>NC_140584.1:682190673-682720673 GCF_964204655.1 Triturus cristatus
CACCGTTGTTGGAGAAATGGTGTAGGGAGGAGGACTTGGCTTAAATATTTGGCTTTAAGTTGAACTAGGAGGGGGCTGATTGTCTGGGCCAGTTGGAGGACTGGACCTGGGAGAGAGAGAACCGGCCGAGGTAGAGGCATCCGTGGCTGTAGGAGCCTGAGGGCTGCTTGGACCGGGTGGAGTGGTGGCATGGGGAGGTGGAGACATGCTGCGTTGAGACACAGTGGTTGAGGGTGAATGTTGAGGGCTGGGTCTCAACTGTTTGAAGCTTCGATAGCCCACATGTCTCTTGGCCGGAGTGGGAAGTGAGGTGGGCACAACAGCCTCACCCTCCACCAAAGGTGTATCAGGTGCAGGTGGCTCTCCCCGTGGGAATTTGCTGGACCTGGTGGTACGCTTGGGGTGGCCTTACCTCTTCCCCAACATCCCCTGTTGTTGAGGTAAACCCCCCACTTTGCTCTTTTGTCCCTGTTTCACAGGGGTGTGGGTAGGAGGTGACGTTTCGGTGAATGTGCCTTTGAAATGTGTTTGGGCTGATTTGCTGCAGGCACCAGGTTCACAGCAGACAGGGCAAGTGTTTGTGGGTCTTTGGGAGCAGGTGTGGGGATGGGAGTGCCCTGGGATGGTGGTGATTTTGATGAATGTGATGTTGATGCCTGCTTCTTGGCTTGATGCCCCCGAGTGCCACGTGATGGGCTTTTGGTTTTGCGCTCATGTGTGCCCGTTTTGTGTTGTGGTGATGGTGTCTGTGGTCTGGTACACTTCAAGTGCTGCTGTTGTGTGCTGCGTGTGGAGGACTTGGTGCCTGAGGGCTCTGGAGTGTGGGCACTCTCGTCAGGTGGTGCCATTGGCAGGGTGGTTGCTGAAGATACAGGAGCTGGACTGGGAGCTTGTGACTGCTGAATGGCTGCCATCACTGTGGAGGACAAAGACTGGACAGCTCGGTGTAGGCCACCCACGTCAGAATGAATGCCCTCCATGAATGCTACTACCTGTGCCAACTTCTTGTCATGATCCTGGAAGGTACTCAGGAGAGCAGTCTGACCCACACACAGCTGGCGCAAAAGGTCTAGCGCCTCCACACTGAGAGCAGCAGGGGAGACAGGGGCAGATACAGCCGTGCCTGGGGGGAAGGAGACTCTACCCTTCCTAGGGCTGCGTGCACGGACAGCACTTGTGGGAGCATCCGGGATGGTGGGCACTGGACGAGGTGTGGTGAAAGAAGAGGCAGATCTGGAACTTCCTGTGCCCGCCAACATCGAGGAGTCTCCGCTGGAGTCTGAAGATGTGGAGGTTGGTGTTTCCGGCCATGAATCATCCAGGGCACTCATGTCCCCCTCCGAGGCATTGGTCACATCAGTGTCAGTGAACTCATGTGTAGCAGTCGTGCCAGAAGCTTCCCCACTGGTGTCCATCCCCCGTCCTTCCCTGCCCTCTGTAGATGCTGCAAGCGACAGAGACATAGGTTCAGTATAGTGCCATACTCAAAAACATAATGTGCAAACAAAGCACAAAACTTTAAAATGATACTCCTATGTCGGACTCCTCCATGTAAATTCAGCATGTGCTACATTTATGCAATCATCAGAAGATGCATGGAAACATGCATAGTTGATAGTAATGCTCCATGTGGCGTGACATAGCCAAATAGCTGGCCTTGTGCCTCCCTGTAACCACACATACTATTCTCTGTAAGCATACCTACGTGCCTGTAGGTGAGATAGCTATACATCAAAACATGTTGTCTCTGCGACATATGGAGTCTCTTTAAGGGAGCACCACAGATACAAACTCCAAAATGCCCTTTTGCAATGGCTACCAGCTCCTGATAACCACCATGTTGTGCTTCGAAGCACAACTACAGCTGAACATTGGTGTCAGCTGTGTAGATGTCACAATTTATCTGTTGTGCACAGCACACATCTATGAATGCACACTAACATGATGAAGAAGAGCTGTAGAAGAGCCCATGTTGCCATCCTCCCCACATACTCAAATGCAATTCTTAATAGGCCATGTATGGAGCATGCTGTAGGAAAAATGTGGATGCATGCACTCACAGGCACATACTACTGCAGAGCAACATCATGTGAGCATTCTGAGCACACTCAAACTTTTACTCAGAAAACAATTACCAGTACATCAGGCGCACCATATAGCCTCCCATACTGTGAAAGGACCTCGTCCACCAGAACCTCCAGCTCCTCTGTGGTGAAGGGACAGGCCCCGATGTTCTCAGTTCTCGCCATCACTGGGTCCAGAATACAGGAACAGCAGCAGTTGGTGGTAATGAATGGTAGGCAGCAGTGTCTGAATGCAAGTGAAATGTGTGGCTCTCTCACAGACGTTTATTGGCCCCTGGGGTTGTTTAAGTGGTACTCTGCTGCTGCATTTGATCTGCCTGGTTAGCATTTTTCAATTGTGTCCAATAACTGGGACCACGGAAGCGGAGCACGCCTACCGCGAGTTTCAAAATTGTATTTCACTACCGCAATCGTGGTTACCATTGGCTGCAATGCCATTGGCATAGGTGGTGTCACACCGCGGGGTCAGGCATTTGCTACCACAATCCTGCATCTTTCAATTGTACCCAATGACCGGGCCCGCGGTAGTGGAGCACGCCTACCGCGGGTTTCAAAATTGTATTGCACTACCACGATCGCGGTTCCCATTGGCATTGGCGGTGTCACACCACGGGGTCCAGGCGGTTGCTACTGCAATCCTGCATCTTTCAATTGTACCCAATGACCGGGCACGCGGTAGCGGAGCACGCCTACCGCGGGTTTCAAAATTGCATTGCACTACCGCAATCGCAGTTCCCATTGGCTGCAATGCCATTGGCATTGGCGGTGGCACAAGGTGGGGTCCATGCGGTCTCCACCGCAATCCTGCATCTTTCAATTGTACCCAATGACCGGGCCCACATTACCGTGATCGCGGTTACCATTGGCTACAATGCCATTGGCGGTGGCACATGGCGGGGTCCAGACGGTCGCTACCGCAATCCTACATCTTTCAATTGTACCCAATCACTGGGCCCGCGTTAGCTGAGTACGCCTTCCGTGGGTGTCAAAATTGGATTGCACTACTGCGATCATGGTTCCCATCGGCTGCAATGCCATTGGCATTGGCGGTGGCACACCGCGAGGTCCAGGTGGTCACTACCGCAATCCTACATCTTTCAATTGTGGCCAATGACCGTGATTACGGTTGCGGAGCACGCATACCGCACCTATGGACACATTATGCTAGTGTGACATTCAACTCACTGATGCATACACATGCCGTGTCAGTGCACATGATTACATGCATTGGCATGTACTTACTCACAGGTCACATATGATATTTGTGTGCATGTACACAGATTTGGTGTGTAATGGAGTCTCATACTTGTGAACATGTCAATGTGTGAGATGGCTAATCAACCATCAGTAATGATGGACTGACCACATAATGTGCCTATTTCCCTGTGCACATTGCTGTATTGATTTTGATAGTTGATCAGCTTACACACACTGTGCTCATTGTGTAGAAACGCTGTGCTCTGTGCAACTTAAGCAAGAAGGTGTGGCAGGTACAGCAGCTACGTAGAAGTCAGCAGTTTTGCCGTTTCCAACATGTGCTGTGTCAACTACTCCCAGGGCTGGGGACACAAGGTGTAGGAGTGTATCATTTACCATTCACATAGTCAGATTCTGTTTTGGAAGTAGTCAGAATGTACATACTGACCACATGTACGACTACATGAAATCAAGGTGTCTCTGTATGTGACTTGTGCAATAAGCTGTTGTTACAGTTCAGTGATTGTTGGCGCTGCGTCAGTCAAGATGTAAGATGTTTGACACATCTCATAGGGGAATTAAATTGACGTATGTCCCCTTTCATATTATGTAGGAGACTACCAAATGTGCATCATCCGTTCCCAGTGCTGGCGAACATGGAGGATGAGGACATCATAAAGAAATTCCGTCTGGATCGCCTTACCCTTCAAGACCTATGTGGTCAGTTGGAGCCCCATCTGAGGCCTCACAGAACCTATCCGACTGCCTTGACACCAACAGTTAAGGTGATGGCGGCCCTGCATTTCTTTGCAACTGGTTTGTTTCAGTACACTGTGGCCATCGCCGGTGGGATGTCTCAAGCTATGTTCAGCATGGTGCTACGTGATGTTTTGAGCGCAATGATGACATACAAGGACCGCTACATTCACTTCCCAAGCAGACATAAATTGACAGGTGTGAAGGGTGATTTTTATGATCTTGGATACATACCTAATATTGTTAGCGCCATTGACTGCACACATGTTGGCCTAGTTCCACCACAGGCATGTGAGCACATCTACCGGAACAGGAAACATTTCCTTTCCATTAATGTGCAAGTGGTATGCCAAGCGGATATGATTATCTCCCATGTCTGTGCCAAATTCCCCGGCTCTGCACATGACTCTGACATACTGCGTAACAGCATCATCCCACAATTGATGGCAAATCTGCATCCGGAGCGGGCGTGGCTTGAAAGTGAGTACGCAGAGTCAAGTAGTGTGCTGTATGTGTGACATGCTGTTCTCAGCTACTGTTTACATTGGTAAATTGCTCTCTGTATCTCACACCTAGGTGACTCTGCGTATCCCAACCGGCCTTGGTTGCTGAGCCCACTGAGGAATCCAAGGACCCCGGGTGTAGTCCGCTACAATGATGCACATGGGAGGACACGTCGTGTGGTGGAGCATACTTTTGAGCTTCTGAAGTCTAGATTCCGGTGTCTGGACAAGAGCAGAGGGGCACTACTCTACTCTCCCCAAAAGGTGTACCAGACCATAGTTGCATGCTGCATGCTCCACAACCTGGCCTTGCGCAAAGAGATGAGCAGCAGATGCCCCCCCCCTGCAAATCCACACATGCCCAGTGATGACGATAGTGGAGAAGAGGAAGGTGTTGACCTGCGTCAACAGATCATCGACAACTACTTCCCTTGATTGTAAGTGACATTGTACAACAGTGACATTTTCTGTTGTCTTTGATGGTAGTGGCAAGGGATAGATGATCTTTTTGACTGCTGGCTGTTGTTGGCTCTGTGCTAATGGCTGATGTGTGTGGCGCTGGGTATTTTTTTCCAGGTACCTCATGACTATGTTGATGTTGTTGCTCATTGTTATGTGTGCTGGATTCTGTACGTTGTTGACTAGTGGTGTGTTTTAGCTGTCATGGCATCACCTGACAAGTAAATGTCATTCTCTTGTGTCTTTCTAGGTTCCTTCTCCCTATCAGTACAATCAGAGCTTGTGGTACATTGGCATCTGAGTTGACATTGTACATACTGTGATAAACATGGAGCTGACATAAAGACATAGGTGTGTAAAGAGTGTTTATTTACAATAGCATTTGTGACAGAGAAGTGATTGTTTTAAAATTGTGCAAAGTAAATTTCTGAGTTGTCAGTGATGGTAAATGAGACACATAGAGTAGTAACCACATTGATGTAGTCACACAGTCCAACAGACTCCTGCCATCAACATGGCAATGTGGGTAAGGATAACCAACAAAGTCAATGTCAAGGGGTACACAAGTGCCATCATGGCTGGCTCAGCGACTTGCCTTTGGATGGTGCATTACCACGTGATCCTCCTGTGGTGTTTCTCAGACGTCCCCTCCTTCGTTTGGTGGGGGGCCTCTGCTGCAGGCTCAGAGGAGTCATTTTGTTGCAGCTCACCCCTCTCTGTGGCCACAGCTGAGGCGGTGGGAATATCAGCAGGCCGGCCACTGGAGGGGGGTTGAGCTGTCATTTGGGCCACAAGTCTGTCCCTCAGAACACCCACAAGCTGGCCAATGAGGTCCACAAGTTGCCCCATACGTGTGTCCATGGACCTCAGCTGCAGGCGGAGCTCATGCACTTATTCCAAAACCTGGGTCATCTGTCCCTGGTTCTGTTCAACTGCCCCAAGGACTCTTGCGATGGTGGCCAGGGCTTCGGTCTCAGTGTCCTCCTGTATTTGTCCCCCAGTTGCCCTCCCACCTGCCCTGCTGACATGGACCTGTGGCATTGGCACTCGACGCACCTGCACACTCTCCCTGGCATCTTATGATTGTGTTGTGGTGTTGGTAACCGCTGAGGCAGGGAGAGTGTTGTAGGCAGCAGTGGGGATGGTGGTGGTGGAGGCCGGACAGGTCATTGTAGCAGGGGTCAGCGCTGTTGTTGTTGCTGTGGTGGTGGGGACAATGAGGGCCTGAGACGTAGTGCACCCTGGCTGTCCTGAGGGACCAGGTTGTTGCTCCTCATCTGAGAAACGTAGGGAGTCTGCATCCTAGAGTTTACATTCCGGGGAGGAGACAGGCTCTACAGGTTGGTGGGGTTTTCTACTGCAGTTGCTTGTGGATCGCCTGTTGAACAGAGGTTAAATGGTCATTGAAGTGCACTCCACAAGCTTGGGGTTAGACTTTTCAATGTTACATTTGATACACCAAACACTTTACATTGCAATCACTTGGAATAGCTGCAAGATACTGAGCATCATGACATGATGTTGAGGTACATACATTACTTATCCATGGTGTGACATGTAAATTAAAACCATGTGCCATGTACAGATTGTGTGATTACAAGGACATGTCATCATCCACCAATTTGCGGCACATCAACTTTATGTAATGCGTCTTTTTTGTTTGCTCTTCGTGGAGTCAATTTCAGCTAAGCAAGAACTAGCCATTGGAATGTTATACATACCTTTTTCAAATCATGTACTTTACTTTGTTTGTCAGATTGACCATGCATGTTTTGTGTTCATATTATGGGCCTTCATGCTCTGACACCATGGCACTTACACATTGCATTCTGTGCTGTGCATGATTGGTCCATGAATTACTTTCACATGTGACTTGGTGAGTCAAAGTTCAATTTCTGTGACAGTTACATGCGCTTAGCTGTCTGCACACTGGATGTGGCTTTTGGATCTATGCTAAGTTGGCTGACATGTGAGTGCTGGTGTGGTCATATGGCTCCATGCATTTAGTGAAGGATGGCAGGGTGCATGCACTGACTACCTACCTGTTAGGTGACACAGTGGAGGGAAATGGCTGCCACATGGTTGTGGGTGTGGGGAGTGCTCCATCCTGCTCAGCTGTGAGACAAGGGGGCCTGGTGGGAGTTATAGTGCAGGCTTCCAACCCACAAACACCCCTCCCTGTTAAGAAGGCTACCTACCTGTTAGGTGAAGGTGAGCAATGGAATGACTGCCACATGGTTGTGGGTGTGGGGAGTGCTCCATCCTGCTCAGCTGTGAGACAAGGGGGCCTGGTGGGATTTGTAGTGCTGGCTGCCTATCCACAAACACACCTCCCTGTTAAGAAGGCTACCTACCTGTTAGGTGAAGGTGAGCAATAGAATGGCTGCCACATGATTGTGGGTGGCGGCGGAGTGCTCCATCTTGCTGAGCTGTGGGACAAGGGGGCCTAGTGGGAGTTGTAGTGATGGCTTCCCACCCACAACCACCCCTCCCTGTTCAGATGGCTACCTACCTGTATGTCTATGGAGAGCAATGGAATGGCTGACACATGGTTGTGGGTGTGGGGAGAGCTCAATCCTGCTGAGCTGTGAGACAAGGGGGCCTGGTGGGAGTTGTAGTGATGGCTTCCTACCCACAAACACCCTTCCCTGTTCAGATGGCTACCTACATGTTAGGTGAAGGTGAGCAATGCAATGGCTGCCACATGGTTGTGGGTGTGGGGAGAGCTCCATCCTGGTCATCTGTGGGACAAGGGGGCCTGGTGGGAGTTGTGGTGCTGGCTGCCTGTACACATGCCCCCATGGAAATATGCTAGATACATTTGGGGTGATTCAGAGGAAGGAAATGTTTAGATCTGTGAGACATGTGTTGGGAAGAGTGTGTTGTATGTAAGTGCATTTAGGTCTAGGAAGTGTAGCTTTGTAGTTGTGCAAGACAGTACATAGCAGTGAAATGGGAGACATTTGTTCATACTTGCCAGCCTCCACTCCCCGGGGTATTCCTGTGAGACTCTCGGGATGCAGTATGGAAAGCACCTTCTCCTCCCATTCGGTGAATGTTAGTGTTGGAATGGGATGGCCACCGCCAATCCTCTGAGCCAGCTCATGGTTCTTGTTGGCACACTCTTTCACCCTGCTCTTGGGGTCATACAACCTCCTCTTGATGTCATGCAGGGTGCATGGGGTGGTCTCAACTGCATTGACTTTGTTGACTATCCTTTCCCACATTTGATTTTTTCTGGCTACTGGTGTCTGTTGGACCATGCTTCCAAACAAATGTGGTTCTACTCTGATTATCTCATCTACCATGACTGACAACTCATTGTCAGTGAATTTGGGAATCTTCTTCTGTGCCATGGTGTGTGATGTGCAAATTGGTGAGAAGTGCAGGTGTGAAGGTGGTGGTGGTGATGTGTGTGGTGTGTGTGTGGTTGTGATGGTGTGAAGTGTGCTGATTTGCCTCTCCTTGGTGCTGTGGGGTTGGGCCCTTCAGTTCTGGAGTTATGCAAAGGATTCTGGGCAGGGAAGGGGTTGGTTTAATACTCAGCTATGTGGGTAGGTCAAAATGGAGGAATAATGTCAGGTGTGTTATGTGGGTTGACCCGGGATTTGTATATTTTTATTGCCATGGGGATGTGTCATTGGGGTCTGCCAGATGTTTTTGGAGGCTGCACAAGGAAAACAGCCACACTTGGTAGCTTTGTTGTGTGGTTGCTTTCGACCACCATTCCTCGTTTCGTGTGACCGCAGCGGTTTGGATGCAATTTTTCTTCTGCCGTCTCTCCCATTCATTATTTCACGCGATCGCGGCGGTCTGGAACAAATGATCATTCCGCTGGCACTGCCATCGTAGCATAATTTCACTTGCGGTCATTCCGCTGGTCGAACTGCAGTTTTGGGTCTTTCCGCAGCAATTTCGTCCACTGCGGTGGGATGTTTCAAGCAGTGCATCCTAATCTGACCGCCGGTTTTGCTGCTGTACTTGCGGACGATTATTTTCCGCTACCACGGCGGTCGGAATGCATTTCCGACCGCCATCGTATTCGACCCCTTAGTTCTTCTTTTGATCGGGTTAACCGATCAACATTATGGTCCATACAAAAGGACAGAGGGATGGACCAGGAATTGATCAACTTCTTTCGGGCTCTGCACCAAGACCGTAATGCCTCTGTACAATATGAAACCTTGGGTGGGGTGGAGGGGGGGGGGCAGTGTACTTCTAACCTTTTTAGACTGGAACGAGGTGTGAGGCAGGGATGTGTGTTTGCCCCTATTTTATTTTTATATGTCAACAGCATGCATGAATATTTAACGGCCCTTGGTCGTGCTTTTCCAAAAATTAAGAATCACCCTGTGGCAATATTATTATACGCTGATGACACTGGTTTGATCTCTTGGACCCTTTCTGGGGTAAAAAATCAAATTAACGATTGTTGTATCATTCATGGATGGTCTCAATCTACTAAAACTTATTATTTGACAGTCAGAAATCTCCCATCTAGAATAATATCTATTTTTGTTAAGGTGAGGCGTTTAGAAAGGGTCACTCACAGCTTCCCATATCTGTGCATTACCTTTGATTCTTGGTGCAATTGGGGACCCTGTCTGCGCACTAGGGCTAGCAGATTTGCACAAGCAACGGGGCACTTTTCAATTTGCTGGTAAAATTGGATCTAAGCCCGTTCCAGCACTGTTAGAAATCTATAAGCACAAGTGCCTTCCTGTTTTGACTTATGGGTCCCCTGTCCTGTGGTGCTACCGTTCGTCTGAATGTCTTAAGGTTGAGGAGAAGAGGTTCTGCAGAAGACTTCAAGTGTAACCTCCCCGTAGTTCCCACTATACCATCCATGAACAACTGGGGTTAAAATATGTCTCTAACGACATTAAGCTGGCGCCATTACTCTTATAGATATCTGTATGGACCAATGAAAGAGCTAGTCTTAATAGAGAAGTCATTTACAAATGTCTGAATTGTGTTTACGGACATAGGATCCCCTGGCTTATCATATTAGACTGCTGAGTTAGGCAGACCTGATCTGCTTCTTGCACCTGAAAAGATCACTATCAGAGATAAAAAAATGGGTAAAGGAATATTAGTGGGGGAGTAGACAAATGCTAGAGAGAATGTTGAATTGCTGAAATCTTCTGTGTGGGATTATATTATTACCCACTGTTCCCCCTCCTATGAGCTCTATCTACATTAAGTCAACAATTTTTGGGAGAGAAATCTCTTGGAAAATTCGGTTTGGCGGCATAAGGTTGTTTTTATCATTTCCCTTGGGTCAATATGATCCGTCTATTTTAACTTGTACTTGCGATGAAATTTCAACCCAAACCTTGCTGCATTTTGCATATTTTTTGCGGGCACTATAAACAGTTTTCAAAACGCTACTTAATTTCAATCTTTTCGGCATTTTTAGAAACGGCTAGCGGCAGGATATTCATAAAGACAGTACAAGCTGGAATAATGAAAAAAATTAAAAGAAGATTATTTAATACAGCACCACTGTTGGAAGTTAAGAATACTATGGAGAAACCCTGCATTTTAGATCTGCTTTAAAGGAAGGAGGCTCCCTGCCTACTAGGGCCTTCTGCCCATTGACCTACTGAAACTCGGCTTGGCAATTATCTAACCAGACCTCCCCTGTATAGCTGTTGGAGAATCCTACACTTCTCAGATACAATATAGAAGGTCTACCTGGAGAGATTATCTGAGGTTCCACACTTATTTCTAAGACATCCTGGGAAAAAAAATAAAATTCAAAACAGTTGTTGGTCCTGAAGAAGGTGGTCTTCCACTGAAACGCGCGTAGACCGCGATTTTGTTTCCAGAAAAGTGGCACCGGAGATCTGTATCTCCTGCAATGGTGGTTTAGACAAATGAATGATTAAGTTCACCAGACGACATCTTTGAGACCAAACTAAGGTTCCCCCCCCCCTTTTTTTCTCCTTAATTGTTTTCCCTCTTTTTAGACAGCATGCTTTGAAAATGTCAGGTATGAATGGAAGCATGTGTGAGTATGAAAGTAGTTCTGAATGATGGATTTTACATGTATGGGATGTCTTTTGGAAATTTAGTGTATTAAGTATTTACAAAAAGATACAGTGCGAAAATTAATCATATTGTTTGTGATAAAAATTCTTTTATACATGTACATGAAATGATGTCAAACAAAAAATGTTTACAAAAAGATTAATACATTGTTGTTTAAAATCAAAAAGATTAATAAATTGTTGTTTAAAATTACATGGGATCATGCATGATATGTAGCAGGTTTGTTTGGTAATGTAGAACCCTTACGGGTCACCCCTAAAATTAAATAGGTCAGTATAGAGGCTCCCTACTTTATGCAATTGGGGCCCCTGTCTGCGCACTAGGGCTAGCAGATTTGCACAAGCAACGGGGCACTTTTCAATTCGCTGGTAAAATTGGATCTAAGCCCGTTCCAGCACTGTTAGAAATCTATAAGCACAAGTACCTTCCTGTTTTGACTTATGGGTCCCCTGACCTGTGGTGCTACCGTTCGTCTGAATGTCTTACGGTTGAGGAGAAGAGGTTCTGCAGAAGACTTCAAGTGGAACCTCCCCGTAGTTCCCACTATACCATCCATGAACAACTGGGGTTAAAATATGTCTCTAACGACATTAAGCTGGCGCCATTACTCTTATAGATATCTGTATGGACCACCGAAAGAGCTAGTCTTAATAGAGAAGTCATTTACAAATGTCTGAATTGTGTTTACGGACATAGGATCCCCTGGCTTATCATATTAGACTGCTGAGTTAGGCAGACCTGATCTGCTTCTTGACCTGAAAAGATCACTATCAGAGATTAAAAAAAATGGGTAAAGGAATATTAGTGGGGGAGTAGACAAATGCTAGAGAGAGTGTTGAATTGCTGAAATCTTCTGTGTGGGATTATATTATTACCCACCGTTCCCCCGCCTATGAGCTCTATCTACATTAAGTCAACAATGTTTGGAAGAGAAATCTCTTGGAAAATTCGGTTTGGCGGCATAGGGTCGTTTTTATCATTTCCCTTGGGTCAATATGATCCGTCTCCAATTTTATCTTGTACTTGCGATGAAATTTCAACCCAAACCTTGCTGCATTTTGCATATTTTTTTTCGGGCACTATAAACAGTTTTCAAAACGCTACTTAATTCCAATCTTGAAATTGTATGGTTTTTGTCAATGTAGACCAGCCCTCTATTTCTTGCAGGCTCTTCCCAATGTAATTGCTTGCAGCGCAGTGGGTTGTTTGTTACAGTCAGCTGTTCGTCATCGTAAATGCATGATATTTTGATCACATGATTACTTTTGGATACTTTTGGCAATAACGGACTGGGTTTTGTGTTGACTTTTTCACTGGTTTTGAAAACTCACTTTTTGCAATGAAACTCATTTTATGGAAAGTTTACACTTGTTTTGCAATGTTCGGTTTTTGTTTTTAATTGGTGAGGACTTTGTCTTTTTATTGTATTTACCTATTTATTGTGCTTTTATGGCAAATTATATTTAGTCGAATAAAGCTTGTGTTTTTTTTAGCCTTCCTTTCAATCCTTGCCCTGCTCTTCTGTCCAGCTCCTCATTGGTAAACATGCTTGCTGGTTCCAATGTCTAGCGCCTGTCATGGAGCTTTGGAGCTGCCAGCAAATGAAGAAAGGTTAGTGTTGTTTTTTTGTGCATGTACGTTAGTGAACGTTTGTTTGTGAGTGATTGAGAAAGAATGTGATTGAGTGAGAGTGCATATGTTAATTTTGTTTGTTTGAGTGTGTCAATGGTAATCAATGAGTGAGTGCGAGAGTGAGTATGAATAAGTGAAAGTGAGTGTGAGTGAGTGAGTAAAGCAGTGAGTGAGTTACAAAGAGTGAGTGACGGGGAGATTGTGAGAGGGAGTGGGAGTGATCCTGAAGTGCTGCTTTTAATGGTGCAGCAGATGCAGTTGTACAAGGGCCCAAGAATCCCCTTGTGGCCCAGGCGGACGCCGATGGAGCGAGTCCATATTATATTGGGGACGATATATAAACGATTGCTTCCTGATCTGGACAGGCTCAGCAGACAAACTAAGAGATTTCTGTGATTACCTAAACAGTAATAATGCCAATATTAGATTCACCACCCACGCAACTACCACTTCAGTGGTCTTTCTGGATGTATAACTTTACATTAAGGATGATCGGATTCAGTAACATGTATCGAAAACCTACATCATATAACTCGGTCCTACATGCAAACAGCGCCCTCCCAAGACACCAGATCAAATCCATCCCATACAGAGAGAGGGTTAGAGACAGACGAAATTGCGGTGAAGATACCAACTTTGTAGCCTGTGTACAGGACATGGAATCACGTTTTATACAGAGAGGTTACGAGGTTTCAAATATAAGGAGGGCATAAGAGAAAGCCAGGAAGACCAAATGGATTTCTACATTGAGACTTACTCCACCAAAAACTGAATCAATAACACCAGTTAGAAGGAGCACTGACTACACACACGTCAGATATTTAAGCAGAAGCATGAACAAACGTTGGCACATTCTTAAGGCCGACAAAACACTAGAAGCTGCGATCACAAACAGGCCACAGTTTACTTTCCGCAGGGGTAAAACATTGGGCACAATCCTGAGCGCCAGCTACCTGATTGATGAACAATGTAGTCAATGGATGTCCCAGTACACACATGGTTTCTATAAATGTAGGCACTGTGGGATGTGCAAATGGGCCAAGGCTAAAACTAAGGAATTTGGCATTTGGTAAGCAATAAATATACTATTCAGACTAATGTCAATTGCACTACCAAATGTATTGTAAATGTGATTGTATGCAAATGTGAAAAGATTTATGTGGGCAGCACAATCAGACATCTCAAGGATCGAATTAGTGAACATCTGAGGGTCCTAAAACAGAATGATGAGAGGTATCCTATCGCAGCACACGCAAGCAGCTGCACCGCACAAGGTTCCACAAAGAGTTTCAAATGTTATGGAATGAAACATTTAGCACGGGACCCTGAGGGGGTGATAGGGAGCTAAAACTCAGGAGACATAAGGCATTGTGGATTATGTGCCTTAAAGTAGTAGAGGAGGGACTCAACATTAATCATGAGCAAGGCTCCCTGTTTTCAGTTTTTACTGATTTTTACAGATAAATACAGACAGAAAACATTTATTTTCTTGTCTATATTTATTTTAAATGTGGATAAAAATGCAAATTGGATTGCTTTTTGAGTAATTCTTAATACTGTCTTTCATTACTGCCAGGCCAATAGCTGTGTGAATTGATAGGTAAGGGGGATCAAAAAAGAAAGGAATTTTAGTAAAGAGGCTTTAGCACCAGTACATATGCACAAAGTTGATACTGAAATGTGCATATTTTCAGATAAGTGCATTGATTTATCTTCTGCGGGTGTTCACAGCATTGAAACCTGGCAGGGATTGAAGCATGAGTTCATATTTATCAGTTAAATAAATGTGGAAATATACTAATTTCAGCTTAATTTTTTCCACAAAACCCAAAATAAATATGGATAAATACAGATAAAATTAACAAAAAATAAATATGGATAAATACAGACGGAAATATTTAAAAAAAACCATAAAACCGGGAACCCTAATCATGAGTTACAGTACTTCTTAGGTGACTAAAATTCTTATCCATTTTGAACGTCTTACCACATTTAGATCTAGTCAGCACTATGATTGGCCCCTCCCACCTTACTTTATCGTTGGACCACTTTGAATACTCTGTCCTTTCTATCGACGTCAATAGTTATCTTTCTGTTGAAGACTTCTTAAAGTCTTGCTAACATAGCCTGACTGTATCACTGGACGTGACTTTATTCGTCCATGACCAATATGGTTTTAGTAATGATCTCGTCTACACCTAGGACAACAGATTCTTAGTCCCATTACACCGATCGATGCGCTACATCGGATACCACGCATAAGGATGCTTACTTATTTTTTGATTGTTACAATAGTTACCATTTTTTACTTTTCCCCTGGATTCACCATCACACTACCTTTGGACTTAATTTGTTATTGAGCGTTGATTTATAATTCGATCATCACCTTTCCCACACGCCTCCTTACTGGAATCACATTTAGCTTTCGTCTTCAATTCACCATTTTAAGATGGCGCGACATTTTATGCATGCATTGGCTGTGTGCTACTTTGTTGGTCATCTAGCCCTTGGGATAACTTGGGACTGACGTCCAGCGTTTGCTGTGGCAGCAGTCGGAGCAGCTTATTCGCTGTTACAGGTAAGCGGTTTCTCGACTTAGTGTTTCCGGATTATCGAATTTTGAGCGGACCTCTTTATTCTTTACTTACTTCCACTGCAATTAACACTGCATTACTGCGCTATGGAGTTTTTTACTAATTTTCGTATGAACGATAGCAGAGACACGGAACGATCTTGATATAGCTGAACGCAGGCTCTACCATCCTTGTTCTGCACTGCCTAAATGTTATGCTTGCTTTAATTACAGCACTGCTGACTTAAGTGCCTTGAACCAGCTTAATCTTGGGATAACGCTTTCGATCGTACAATGAGCTCTCATATAAGATAGATTACATTAACCAGTTGTTAACGACAGTAGTGACTTCTCACTGGTCGATGCTTCCACGCCTTCTACTCAGCCATTACCTTGACTCACAGGGACCACTTCGATGATCAGGCCCAGATTGAGGGGCAACTTATATTTCTGCCATCACACACAGGAAGCCTGGTGCTGTACTGACCAACCTTAGGCAAGTATGACTTTTTCAGCTCCATTGCCTTCCTTTAGGTACATTACTGACTGTCATGTTGTAATTCTATTATTCAGTTATACAGAGGGAATACCTTCCCGGGACCACACTGGATACTGTGGCAGTCTGTTATTTTGATCTGGAATTACTAACGTTTATTGACCTGTTGCCCTCCTTTGCGAAAACTTATGATTAGGACGTAAGCCAAAGACGTGTACGTCCCTATATGTACCCTTTTAATAATATGCCTTCATACCCTTCAGGTTATCCGGCTCTCCTCATGTTACCATACATATGATTTATTTGGGTCTGACAGGCGATTTTGAGACGGGCCAGGTACTATGTTTATCTACTCACCTTTATTTCTTAATTAGATACATAGCACCCTTAACGTAGCACAGTCTTGTCTAACGTCTGTCCTTTTGGGGCACATTCTGGGCTTTAAGGAAGAAGAATTGCATAATCCACGTCTGTCACATGCATGACATTTTTGTCGTTATTTTGCTCATGTGCATGAGCTGCCAACTTTGAACATAATTCACCCGGCACCTGACCCTGAGTAATGCCTGACATTGGTTTGTTATTTGTAAGCTTACATCAATCTTGAGATATATCCTTGATAGGGGTTCCCACAATCCAAATGCACACGGACCTGTACGGTGCTCCCACTTTTGGTGTATTAATCAGCATGCATTGTAATCTTTCATATATAAATTGTGTCAAAATATCATGAAACTAACGGTGGCAGTTGTATTACTTTTAGCCCTGATGAAGTCATTGTGATCCTCCCCAATTAACGACGAAACACGTGTTGGCTAAAAGAAGGTCGTCTGAAGGAAATAAATCAACATTGAAAAAAGAAAAGAAATCTCCTATGTTTATCAATCATTTTGTTTACAACTGTAATTGAATTGAACAGCGTGTGCTTCAAATTCTATAATATCTGTCTATCGATCTAAGGATCGGATTGGGGGAGTAGGGTGTTTCTCCTCCACCATTGAATGCACTGCGGGCGTAAAACCTGATGTTTGAATATGCTTGCTCTTACTGTATGAGCACTCAACACCTCTTAACACCTAGCTCTGTCATGTTGGTGCAAGGACCCAAAGGCTGGGGGGCCCACCAAAACCTGTTTATTAAAGCAGGGCACCTGCACCCCTGGAGTCCAAATCGGAGCCTCTGTGCACCAGTAGCTGTGAGTGAGGGTCAGTGATCGTGAAAGATTGATTGTGTGTAAGGGCAATTGTGAGTGAGAATCAGTGTGTGTGGGTGTATCGGTACATTTATATGTGAGTGACAGTGAGTCAGTGAGAGCATGAATCAAAAAGAATATGTGACAGAGTTTCAGTTAGATTGAGTGAGAGGCACCTGCTGAAAAATGTAGGACCTAACATACTGGTTGTAATACCTGCCATATATACGGGACACCTATGACACAATGATTGTGCTGACATACTGGAGGTAATACTTGACAACCATGACACATTAAGGGTGGGAGGTCTCGTTGGGAAAGCAAACCATGAAAAAATGTTGGATATGACATTGTGAGTTATAATTTTCACAAATGGGTCATCCATGGTGTGTAGGTTGAGTGACTGACAACATTCTGGCACTAATATATTGTATGTACTTCTTGGCATAAGGGTGTAACTGTGACAAGATTCTGGGATTGGCACACTGTAAGTAATTTTTAACATAAAGGGGGCAAATGTAAAAAACAATGAGGTGAACCCATGCAAGTATTGTGCCCACCACTTTCAGGGATCCCACGCTGCCACTGCATGCTACCATAACCGGAGACAACCACAGCGATGGCTCAGTCACCTATATCACCCCCTCATTCCAAAGCTGCTTCAGCAGCTTACTTAACTCATCTCTGACACTCATAGGCACACACCTCAACTTGTGTTTCACAGGTGTGCACCCTTCTCTACACTTAATCACATGATAAAAACCTCACAATGTCCCCAACTTACCCTCTTAAAATTCAGCATTCTTTTCCAACACTGCCATTAACTCTGAAGGTTTTCACTCCTTATCTACTTCTTCTACCCACGGGACACATTGAGCACAACACAACAGCTTTCAAAACGTGATCTAAAGGCCCCTGGGGATGCCTCTCTGGTCTCTTAACAGATACATATACTTCCCCTCACACTGCCTGTCCTCTGGTCTCCACCATGATCTCAAAATATTGCTCTAAATCAGTTATGGTACCATTGTGCGCGCTCAGGTTAATATCAGGTGGAAAAATGTTCACTCTTTGGATAGGGCGGGAAATGGAAGGGCATGCAGGGGCAGAAGATGAGTGAGAAAAAGAGGAGAGGAAACAGATAAAAGAAAATGTGATGGTGAAAGAAAGCAGAGGATGAGATAAAGATGTGACAGAATAGGAAAACAAGGAGCTTATTTACAAGCCCCTTGCGCAGCCCGTGCGCCACTTTTAGTATGGGGATAAAGTGACGAACCGGTGGGGCACGGGGCTTGTAAATAAGTCCCTTAACGATTAGAGAGAAAGGAGAGCATACGGGACAAGGGAAGAGTAAAACAAGGGTTCCTGGACATAAGGATGTCAGGAGGGGGGGAGGTAAGAGATTAGGAAGAGTGAGAGACAGAAGAAGGGCAAGAGAGAGCACGCGGGAAGAAGGGATAAGGAGAGGGAGTGTAAAAGCGAAGAAGATGAGAGAAGGATGGAGACAGGACAAACAGGCACAATGGGGGACCTAGAGACCTGTAAGCAGAGGCGCAGCTATTTTCAGTGCAGCAGGTGCAGTGACACTGAGGTCCAGGGATGTGACAGGCCCAAGAGACCGGAATTCTATATTTATTTTAATACCGGGCCCTGTAAGGACTACCCACTCTCTCCAAACTACCTACCTATAGTAAGTAATGTATATTTGGGTAAGAATTCCCCCATCGGAGACCCACAATGGATGACTCTCTGCCGCAGACCGTAGTCTCTACCCGAGGTCAAGTCTATGGTGAAAGCTGCATTATCCAAAACAGTAACAAAACCAGACACCTGTTGTAGTGATCTCTGTAGGAGGTAACACCACACGCTTTAAAGGATCAGACACTCACCGATACGGAGTACCTGCACTTCGTAGCAATACCTGTTTTGATAACCCAGTTTTCAAACCAATTAGAATAGGCATTCGCTGCCTGTCATGGGAATACACCACGGCGTGGTCTATCGACGTAATTAAAAATTGCAGCAGCTGTTTAATGGGCGAAGGTGTAACAGGGGGTTCTGCTATGTGCGTCACACGAGCGTCGCGCGCCGTGGGCTGCCGGAGACCCTTCCTCTCCAGGAACAGGCGCGCGGCCGGGTGGGTGCGCTGGAGAGTGTAATCTAACCCTGGATGCAGGCGGGCCGGAGTGATGTAACAGGAAGCGCGGATGCTTCCTTGCTGCGGATCTGCCAGCAGCTCTGATTGCACTCACGCCGAAACCTTTCTCCATGGCAGGCGGACGGAGCCAGCCGCGGTTTGATCGCCAGCTTCTCGGCACTGGATTGCTGCCAGCCAGCAGGATCGGATGACCTTTTTACTTGGAAGAAAAGACTCTATTTTCTAGGGTTTCCACCTCGGACACGCGTTTGATTTCACCCGTCTCCACAGAATTGCAAGGATAAAAACCCAGCTGGTAAGACAGGCGCGAGGACGCATTCATGTTTTCTATTTTGAATCATACATGCGGCGCATGATTTGCTGGGGCAGAGCTCGGCAGTGGCGGACCCGTGATATCGAAGCATGCCCCGCAATGTATGAAGGCTCCCCGGTAACAGGACTTGGTGTGACCGGGTGGGTGAGTGATGGGCGCGGGAATGCTCATGTTTTGTAACATTGCACATCATGGGGGTCGCGTCGGGTTATCTTTCAGGTGCCTAATTGTGCCGGATTAGCTGAATACAATGTTATCTGGACAGCCTAATTAGGAAGCTCAGCTGCACTCCGCTCGCAGGCGGCGGCAGGAAATGTTATTGTGTGTGCAGTTGCGGGCAGAGAGACTCAACCATGTCTCTCGATTGTTTACTTTAGCCTTGGAAGCTGCTTTCCTCAGCAGCATTCTGCTTTCTCTCTCACATTCACAATTACTTAAACGGCGCGGCTCACTTCACAGGCCTGCACGCGCTGTGTGGCTTTAGTTAGCAGGCACAGCTGAGAAGAAGTAATTTGTTTTTGTTGACAGGTATGACAGTTTGATGACGCGATACCAATGCAAAAGTGCAGCCTTCTTCCTGGCTTCCCCTTGCCCCCCCCCCCCCCCCATATATCTGTATATTTCCGAGATGCCTGCATACCCTGCCCAGTTATTCTAAATATAGCGGTGTCAAGGGGAAGGCGATGCAATGGAGCGCACTCCGCGGTGACTTTCTCGGAGCTTCCTTCAAACAGCTGGATCCTGCCAGTGGCAGGGCGGCGGCGGAAGGGGCCTCGCGAAAGGAAGGGTCACTGCACTTATATAAAGCAGGACACGTTTGAATCTCCTCGCAACCGGATCCATTTTGAAGTAAACACGCGGGGGTTTCCTGCCAAGTGGCCCCATGCCATGCGTGTGCCTTTTTAGCCAGGTCTGCATGTTTAACCAAGTACATCTGCATACCGCAGTTTTCCAGACTTTCTCGTGGCAATGCCATAAGCAGGCTGCTGCTGTAGAGTGCCGGCTGAAAGCGGCGAGTGGCTCAAGGTGTCACACATGACAAGGTGACACTTGGCAGCCATCACAGTCTCTCCCTACCCGTAGTCTGCAATAACCAGGGTCACTAATTATGGGTTAGTGCCATTTTCCTCATACTCAACAATCTGCTGCATATATATTGCAGATTTCACAAAACAAGTTTGTTCTACCTCAAACCGAGCAAAAAGTACTAAACAGAAAGCACCACACATGGTTTCCGTGCAATGGTACAACTGTGGCAAGGGTTATCTGGCCCCCATTCAGTTGCTGATGTTATATTCAGGTGTTAAACTGGTACTGAGATTTTTGCCTAGACTGTGAATAGTTGCTGAAATGACCGAGTGCCTTTTTTGCCACATAATTGTGTGAACGCTGCAACTTAATTTTACCCTTTACTTCCCGTGGCGCTAATAATAATCCGCAGAATGCAAGCAATTGTGAAAAATGCCAGGCTGGAAACAAGGTAGCCATGTAAAGCGAGGGTACCCGATAACGCATCGAAGCTGGGACATGGTCACCCCTTCATTTACATTTGTCAGACATAGGTCAAAAGTTGTGGGAGGTGTAGTACACGTATCAAACCTACAAGTGCCAGAACGCAGTGTAAACGGAAATGACTGCAGACCCAGAGGTAGACAGCCAGAGCAGACCAGCTGGGAGGTTGTCCTGTACCACGCACAAGACAGCTTGAAACTCTTTATTTTTTCTCGTGAAGGCACGTGAAAAGTCATTTTTCAAAGCCGTTCCACTTATCGTTTGTGACACCTAGGCTTCTTATTTCTATGTACTAGTGCCACACGTGTTTCAAACAAAGCGTGTTTTGATATACATATAAAACAATTTAATTGTGTTCTCAACGTACTCCCTGCCGCCTGAGAGTAGTTTAACGAGCTGTTTTTCCCTCTCATTCTGCTGTTTGTTTTTCCTTTGGCAGGAGAATCATTCCAGTGTTGCAATTTCCCATTGATGTTTCTAGTTCGTCTATCTTCTAAAATTAAAACTTGCTGTTCCTTTGAAGAAGTTGTTTAAGGTGAACTTTCCCTTACATTCATACTTTATGTACTTACCCCATTAAAATGTTTTTCACAAACACGATAGAAGCAGTGTGAACATTTCCACCAAGTAGTTTTGCCTTTGAAAGCAGCAAGTTAAATACATATTCGTGCACGAACTAGCAGAAAGCTTTAGGAACAGAACCGAACTTCTTACTTTGTTTTATTTGCAACCCGTGTGAGTAAGAGCTATCATGGTGACAGCAGAATCTGTAGCGTGATTTTTGAAACTGTGCCTTTAAATAACTGCGTGGCCAGGGAAATGCTAATTCTTTTGCATGCACATAAATAAACAGGATAAGGGTACAATGTCAGAAAGGGAGGGTGAGCGCTGCTTTTAGTTCTAGAATTGCGCTCTTGTCCAACCAAGACAGTCGGCTGTATAAGCATGAAAATTCATGCACAACTAATTGACTCTGTGGGAATAGGTTCCAGTTGTGTTAGCGTAATACTGACTAAGTGGAACCTGGAAGACGTGCATTGCTCTGCAACAAACTTACAACCTACTTTTTTTTTTTATTATGAAGAGTAGGTGTGAAATGTGTGGATCAAAAGTTTAGGTTTTCTAGTTGTGCATGCTAACGGATGCCACCTGTGCATGTCGAGCTGCCTTTCCGCCCTTGGCAATGCAACAGCATCCCTTTACCATTCTTTTGATGTCCACTCCTCTGCCCAAGGGATCCACGTCCTCATATCCCTGCCTGCTTTCCCCTTCCATCCTCAGCCGGGCCTTCCTTCCAGTGCTTTGACCTAGCAGCACTAACACTGGTGGATCACTAGCTGGATTACTATTATTCCACGGCAGAAAGCACATTTAGTGGGGTGTGACCCTAAAGGATAATACTTTTATTGCATGATTAATTAAAATCTTACAATTGGAACAATCTTCAATACACACCCTTTAAAACATATCAATAAAACTAAAAATCATAATAATCTTAATCAGACAATTTCCACAGATCATACCACAAAATACATTATAAACATTAATTCAGTCAATCATTTTTGCAAGACAAATAGGCAAAACTTAATATAGAATATTAGCAAATATAATTTCATTACTTATGTGCAGATTCGCATATGCAATACAGAGTTTATTTAATCAAAGGGGGGGGGAGCTGAAGAGCTAATATTTAAAGAGGTCCTGTACCCGTGCTCCTCTATGTGTATATGCAAGACAATTACAGGGTAACCAGTTCCTATTATATGGTATATGTGGCAAAGACAAGGACACTATCACTACATGCCACGGGCTCTAAGTCGCTGGGAGATCTGAATTTTTCAGATCATGTTGCCCTCACACACCTTTTTAGGGGTGTCATGCTTCATCATAGGGCGCTCCTCGTCGGACCGGATCTGCAATGTCCGACAGGCCTGGTGGCTACTTTGGCGGAGTTCTTTTGATCTGTAGAGACGCCATATGTGAGGTATGTATGTGAGCAGTCAGTGCTATGTGTATTGTAATGTGGATACGTGATTTAAAAAAGGCTCCAGGTCTGTAGAAATTTCTTTATTCAGTCTTAGATCTGGGTCTCAGTAAAAACAGTGGAGCCACCTGTAGGGCTTCAGGTACCTAGGTGGCTACTTTGTGTAAATCAGGTCTAACCCTAACTATTTAAAACGTCCGGATTTACTATGCTCGACTCACTGGCATCCATTTACTTTTTTGCAAGTATCAAAAATTTGGTAAAATTAGCATTAATTATAGTGTCCATTGGTTTAAAACAAACTACCACAGCTTGTCTATATGTTCGAACACCTCTATCAATGAAGCAATTCTTCAGATATCTCTTTCTTTCAGCCATCATTGACGTACATATGCAAACCAAATGAATAATATTTTCTTCCCACTGATTGCATAGTCTGCAGGGAATCGGCATTGTTGGTCTCTGCCAAGGCATCGCATGCTTTAAGCCTGGCAGGTTGCCGAATCTTGCTTTCATGAATAATATTTTTGGTTTATACTGTCCAGGGTATTTCTAGATATGGTTGGACTTTAAGGACCGTATATTCGTTCACTATCATCCATCCATGCGTTCGCTTAATAAACACTTCTTTATCTTTCAGAAGGGATAGATGTTTTATTTATTTATTAATTATATTTTTAAAAGCTTGTGGTGTTAGAGACATTTCCCAGATCTCATGCATGGACAATTCTTTCAAAGCCATATGAAGATATTTATAAAAGACAGACGTTTGATTCAGTTGCATCTCTTGCCAAAGAAGACAGCACATTGGATTATTAATATTGGTTTTAATTTGTTTCCATGTCTTTACATATTGACGCATCCTTGCAATTTACTGGTTGCAGAAACCAAATTCCAGCCGAATCTGGGCAGGTGATGCATTAGCTGGAAGTCGAAACAAATGTTTGAGAGTTTTTGTTACAGCGTTATTCAATAGTGTAGAGTCCGTACCGCAAAGAACTTCACTTCCATAAGTAAGGCTAGGGTGCAATTTCGCTTTTATTACTTTTAGTAATGGAAGATAGGTTGGACCTCCCAAGGAGCCATGTAGTAAACAAAAGGCCCCTTGTAAACAGTTGCCTCTTTTTTTCATCTCTGTTTTATGATGTGAAAAAGTGCCGTTCTCGTCAAACAGTATACCAAGATATTTATAGCATTTCACTTTTTCTAACTGCCGCTTTTGCAGATACCATTTACGTTTACTTCGAGTTCATACCCTATTGCTGACTTCCATCATTTTAGTTTTTGTTTCATTTATTACCATATTATTCTTAATTGAAACATTGATATTTTGTTTATAAGTCGCTGCAACCCTATCTTTGTTTGACTAATCAAAACGACATAGTCGGCATATAATACATTTGATATTTGTTTATCTGCCAGTTTCGGTGAATGAGCCAACTCATTGTCCAACGCTACCGTGAGGTCGGATAAAATACATTAAATAAATATGGTGCTAAAACACAAACTTGCTTTAAGCCTTGGGATGTATTAATTTTTCCAGAAAGCTGTGAGCCATTACCTAGTCAAACCCTAGTCCAGGTCTCAGTATATAATAATAGAATTGCTTTCAAAAGACCAGGATTAATACCATAGGGATCCAATTTCCTCCATAATATTTGCCCATCCACACAGTCAAAGGCTGATTTAAAATCCACAAAACATAGATATAGTGGCTGTTTTTTCACTTTTTATTTTTCCATTAATGTTCCCAATATTAAAATATTCGTTGCCCTCCCTTGGCCTTGTATAAAACACGATTGATTCGGCGGGATCAAGTGCTTATCTGTTGCCCAGTCTATTAGTTCTTTGAGGAGAATTGATGCAAAGAGCTTTGCTTCAATGTCTTGTAGCGTAATTAATCTATAGTTGGCTGGTAGTGACCACTCCCTGCTTTTGTAGATGGGTGAAATTATGGAACCCTTCCAGATGGGGATGGTCATTGTTTGCAATGCTTGATTGAATACCGGTGTTAGGTAACTGGACCAAAATAACGCATTCTCCTTATAGAAGACCGCTGGAATCCCGTTTGGGCCAGGGGCGCCATTAGAGCTCTGTTTCTTAATAAGTTTGCATACTTGGCTTTCCATTATAATTGTATCAGTATTCTTATCATTCTCTGCTCTACTTATATTCTCAGTGATGGGATTCATATACGTACCTGGCTTGTGATTCAAATGCGAGTGTAAAAACTTTACCCATTCTGATTCAGTGACTGTAGAAGAAGTAGGTTTCCTACTCGATCTATTCATGTTGTTGACTAGAGCCCAGATTTCTCTTGCGTTACTCTTTTTACAGGTATATAAAGCTTTTGCCCATAGTGCTTGTTTTGCTTGCATTTTATCCTTCCAGGTCAATTTCCTTACGTCTGCGTTTATCTTTTTTAGTTTTTGCCGTAGATTCAATTATCTGGGTGCTTCTTTACCAATCTTAGAGTTCTATTACGCTCTTTTTTTAATATATGACATTCAGAAGATAATTTAACCAGTGCCAATGATTTTCTTTCTGATGCCCTTTATTTCCATCTCTTTGAAACTGACCTGAGATTAATTTTTTTGTAAAGAGTGACCATTTTTCAATAGCATTCGAAAAGTCTCCTTTACAATAAATCTCAACCATTGCTTGTGCATTGACTATGATTGATTCTTTAGAAATTTCTGACCAATAAAGTTTCTTATAATTTACTGTTGTTTTATCTCCCAGAAGTGTCATATATTTTTCATGCCTTGTACCATTTAAATTTAACTCTATTATTTGTTGATTATGATCACTCTCATTTGTTCCTCCAATCTGATAAGATGACATTTTATGAAATAAGTCCAACGATGCTAATGTGTAATCTACTCTGGACTTGTTACCCAAAGCTTGATGCGTCCAAGCGGGTGGGGAGTCTTGCTGAAATCGCCCATTTAGCACCCTTAGACCTATAGATTCTAAGTCTTTTAAAAAACTCTTACCAATTTTTCCTTTCTTTCCTCCCATACTATCCGATGTAAGTGGGAGGCTGGGGACTGACCATAGATAGTTCTGTTGTTGAACTTCTGGATCTCTAACGTAACACCACAACATGTTCATGTTAAAGTCACCCGTAATGATGATCTCAAGTTGGCTGTCATTTTATAATTGCTGCAATATCATAGTTGTCAAGCAGCTAACCATTGTTCTTCGTGAACCGGTGTCAGGGTGAATGTATACGTTAATTAATAAAAGGGATTTAATTATCTTTTGTAACGTCTTTTAACAATCAGACGGTCCTTTATATTTTGAGCATCCATCTCACTCTCCATATTTAGTTCTGTTGAAATAAAAATAGCCAAACCCCCACAGGATCCGCCATATTTACTTGTTTACTTGGCCAGTGAATAGTAGCCCTTATAACCTTCGAATCTGAAAGGTGCAATTGCCCAGGTCTCTTGTAGGCAGATCATTTGAAAATGGTCCGACAGGGAAGGTAGTTGAGATTCGTCAGTCCTCCTTGACATCATGTATGACTGCAGTCAACTAGCCAAACTTTAGCACCTCAGTTGGATCAGTTTTGTTCACAACTGGTAATCTCAGGGCTTTTTAAAATATCTTTTATTATTGAGTATGTCTGGTTGTTATCTGATCTCTTTTGCTGCTTATTTTGTATTTTTGGTGAGAGAAATGGGCTTGGATAGGAGGGTTGGAGTGGCGTTGTTACTTTTATTCCCCAGTCCAGAAAAAGATTGTGTTCTTGTATAATAAGACCAACAGAGGAGGGTGTTGTCCAGGTTACCAATGTCGATTCTTGATTACTGTTATTGGTTGCTAAGAATTCAATTGATTCTATATCAGTACTTCTAATTCTTTCCAGTGAAGGTACTGCTTTGCACAATTTTAATATGTTTACACGGTTCAAGATATCATTGTTACCCCTGGATTTGTATTCTGGCCTAAAAATTACTTGTATTACTCCCTCTTTTTGACCATAGTTTTTTATCTTGATTCGTTGTAGGAGGTTTGCGTTTTTCAATTGATCATGCTCTAATGGCTCGCCAATGCATTTACGTAACTCCTGAGACCGTATTTGTTGTTTAAGTGGTTTTCTTCCCTCAATTTCCTGATCCTGTGGAGTCTTGCTTTCCTTCCGGTTTTTTGGCAATCCTGGGCTCTTGTGGCCCACTTTAATACTCTCTCTTTTTAACCTTTTCTTTTCTGATTGCACTAGTTTACTTTTCACATTTTCTTTAATTTCTTCGGCACACAACATACCTGTAAGCTGGTTTTTTTCCTGTTCTACCTGTTTTATGTTATCTGTTGACTCATTAATGACTTTGTTTTTCACAACTGTATTTACATCTGACAAAACTTTTTATTGAACATAGGATAGAGCGGTTTTGCTGGTAATATATCTTCATCATCTTGTTTCTTATTTGATACTTGTTCTCGCTTATTTCCTATATTTGTTCTCTCTACTTCCGGGATAATTACTTTTTTTGTTGCTTTTGAGACTTTGTTTCTTGCTTTCCGTTGTTTTTTCCTCTATCTTTTTGATAAAGGAGATTCTGATGATACTTCTAAAGGTATTGTTTCTGACGAATGTGGAATTTCAACTACTTGATCATTCATTTCATTGGCTATTGGTTCTTTCATACTTTCCTTAATTACATTATTATTATTACTTGTCGTCCTATCTTTAGATAAGCAATGGCTCAGACTGACTTTGTTTCCGGCGTTGAATACATTTCCTCTCAGATCATCAATTATTGTTTTTAATACATCAGGAATTGTGGCCAGTTTATTGATCAGAGGGGCACAATTGCAATCTGTATAAGAAGATATCGGTTGTGCTTGTGCCCTTATTACTAGATTGTTTAATGTTGCTGATCAATTTCAGCTACAGAGGATGCCATGGCGCTCAAAAGATCTATTTGCATCTCCATTTTGTTTGACTGATATGTTAAAGCTTCAAGTGTTAGTTGTGAGGTTCTAAAAAATAAATCCCAAATTGACCCCGAGTTCCAGTTTCCTGTATCCCGTACTCCCGGGCTTTGGCTTTGCCCATTTATAAATGATTGTTCTTTATTGGCTCCACTTACAGGGCTTTGCTGATCATGCCCCTTTTCTTGTAGGCCAGTAAGTTGTAGCCTACTGTTACGTTCCTCCTTTTGATAGGGAGTACTCCAATGCTGCAAGTTTTCTGGTTTCATAATATAGTCATCCATATTGTTTTGAGACCCATTATTTTACTTAGAATTCTCCTGATCCAACTTTTGGACAATATTCGTTGTAGTCAGATTAAGATCAGATTGCTGGAAGTTGGGTAAGATTTTAACATCTCATAAAGTTTTAGACCAGTCGGCCCCTTCTTTTGAAGTTGCTTGCTGGGATGGGGTTGTTTGGGCCAGACTCATTGGATCCCGTACTCCGTTGACTTTTCTTACGTTTACTTGCACTTCGATTGGTACTGGCACCCCCGTTGCTAATAGTTGCTGAGTATCTCCCGTCAATAACCCCACGCAATTTGATACCTCTTGTTGCAAATGTGTAGTTAGGGGAATGGTTAACATCTCTAAGTCCGTTATTTGACCCCATTGGTTGCCTGGTTCTTCAGTTGTTTTTGCCATTAGCTCTACCTCCAATTCGTACTGGTCGGATTCCCTTACTCCCTGATATTGGGATGTTGTACTTGATTCACTCATTGGCTTAATTGGGGTTCGAAGTCTGCATGAATTAGTTAGTAACGTTAACATGGCTCCCGTTGGATCTTTCATTAAATCAGATTTTGTTGGAGACTTTGTTGGTTTACCAAATATGCAGACAGTAGAAGATTTGAGAGACTGAATCTCTCCTGCTTGTTTTAGTTTTATTTTATTTAGAATTGTTGTAGTTTTTTCTTCCTCTTAATGGGAGGGAAAGGTGGCTGCTCCTTTCCCGACCTCATAGTACCCACTATATTGGAACTAGTAGTGTTTTTCTCCTTAGCAGAATGAGCAAGTGTGGGCAATTCAGGCCTGAGGCACAATTACAACAGAGCATGATATAGCGTGTCACAGTGATGTGTCATAAATAATGCAGCAGTTTAAGTAGACTAGTCGCTCTGCTGCTGCTGCTGCCTGGAGATGACAAAGGTACTTTGGTTTAACGGATGTTGGTGGACAAGGACACCCTGCGCACCCTGCGCCACTCTTCGCACTCCGCTCTTCTCTGCACTTCCACCACGGTTCTTAGTAGTACCACTACTCCTTGCCTTGATTCAATTCTAAGCTCTAGGCGCCAAACAGCGCCCAACACAGAGAATGCCACAAAGCGCGGGAGCCGCCAGCACCTCCTCCTCAGCCAAATGGTCGTGTAAAACTCACCCAAGATTTGAGGCTCTCCCCCTCCAGGGAACTCAAAGCGGGCCCAAACGGACTAAGAATTCGCCTTGTGTCCAAATCTCCAACGCCTCGTGCTCCTACGGCTGCTTTGGTGGCAAGTGGAGAGGCGAGACAGTAGTGGAATTATCTGTGGCAAACTGCTGTTAACAGCTGTAGATAGCAGATGGCAGGGAGCAGGCAAAGTGGGAAGTGAATGAGAAAGGCGAGCGGGCACACTTGGCGTGATTGCAGGCTGCACCTGATCTAATCGGGCCGCCTCTGCAATCCAGCCGAAGGCACACACTCACTGCAGCCGCCCGCTAATGGTGGCCGCGCTTGCCGTTTACCGTGTAGGTTCCAGCAGGTATCCAGCAGGTTCCAGCAGGCTTCAGCAGAAAATGGTAGCAGAACGGTAGCAGAACTCTCTAGTGCGGTGGAGGAGCCACTAGACACCGCAGCTCCCCACAGGTCCCCCCACGCCAACAAGAGGAGCTCGGAGCTGGAGTTCTAAACAAACCGCCCCTCCCTGCTCCCTGTTTGACTCTCAAGGCTCGCCGCCGACGGTGAATAGGAAAAACTGAAAAGAGTACTGCCATCAAGACCGCTTCCTTCATGTTCCAACATAAAGGAGGCCTGTGACCAGAGACGTTTTAATGCATGGGCAAAGTGGGCTCTGGCCCAGGGCCCCAGCCTTTCAGGGGGCCCCCTGACAGTCAGCTCCATTCTCCAGAGTTTTGCCCTAATGATCTTGAATATTTCCTAAACAGTTTGTTTTAAATTCTGTTTTCCTTTCATTTATTTGTTATGTACCTGATGTGTGAGAGTCTAGTACAGCCATTTTGCAGAGAAATTTTGTGTTTATGTTTCATGCAATATACATAAAAAACGTTTATTTTAGATCAAAACAAAGCCTAACACATAAGAAATGGGAGGGCGTCACAGAGATTATTTGCAGTAATATTGGTGAACTGCTGCTGTGTTACAATATTGAAAATACACATAACTATCCCTGAATATTAGATGTAAACACATTCAGGGCCTTATTTATGAGAAGTGATGCATCGCTGTGTGAAAACAGGGATGCATCACTTCTTAGTGCGCCCTCGTTGCGACATGATGGATGTGTCATATTTACTGTATGATGCATCATGTCGCAAGGAGTTACAGATATGTCAGTATTTCTGAAGAATTTGTATGCGCAAAAGTGGTGCATTGCTGGGGTGTGTCTGAAAATAGACGCAACTCCAGCAATGTGTCCTTTCACATGGGGCAAGCCCCATGTGAAAGGGCCTGCATCAGTCTTATGCCTGCTGTGTGGCAGGTGTAAGATATTGACGCAATGGCGTCCTAGAAGTGGCGCACTGAGTTCTCATAGATTTCAATGCGCCACTTCTACGAGGCATTTTGCGGGGCAACACGCACCCTGCATACATTATGCCTGGCGCAGGTATAATGCGGTGCAGGGGTTTACAAAGTGAAGCATCTGCCTAGATGCGTCACTTTGTAAAAAGGGTGTAACATTGCACATATTTTATGCTGCCGGTGCATCACAAAAAGTGACGCACCAGCGGCATTAAAAGTGAAGCAAAGCCTCATAAATAAGGCGCTTAGAATTTGGACGAGTGTTCCTTTGCACTGTCAGGGACCTAATGAAATGAAATTGTGTATTTAATAAAGCACGCAGCTACTCAGACTAGAGAGTCCTGGCGCATGACAGTGGGAGGAAAACATGCGTAAAAGACCCATCAGTTATCAAAAAGCCAGGTTTCTAAGTTCTTTCATGAAAGAGAGTAGGTCTGTGGTTAGTCTCAGAGACTCAGGGAGGCTATTCCACAATTTTGGGCCTAGAAAGCCGTGGTGCTGCCTCCAATGCGGGCACTCTATATTTTAGGCATGATAGCCAGGTTGGCATTGGAAGAATTTAGGGGTCTAGCTGTTGTGTAGCGATTAACGCGCTTATTTATGTAGCCGGCTCCTAAGCCATGGAAAGCTTTAAAGAAGATGGTCATCGCTTTGAAGCCGATCCGTTCTTTTATGCGGAGAGACTTAAGAATAGGGGTCATACTAGATCTGGGTTTAGGTCTCAGGATGGCTCTGGCCGCCGCGTATTGTACCACTTGTAGGCGCTGGATAAGGGATTTGGGAAGACAGAGGTACAAGCTGTTGACATAGTCAAGCTTTGATGTCACCAGAGTCTGCACCACGATCTTTCTGCTCTCAAGCGGTAACAGTGGCAGGAGTTTTTTTTAGCATCCAGAGTATGCCAAAGCAAGTGCCATTTAGATTTTGAATTTGAAAGCATATGGAGAGTGTCTTGTCTATGACAATTCCTACGTTTTTGACTTTCTCCTTTTCAGCGGGCGGGGGCGGCAGATCTTTTGGCCACCAAGCGCTCCAGTCAGGCGTTTATGGATTACCAAAGAAAACAACTTCAGTTTTGTCAGGATTGCACTGCAGCTGATTGATCTTAAGCCAGTTAAAAACCTTTGTGAGGCAAGACGTAATCATTGCCCCGTCAAAGTCGGTTCCTTTTTCACACGTAAAAATCAGCTGAGGGTCATCAGCATAGGAAACAATTTTGGCGCCCTCTTCCTCTACCAGAAATGCAAGGGTGATAGATATATATTAAAAAGGGTAGGACTGAGAATGGAGCCCTGAGGGACACCTACATTCATGGCCGGAACTGGGGATGAGAAAGGGGGGAGCCAGATGTCCTGAGATCTATTTGCCAAGAAGGATGACATCCATTGTAAAGGCGGTCCGCCCCCAGACCGATGTTAGCAAGTCTCTCCGGGAGCCTCTCATGTGAGACCATATCGAAGGCCGCCGACGTATCGAGCAGTATCAGAACAGTTTTGCCTCCCTGGTCCAGCTTACCCTTGAGAAATTCAGTCACTTCCAGCAGAGCGGACTCCATACTGTAGTTAACCCATAAAACTGGATTGGGACTCATGAAGGAGCTTCCCATCTTCAATGTGTTTTTGGAGGGCCTTGTTTACATGCTTCTCTAGTACTCTGGAGAGGGTCGGAAGAAGGGAGATTGGCCTGTAGTTGGCAGGGTCCGTCGGTTTGGCGCTAGCCTTTTTTATCAGTTGAAGAATCTTAGCATTCTTCCATAATTTCTGCATGTTGCCTGAGGAGAGAGAAGCATTAAAGAGCTGGTTTACTGTGGGGTTTATGGTGGGAGCTAATAGGTTCAAGATATTCCCTGCACATGGGTCAGTAGGAGAGCCAAACATAATGCTTTGGAGAGGGGTCAGTGACTCTTCAAGCTGAAACTCAGGGAAAACTAGTAAAGAGGTGAAATTTGCTATTAGAACTAAGGTAGAAGGTCAGTTCTTCCTCTGAGATGTTAGTGAAGGCTTGTTGGATCATGGAGATCTTTTTGTGGAAGAATTCAACTATTTACTTAGACCATTCTTCAGTGCATGGCCCTTCCTTTGTGCCGGCTCTCAGGGCAGTAAAGGATTTAACTATGCTAAAGATTTCCTTACTCTTATTTTGGGCATTTTCTATCTTGGTTTGAAAGAGGTTTTTCTTGGCTGCCTTCACGAGAATGTAATGAGCTTTTAAGGTGTCTTTATACACCTTCCTGTTCTCAGGTAGATAGGATTTACGCCATTTCCGTTCAATTGTTCCACAATTTCTGTTGCGAGATCTAAGGGAATCGTTAAACCATGGAGCTGGTGGGGCTGACCTCTTTGAGGAGCAGCAAACAACCAGTACCAATGCATCAATGTTGGTTCGGAGCCATGAATCTATTGAGAGGGCGTCCGAGTCGGGGCAGCCAGACAGCTCTGGTGCTAACATCGGGATGGATATTTTATGGAACGTCCCGTAATTAGAGACCCTCTGCCCTGTGTTAGCTCAAGGGGCTGTGGCAGAGTTGGGAATGACTAATTTTAATAGGAGGTAGTCAGACCAGGTAATGGGAAGAGGTAGGCTTACTGATATGTCAAAGTTGTGAACGATTTGGTCTAGGGTATGGGCCTTCTCATGGGTGGCCAAAGAAACAGATGGAAACATGTTGCAGGCCTGCAGCGCCTCCAACAAGGAAATTGTTTGAGGGTCTTTTCCATTGTCCATATGTATATTGAAATATCCCAGAATGAGGCAGTTGTTGTATTTAAGGCCAGGGAGGTAGTGGCTATATTAAGCGTAGTAATAACATTTCCAATAGCACTGGGAGGTCTGTAAATCAGAAATCCAGCTATGCTATGATGGGGAGATAAGGTACAGCAGAAGCCTAAGCAGTCTAGTTTTTTATTGTAAATTATGGCAGCACCTCCCTCCTTCCCATTCGATCGGTCCCTCCTAAGAATGTTATAACCCGTAGGGATGGCCGAGGTGATAGTAGGGTTGGAGGCTTCAGACAGCCAGGTCTCAGTGAGAAATAAAAGATCAGACTGTTAGTCTAAAAGTAGGCCATAAATGTATGGTTCATGCTTTTGTATAGAGCGACAATTTAAAAGGGTGGCCTTTAAGTCCTCTGTTTTCACACTTATTGTTGCGTGGGAGGATATTGGGTGCGAGTTTCCTGGGCTGGAGGAGAGTCCAGTTGCACTTATTGCATCGAAAGTCTACCTCCAACCTCGGATCAGCGCCTAAGGCTAAGCAGTTTTTCCCTATTGCAATATAGTGGAAGAAACTCACCGGAGGGGAACTGGGCAGCATGGCCAGTGCCGAACGCCTCCGGGTGCAGACAGGCTTACCTTCGGTGCCAGCGGCGCACCTGTTGTGCATGTCCACTTAGCGCGTCCGTTTGCATCGGGAATATATAGGCTAATGCCTATGATGCAAACTGGATCGCCAACACAGCTGAGGAAGCGGAAACTGCATAGGCATAAGTGAGGAGCCCGATAGTAGCCCCAGCCCTCCGCACAATCGGCGTATCAGCCGCGGCGGACCAGGACTGGAGGAAAAGCGAGATGCGAATCGAAGCAGCTAAGGAGGTGTAGGCAAGCAGAAGCAAGTAAAGTGCAAGTGCGCATAGGTAGGAGAAATTATTAAAAAGCACAGAGTAATTCAGCCAGACATATACAGTTTTTAAAAAGTAATAAAAACCATAGTAGCAGGGCAGGAAACACTAAATCCTACAGCTATCAGCTGCGCGCATCCGTTTGTATCGGGAATATATAGGCTGATGCCTATGATACAAACTGGATCACTAGCACAGCTGAGATAGTGGAAACTGCGTGGACGGAAGTGAGTAGCCCGATAGTAGCCCAAGCCCTCCACACAATCGGCGTATCAGCAGCAGCGGACCAGGACTGGAGGAAAACCGAAATGCGAATCGGAGCAGCTAAGAAGGTGTTGGCAAGCAGAATCAAGTAAAGTGCAAGGGCGCATAGGTAGGAGAAATTGTTAAAAAGCACAGAGTAATTCAGCCACACATATACCATTTAAAAAGTATTAAAAACGTAGTAGCAGGGCAGGAAACCCTGAATCCTACACCTGTAAGCTGCACATGTCCGTTTACATCGGCAATATATAGGCTAATGCCTATGATGCAAACTGGATCGCTAGCGCAGCTGAGGAAGAGCAAACTACGTGGGAAACAGGGGCTCAAATTAGATCATAAATTCAAAGGTGTCCTGAACAGGGCCCCCCAAAATATGTTTGGTCCAGGGCCCCCCAAATCCTTAAGATGTCCCTGCCTGTGACTTATTTTAAATTCGCACACTTTCAACAGCTTAAACCAGTACCTTTCCAAAACGATGGTATCCATAGCACTTAGCTTTAGTTTCCTGGACAGTCATAAAATATCTGCACTAGTGACATCTCTTGCAACAGAGGTACTGTGGCACATGAGCTAAGTACTGAAGGAGTTGGGGATTGACTATAACAAGAAGTCATCTCCTTACCTGAAAGCTCATCTGTCTCCAGACCATCAGAGGTTTTTCTCATTATCAAGGGTATTGTGTTTTGCCGGGCCCAAATACTCCCATAGTGGGTATCTTATCTCTTCTAATATTGTGAGATGACATGTCATTCTGGTCGCTGTTAGTAGTGGTGCCATCCATCTTAGTAGACAGACAAGACTACAATATCCCCTTACCTTGGTATAATTGGTTTTATGGGGGGCAGGGATGGGCAACTGCGTAAGTGACATAGCTATGAATTTCAACAAATGCCCTTTTGTTGTACCGCTTTTATTGGCCGATATACTGCATGTGTTAACATTTGTGCACAAATGTGCAAACTTAACCATTAGATAACCAGTGCGGATTTCACGATCTTTAGAATGCCAATTAATTTGCAGTTATAATATTAATTGGTTCAGAACCAATTAGAATTGTTGTTTCCTTTTGTATTATTCTTCTTCGATTCTAATATCTTGTGTTGTTATGTTGAGTAATGATCTATTTCTACCTTTCTGTGGAGGGTTTGCACAACAAAATGAGTAACCACAAGAACCACATATGCTTGATGACTTTAACTTGACATGAGTGATCCAGATTATACCTGCTTTGGAGTACTGATCTCCTTGTATGAGCCTCAGACAAAATTGAGATAAAACTTATCTCAATGTCAGAGTCAGACCATGCTATGGTGATATTGGATGCACGGGTGGGTGGGGATCATTTACAAAAGGAGGTCCCAGAAGATTCGACCAATCACTACTCAATAAAGGATATATGCAGAGGATATGGTAACCCAGCTGTGGGAATATTTCTTACTTGCCCTGCCAGAACATACCCAGACGCATTTCATATGGGATGCCTTTAAGGCAGCAACAAGGGTGAAAGCTATAGCAGTCAAATAACTACTTTGTAATTGGGTCCTAACAAAAGTCAAACTAGAGGCCGAAGTCAAAATGGATGAACAGCTACACACACAAAAGAAATCATCATCTCTAGTGTGAGAGATGTCTAAATAAAGTGGACTGATGGAATGGTTCGAAAGAGCCCGCTTGTGACTGAAGCAACACTTCTAAGGGAAGACTAATAAGGACAAAAGACTGCTAGCCGCTACATTAAGGTGAGCCAAAGACCACACTAGAATCCCCATTATTGGGCTTTTTGATGGAACGTAAATGGATATGCATTGAGGAAAGAAATAAGGGAGGCTTTTGCTTCCTATTATAGAAACTGATATGGAAGTGAAATCCCTGACGGAGCGACTATATTTGACTTCCTGCATAATATAATTCTACACTTATTACCTCAGCAGGCTAAGGAAGAACTACAAAGAGAAAGTACCCCTGAGGAAGCGGAAAGGTAATTTATAGTTTGCCTGCAAAAGAGTCACCAGGCGAAGATGGATTTACGAATACATTCTACAACAGATTAATATCACTTCTTGTCCCTCAACTGGTGAATTTATACACCACTTTTCGTGAAACTGGCAGATGGACAGATGCAATGGCGGAGGCAAACATTACCATGATAAATAAAACATTTACACCAATATCAGTGTGCATCGTATCAGCCTATATGATTATTAAATGCACACCTAAGTATCTTTTCAAAAATACTAGCAGATAGACTTTAAAATCAGGTGCCCAGTTTAGTGTATCCCAATCAATCTGGATTTATGAAAAATAGCCAGACTTTTGACAATATTAGGAGGGCTCTCAGCCTGATCAAAAAAGCCAACAGAAGAAATATCCAAATGGTACTATTGGCTATACATACAGGGAAGGCCTTCGATCGTGTGGGGGTGGTCCTTCATATGGGCCGTACTGACAAAAATGGGATTTGACCCAATGATACAAAAATATGTCTAGGCAAGCTATGCTGATCCGAAGGCAAGGCTGGTAACAAATGCCGAGAGCACAACGCTTTTCTGTCTCATGTGGCAGTAGGCTGGGGTGCCCGTTGTCTCTGATTTTGCCTTATCAGTAGACTGAACAGACAGCTTCCATAAATACAGGAAGTTAGTTTAGGAATACATCACATAAGATAAAATTATTTGTGGATTATATTCTGCTGACATTATCTGATTCACAGAATTATGCCCCCAATGTCATTCCTCTACCAGAAAATGTTGGTGCAGTATCGGGATAGAAAGTAAACCCTAATAAATCTGAAGTATTGAGCATTAAAATTAGTAAGCTGACAAAAAGTGTTCCCGGAATAGCATTACCTTTCAGGCAAAAAAGAGTATTAGATCTCTGGGAATACATGTTACGCCTACACCATAAGGCCTATACAGGGCAAACTACTCTCTTCTCATGAGAGAAATTAAAAATGATTTTCAAAGGTGGAACCTTCTTTATTTGTCTTGGCTAGGGCCAATCGTCATACTCAAAATGAACAGTCTCACTAGGTTTGGTATTATTTCCCAGCACTTTCTGCATGAATCAGTGACGGAAAGATTGTGAAAAGTTTGTTTAGAATAACCACAAACCAAGAATCTTGTGAGCTCTGCTCCAGAGTACTGGGAAGGAGGAGGACCTAGGCATCCCGATAGAAATGCGACATTGCTTCGCAACTGAGAATAGCTCTCTCCGACTAACAGACAATCATTGGCTACATATGAAGATGTTGCTGAGCAGAGCTTTGTGGGACTTGATTTGGGTACCCAAACAGAGCAGACACAAAGTAGCATTTATTTCAGACATCTGGGATGCTCCTGCAAGAACCACAGGGATAACTTCATTTCCTTAACCTTCTACCCCGATACACAACAATCCTGACTTCACACCGGCCCTTTAGGGAACACAGTTTGCATAATAGCAAAAGGAGCTCTTGGTGAAGTTGAGAGACATCTTCAACCAAGATATGACATCTTTGAGGCATGAAAGAGACAGCTTGGATTGGGTAAAGGAAGAGCTTGAAATACATGCAGCTTCACTAATCCTGGGGACCAGAGATTTAACACTGTTTGAAAAGCTGTTCCCCAGCTATGTATCCACTAAAAGCTTCATTTCTAATATTTGTTTTGGTCTAAAATATTCCAAGGACATTCTGCCTGGCTAGTCATAAAACAACGGGAGAATGCGACAGGAAAGGAAATAGGAACGAGATATTGGGAGAAATTATGACGAGATATACCCAAGCGTGCAGGGTGGGGTAAACATGGTGCAAAATATGTATTACTGGTATATGACTCCATAGAAATTAAGCAACTTTACCCCTAAACAGAGCGTAAATGTTGGAGAATGTGGGCTGGAAGGTTCATTTATTTTTATCTGCTGCCCATGTTTTGTTATTGAGACAAAGTGGAAGGAGATCTTGAGCCATATCAGGGGGTTGGGGACTGCCTGTAGGGCACTATCCTGCAGTAGCGATCTCAGGAATGCGGCCCAAGCGTTGGAGGCCATATTGAGAAAAGATTGGTCACACATTGTTTCTTTTTTTTCTGAGGCAAAACAATTAATTGCCCCGAAATGGAAGAACACACCGCACATCAAGCACTTGTCAAAAAGATGACAGTCCCTAATGGCGATGGAAATGATGACATGAAGATAAACATGAACATAAAGATATGAAAGTCAAAAGTTCAGTCATATATGGAAACCATAGATGGACCACTTTCAAAGAAAGTTCCCGAATTTCTCATGCCTTAGAGTTCTGAGAATGGACTGGGGACCAGAATATTGTGTGCATAGACAAAACTGCACCAGATGCTAAACATAGGGCAGGCTGTCCTTTGAGAAAAGGGACTCAAGATGCCTGTCAACTAAAGGCCAATGTAACTCTCTGGGTCAAATCGTCACACATGTGGTGGAGAAGCAGGGGACCACCAGTAATAATGGTAGTCTCTGCTACAGATGTAATAAGGGAATAATGGTGTTAGGATTTAAACTCAAACATCTGTTAAAAAGGTGATGCCAACTGAGCATATTCATGATGCCTGAGTTAGCACTAACTAGCCAGTCACTTATGCCTAGTTGTCCTATACCACTGGTGGCAATCCCTTGCGCTTTTCAGACTCTTAGGTGGGTACCCAGTTGATGTTTAATATGATTGGCACTATCTGGTCAAAAAAGATTCCCGTTGGGTCTCTTAATGATTTTCACACCTCTTTCATACTCTTCTCACATTCTTACTCATTACTTAAAATACACCTCCAGCATCACTAAAATGGGACATCAAAAACATATATATTTTTTTAAACTGATATGCTTTATTCATACAAAACATTTAATCTGTTCTGCAAATCAACCAATATGTGCAAATGATTATGGGGTCAAGGCTGATCTCATTTCAAGCAGAAAGTTATTTTCATCAAAACAATAACCATAAAAACACGTTCCTCTACAATAAAGGAAAAGCCTATCCTCACTACATTTTCCACAAAGAAAAGTGTGCTAATAAAGAATTTTATAAAATGCTCACAGAATTAGCTGAAATGCACAGAAGCTGCCTACCTCATTTCTCAAGAATGTTGTAATAAACTGGCAATCATTACACAATTACAAAACTGAAGCTAACATGTTGGATTCTTATTTAATCTAGACCCCGGGGGAATTTGAATCTAATTGTAAATGTAATTTTCATTCCACGAGTGGCACTGGAGGATAATAGGTCGACTCTGCGTTTCTCTTGTGTTTTTTTTTTAACAGAGTTTTATATAGCACAAACTTGACCCGAAGGTATCAGAGCGCTTTACATAGCACCAGTTGCGTTACATGCGGACACATTCATTTTGTTTGATAGGCACGGGAGATTAAGTGATTTGCCCAGAATCAAAGGATGTTCAGCGTCATTGCCGAGACTCGAACCCAGTTCCCCAGATTCAAGGTCGACCACCCTAGCTGTTTGACCAACTCCTCTCCCCCTTGTAATCCGCCAATCTCAGCATGGCAGAATTTTTTCCCCGTTCGAGTAATGTGACAACAATGGGAACAATGCAAGGCCTCAGAATGTGAGGTGGCTAGTGCAAGTGAGATTTGGCGTCACCTAGCTCTATTTCCTGTAGCTTGGGGGACTTCAGGTGATATTTTACAAACAAGGTCGTTCATGGTCTGAGAGCTGCTTCCTGGCTAGAATTTCTACTTGAGTTGCAGGAAAATCATCTTGAAAATAGCATGGTGCCAATGGGCTGGTTTTCAGCGCTGAGCGTGGTACTGGTGCTAAAATCGGAGCGAGAGCAGTGTGACGCCCACTGGCAGAACACAGAGGAATCTTGCAGAGTTATTATGTAACTCCACGTGATTCAGCATAGTGAAATTCTGCCCAGGCCTAATTTAAACGGCAAAAAAACCCAACATCCCCAATCCGCTCCCTCCAGAGAAAGGCAAGCACAGCCTCTACACTCCTTCAAAGAGCTATTATCAACCGAATTTCTGGATCTTGCCGATCAATCAAAGAACTTTATTTCGGTTTGAATGAACCACAAAAGTGCACAGAACACATTTTCAAAGCACATCAAAGCATAATGAAGTCTTAAAATTGAAAGTCAAAACAGTGCAATTTGTATAGGATAAGCTTAAGATCTAGATGCATCATGTAAGACTAGAATATCTTCCTACTAAAATTCAAACCAATGTACAAAAACCTCAAGAAAAGACCTTGAAATGGAGAGCTTAAAACGGGTCTGCTAAACCATCTGGGAAGTCTAGAGATTACAAATTAGGGTATTTTATGGTACTAGTTTACTACCTAAAGTGCATAAAGTGCACAGTGCAAATACAGTTGTAATTTAAAAGAATGTTTTAGCTGACGAATTCCATAAACATATGTACATTATAAAAATATAAATAGTATACGTATTAAATCAGCTTTTTATTTTTAGATAGCCGGTAGATTAAAAACATACATATAATAAAACACCGCATAAAAACGATTCTCATCATCAGAAAATCACCCTTAACAGACAGTTTTTCTTGAGCTGTAAAGATTTTACACAGATAATTTGCCACGGAGTAGAAAATTAGCAAAGATGGCATCATTTGCAGGTGCAAAAAAGAGCAGGGCGGCGTTGTTTTAAATTCAGGTTGCATAAAATGGATACAATATAGCAGCTCCTCAAATTCTAAAAAAGATACAAAAAACAGAGTATGAAAAGTGCTCTGAGTCGATATATTCTCACAAGGGCATATAGGTAAACATTTGGACCAGTCATTTTAGACTGGGAATGTTACTAGATGGTGAAAAATGTCCTATCTAAAGTGGGTCAGGACCAACCTATGCTGGGTGCTATGGACAAACATTAGGTATGGTTGCAGGGAAAAGGTAACCAAGGATAATTGGTTCCGAAGTACGCTAGGTTTAATTAGTTCAACAGTCGGCATAGCTTTCTCAAACATCATAAGACATATCTTGCTTAGTTCTTTCCTTGGTATAGACTGCAAAGTTTCAGTGGATTCAAAAACGTTTAGGTGCCCCAAATCAAAACAAATCTGTTTCACATTTTACAGCCATGGTATTTGATGCAATGCAGTCAGGTTAATGCAGTCCCTGACCACCTTACAATTAAGAAGAGTGTCAGAACTAGTCCACACTTTGTGCCATAGAAGTATAGGCTGCGACAGTGATGTGTCGGCCAGATACGACATCCCTAACTCTGAGTGGCAAACTTGGGAGGGGCAGCTAATCTTGGATCTTCTCAGAGTGAGCAAGCCAGCAGGCTGCCCCTCTAACCCTTGTCTGCCTAAAATATTTAAAAACATTCTACTATCAACTTCTTTAGCCATCCCAGTCAGAACACTCTTCAGCAACTCCTTAACAACAGGAGTTTTGCCAGAAGACTTAAAAACGGTATATGTACGCCCATTATTAAAAACCCGAACATGGACAATCAAAACCTTGACTAATACAGATGCACAGCAAACAGAGCATTTATGAGAAAACTTATAGAAAGAGCAGCTTTTACCCAAATGTCACAATTCCTTGACGGCAATTCCATACTTTTGGACTTCCAAACTGGATTCCATTCTGGAAGAGGCACTGAATTGGCCCTAATCTTAAAAAATGCAGCACACCAGAACGGGGTTGCTGCTCTTCTTCTCTTAGACCTTTCTGCAGACTTGGATCATGACTTGGGCTCCCTGTTTTCCATTTTTACTCATTTCTAAAGATAAATACAGACAGAAAACACTGCGTTTCCTGTCTGTATTTATTTTTAAAAGTGGAAAAGTACAGATAATTTGGCTTCTTTTGAGTGACTCTCCTTCCTGAGATTAATGACTTTCAAGCCAATAGCTGTACATATGGGCAACATGACCAATAGCTTTAAATATTGGCAGCATGCAAAGTTACAAAGCTGAATGAGATTTGCTAAAATTACTGCATATCTCAGCATGTATATGTACTATTATGCTAGTTTTTTCATGTGGGTTTATTATTTTGTTTTGGCTGATTCATGTGATAAAACCTAACCGGCATCAAAGTATGTGTGCAGGTTTGTCTGTTACATAAATGCAAAAATATTCGAGTTATCACCTCATCCCATAAAATAAATATGGATAAATACCAATAAGATGGGCAAAAAATAAATATGGATAAATACAGACGGAATTGTTAAGAAAATGAATACCTGAAACCCTGGAACTCTAATCATGGCACACTAATCCAAAGACTTGAGGAGGCTGGAATAGAGGGCACAGCTCTTGCTTGGATCGCATCGTACCTACACAATAGATCAAATATTATACACACTCCTCCATTCTCTTTTAAGCCATACAGCATTGAAGCAGGAGCCCCTCAAGTCTCAATCATCTCACCCATGTTTTTCAACATCTATATGGAAGCATTACCAGATCTGATCAATGGGTTTGACTTCACCTGCTATAACTACGCAGATGACATGCAGATGCTTCTGAAATGCAAAACCTAAAGGACATTAGAACATCGAAAATCTTCAGTTCCCTCCAGGCGATTGGCAATTGGATGGCATGGAGCCACCTCAATTTGAATGCCTCCAAAACAAACAAAAAAACACCTGTGGCAAATGGAAACTCTATGACCCTCTCTGCGCCTGGACGATCTAAGACTACTGCCAGAAATATCTAAGGAGGTAAGAAACCTCAGAATTGCCATGGATGCCAAGCTGCAAATGATTGCACAAGTGGATAAGGTAGCAAAATCAAGCTTCCTCCCAATGAAAACACTGCAACGCATTTGCCAGCATCTAGGATTCTCTCACACGGTTCAGGCTGCCATCTCTCATCGTAGATAAACTGGATTTCGCTAATGATCTGTATCACGGCTCAACTTTGTCAACCATCAGAAGATTACAGAGAATCAGAATGCTGCCGCTAGATTCCTCCTACATGTAAAGACACAAGCACACATCTTCCCCTGCCTTGCGTGCCCTACACTGGTTACCGGTTGCCAGAACATCCACCTTCAAGCTGCTTTTTATTGCACGCACAACAATCCATGACAAAAGATCACTCTTCATCAGGAAGAAAATAGGGGTGGTGCCTCCGTTAGGGGGTTCGGGCGTGGCCCCACTCATATTTCAGCACCATGTCTCCCAAATTAAATGTACTATAGTCTATTAGGCAGCAGTCAACTCAGGGCAAATATTTAATTTTAAGCGCTTCAACCACGGGAAGCATGTGTAATTGTCTGTAGCTGAGGGATCGATCGCGGTCCAGGAGAAATGGTCCTGAGGGGGTGGGGCTTAAAGTGCAACAATGCTGCCAGTATGATTATTTCCAGTTAGTCAGACACGCACCCGTCCGTCCCATACTAGTCAGAAGCCAGCACAACTAAATGCGCATGTCGGTTTGGATTGCTGCTTTACTCTGGCCAGATCGACATGCCTATTAGGCTTCTCACAGTCACGCCAACCGTGCACATTACTGAGCCTGGGGTGACTCATAGCCGTAGCTCCCGGTCTCAGTAAGGATCGGTGATGTTTCCTACCCCAGCCAATCCTGGCGCTGCTGCAACAGCAGGAACAGCGTCAGGATTGGCTTACGGATGCTGCACTGTTACTAGGGACCTCTGAACTTAACAATGTGCACATGACGTGAAGCTGCCGGGGGTGGGAGGAGGCTGTCTCACTCTCCACCCCTGGCCTTTTTGTGCGGCACACAACAGGCGTTGGTTACAGTTTTAAATCCTCCTCCGGCACGCATTTGACTTAAGACCTTAGAGCTTCATTTCAGTTTCCACTTTCCACAGGTACATTTTATTAAATTAGTTGGTGACTGATGAGTGTGACCAGCATGGAAGTGCCAGTTGAGTTAAAGCAGTCAGTAAAGGTTTTAATGTGTGAGGATCAGGAATGATCAAATCCTCTATTGACAAAGACTTAAGCTGAGCTAACTGCAGTACTGAAGTGTATAATCCTCTTTGAGGAGGCCGAGGCTAACATATGCACTTTTTTGTGCTAACCTCTTGTAGTACCACAGCGGTGTCAAGCGCCAGACCTTGGGCCTTGCAGCTGTGTTGGAGGTGTGGTCAGCGTTTCCAAGACTTGTCTTCACACTTAACTACAAAATGCAATGCATTGCAGACTGTGAGTGCAGTATGTTGGAAGAGGCAGAGGCTGGTGGTATAATGCCATGGACTGGTATTGGGTATTTGCGTCATAGCAGCAGCAGGCGCTTAGTTTTGTGCTGGTTTTCACTAGCACCACAGCGCCACGCACCAGGCCCTGGGCCTTGCTGCTGTGTGCCATTTCCAAGACTTCACTTCACACTTAATTGCAAATTGCAACGCAGACTCAGACTGAGGTATGTTCGAGGAGGCTGAGGCTGGTGGTATAATGCCATGGTATTTGCATCATAGCAGCATCAGGCGCTTAGTTTTGTCATCGGATTTAATATCACCGAGTGTGTTTTTCCTCACAGCCGGCGCCTCATGCTTTTACTCTCTGGTCAGGCCTCTGCTCCTGATTTGCATCCGTCTCTCGCTCTCTCTATTTGTGAGAGACCTCAAATCAACGCTGGCAATTTCCAGATGACAAGGGATCAAAATGCTTTGTAGATCAGGTTACAATGCTTTAAATTGTATTTACTTGGCCTTGATCATTTTAATTTTCCGGACTATTTGTAATATCCATTTAATCGCTACAGGACATTTGCGAAAGATATGTTGGTTTACCAGGTATGCTGTTTAAAATGGTCTTAAAGAGAGGAATAAGTGCTGTATCGGCCTGAACAACAGCTGCGTCATTTGCAATCTTTGTATAGGATGCAGCTGTTTTTGATGATGTAGGGGACTGGCAGGGGAGCTAATGGGAGTTCCATCATAAGGATGGGGGTGATGTGATCATATTTCTTCATCCCCTGCACGAGACATACAGTGCCTTATAGGGTACCCTAATGCCTTTTAATGGTTTTTCCTTGCTGTCTCATTGTGTCCAGTCTGAAAAAATCACAAGGACCTGTATTTCCTCTGTATATTTCATTTGTAAAAGTATATTAATAATTAAGGAAGTCTGTGAGGTAGTCAGCATTGTTATCTCAAAGTCTGTTATGACTCGATACACTCGCCTACCAGTCACTCATCCCAAACTTTAACATCTCACCACTTTCATTGTCACCAGCCGCCACCGGAAGAAAATCATTAAATCCATAAAATAATGGAACCTACACTTGAGAATGGCTCCCCACTGCAGTATTCCTACATACAAGAAAAAACACAAGGGTGGAACATGTTTCTCTGTTCAAGTAGCAAAATTATGGGATTCACTACCCACATACATAAGATCCACTGACAACCATCTTAGCTTCAGAAGATTAGTCAAGTGCTGACTCTTTCCCCCCTGTGACGACTATACTCACAAGACAGCAGTGTATCACAATTGTATTCTTGAACATGACAAACTATGCTCCTCACAGCATAGAGATGAAGTTGTTGTTATACATTTGTCCTTGTACATTGAATTATGCTTCCTTTATAAGTCTATACATTTATATGAGTGGAAAATGTATATTAGACCACAAGATACATGTGCATATTACACAATGCCATAATTGCTCCTCCTGTGTACATAAATGTGCATATATAGAGGAGTCTTTGCTTGCTACTAAAATATTAAGAAATATCATGCAAACATTTGCATACTTCACGACAAGATATATGTGCACATTAGACCATGTAAAAATAGCTGATTCTATGCACATATGGATATTTATATAAGGGTGTTCTCCCAGTCCAATAAAACCTCATCAAATGTAATGTGCACATGAGTATATATAAGTTACTACTTCCCTTTCAAATCCATTCTCATCATCCTATCCCTGCTCTAAACTTTACTAAACAAGAAATCAAGAGCACAAACCTAACACAACTAATGTACCACAACAACAAAAACTGTTTATTTTTACTAATCTTGGTCTTGGAGTAGCGTCCTACTTGATGCAGAGCGCTTAAGGGGTAGTTAGTGCTTTAACAATACCATTTACAATGACACTGTGTTTCTCTCCTGCCCTGCTCTCTCCCTCATATGCTTTCCCCCCTAGTCCTGGATTGCTATTCATCTCATGTACTGCTTTTCCTCTCCTCCCTCCATCCGCTGCTCCGATGCCCCTCCAACATCTGCTGTACTCTTAGTTTATTTTCTTAAATTATCCTTTTTGAAGAGCAAGGCAGCAAATTGTTGCCGGTCTCTGCCTTAAAAAAGCATTTTGCACTACTCAAATTTAGTTTTATTTAAATGTACTGGTCCATCTCGGATCACTAAATAAAAGAAAGGCACCTGAGTCATTTTGCAGGCACATGCACTTGTGTGATGATGCATGTGTACACATACATTATCATGCTGACAAAATGATGCAGCTTCGTCATCACTGATACTGCACAGCATTGTCAAAAGGCATTGGAAAAGGCCAGGTTCCCAAAGGTGAGACATTTTGGTTTTGCCAATCCTTGTTGCTTTAAGGTTCTACCTAAGCTCTCAAAGATGCCAACTAATTTGCTCTGGTTAAATACCGTAACTACCAGTCTCAATAGCAGCCTATTTAAGAGGGGCCTTGATGCCCATCTCAGGTTAAATGATAAAGAGGCAATTTATTCCTATTAAGTAGAAGGCTACATACACGTTGCTGATTGAATAACCATAACTGAACTGCACGAAAGGAGATGCATGAAAATGTTTGAATCGACTGTACTCACTTAGAATGTCTCTAGACAGAATTCCACTCATCTCTTTAAAACTCACCCGTGGTGTTACAGGAGACTTACAATATGTTTTAGTGCCATCTTAAAAAGGGCAGTCTAGTCTGAGCGGCAAGAAACGCCTCATCTGGACGAGAACTCATGTGAAAACAGGCATATTTCATCCTTGTTTGACCTCCTCAAAGAGGTGCAGTTCCAGTTCCTTTAGCCTGACAAACTTGGAACTGTAGAATATTCCTTTCACTTGGAGATATTCATTCTCTTACACAGCAGTGAAGTGAAGGATGGGAATGCATTGATTCTCACTAAATGCCAGAAGAAAGAATGTAATCTAGCAATTCGAAAAAATGCTGCTTCTCTGGGGCTAAAGTGTGTTGGAGTGGAATGGAATACCATCCAGTGAACTTTCCAACTATTAAAACAAGCAATTGCAATGCAATAGGTCTCTCATTTACGACAGTTTGAGCTATTGTCATTTACAAAGGCAATAGCTCAATCTCTTGTAAATGCGAGACCTATTACACTTCAAAGAAGCGGCTGCCGTTGTCCGGGGCTGCTTGAAAGTGAAAGCACGCATGGCGAGGAAAGCACGTCCTGCCTGCAGTAGGAGAACATCATTAAAGAAAATAGTGCTTACAGACTAAATAAGACATACCGTGTCGCAACGGAAGTAAAAGGGTCAGTCGCCATGGGAAGTTACAAACGCAGACAAGGCAGCACCAAGGAGGGACTAACAAGCCTAATAACGACTCCGAAGCCAGCGTTTACAAAGGACAAAGACACAAGCCAATTAAAAATATGGGCGGAGAGTGTGCAGGGCTTCAAAGCCGCACTCCACTACTGCATGCCTCGCAGCAGGACATGCGCTGCCCAGGCTCGACCTAAAAAGGGATCCCGTCCACCAAACTTTAAATCAGGTCCTAAGTCTTCCATGGCCTTTTCCTGATCTTCACTGATGTTGAGTCTTAAGCATTGTAGAGATCTGTCAAACTTTCCATAGGATTATGAGATCCTCACAAGAGCCACACGGTGTATCTTGCTTCTGCCCATGCCGTCCTGTATTGCTTTACCTAGACCAGTTCTGCACTCTTAATATGACAGCATTGTGTATTACTCTAGTGTGACTTCACTTGCACACAAAATTATGGAGCTGTACCAACGCTTGCTGGCACATTTTGAAACAGATGGAGTATAAATGTCAGCTCCATATTTTATGAAGTGGGCTAATTGGTACATTTTACAGCAGAGTTTGCCAAATATTGTTTAAACATTCATTGTCCTAGGCTAAACTGCTCCTGCACTGTTCCAACTACTCTTGCAAATTCTGTTCTAAGCTCGGTGACATGGCTTCCAAATTCTGCTAATTGCCCCACGATGTAAAACATCTTATCATTCTAACGCAAATGTACAACCCTAACTATGTCATTGGCTGATCTGCTGAATGCTGCAACTGAAGTATTCTGCATATAGAATACCGGAAAAGAAACGCGTGCTGCGTCACCCGAGTACTATTCAATTCAAGAATACCCACAAACAGCTGCTTTTGCCCTGGAGGTGGTAGAGCGCTCAGAACATGACCGGGAGAAGTGCCAAAGTGAACTTGCTGCCTGTGTACACCTCCCTCTAAGACCAACATAACCCGATCTGCGGCCCAGGCAGTTAGGGCAGGTGGTAGCTGAAACCCAATAGTCCAGGGCAGGAAATTACAAGAAGTACCCTTAATCCTGGCATCCTCATTTTGGCATGTGGTGCAGAACCACCACAAATGCCACTTCAGGGTCAATAAAAGGCTGCGTTTATAAATAGCATTTGACAACTCAACAGTGTATAAAATATACATAGTATTGGCCTACTGAGGCAGACTAATGCCACAACCAACCTTTAATACAGTATTCCACTGCACTCGCACCAGCACAAGTCCCCCCGGTAGGCTCATATTCTTGCCTGTTACTAAATCTGACCAGCCTCATTGTCTAAATTGAGCCCATATTTTCTTTTGGACAACCACCCTCAAGAAAAACCTTATCAATCAGTATTATTCCAAGCCCGTTTCCACTGCAGTGGCCGCTCCTCCATGTACCACCGTCCATCCCAGTAGAAGATAAGTCCTGCATCCCACTGATTTTTAAGTAATGAATCCCACCAATTGAATTCACTCAGGAACTGTTTAAGAACTTCTAATTCACATTTACTCTTTTTTTCCGTTTTTAGGTCAAGCCTGCTACAGCGCATGTATTACATGCGCTCTCGCTTGTTAGACTATTGTTCACAATAAAGGGATAGGAGCCCGCCCATTGCTTGCCATTTGTTGGCTTCAGTCTCACTCTTCATCGCTGCCTCCTAATTTGCCAGCGCAGGCTAAGCCCCACTTCTGTGCCTTTCGGTGGAGCATGGACAAGCACAGATTGATTGAACTTAATTAGTGCCCGTCTGCTGCTTGCGTTGTGATTTAGGTACTATTTCATCTTCCTCCTCGCCCTACCCCATTTGGTGCAACCCCTCCTCCCCCGCACCTCCCTCGTCTTACTTTCTTCACCCCCTCCTCCCACCATCTGTCATTGCTGCTTCCTCCCACCCCCCCCTGAACTTCCATTGTGCTGCTTCACCCGCCAGCTTTTTTTTATACATATTGCACAGCACCATGGGCTGCTGTGCGACATTGCTTAAAAAAAGCACTATGATGTGTTCAACACTGACTGCGTCATAGAGCCTTTTTATCTTGAATTTAGTGATGTTGCCCAGCAGCAGCTTGCGCTGCTGGGCAACATGTCTAAGAAACATTTACAAAGTCAATAGATCACACATAGGCGAGGCCTATTGGCTTCCCAATGATTTTTGCAATTCCTGTAGTTCTCTTCATATAGTTGAAGCATTTCTTTTTAACTATTTGTGTATTTTTGTGACCCTCTCCAAAACCCTTATTACTGTTCACAGTTCAGCTTTTATGTTACACGTCAACTTATGTTAGGATCCGGGGTTGCTAGCTTTTAGTATATGGTGAATGCTTGGACTCTTAAAGCTTGATGTTCGCCCTGTTTTGGTGTGATTGTTTGTATTTTCTAAATTCTACTTTATTGTAGAATTTTCATGCATTTGCAGCATGTGCTAGCTCTCTAAAAGAGTCAAAAAGTGCCACTTAGGTACTTTTCTAAATAAAATAAATACAAAGGTCACTGGTAAGACAGCGTGATCTTCAGCAGCTTAGCGGGGCATGGAGAAAAAGGAGCACCCTCGACCCACAACACTGTGCACCAGCAGGACCCCTACAAGGCTCGATTGTCCCTCAGAATCAACGTGGACAGGCCCCCAGGCCAGGCCAAACCAATTAGGTTTGGATCAATACTACTCCCCTCGCCTTTCCTATCGGGTGGGTCTGGTGGCTTTGTGAACTAAATCGTCCACTGTAGGCGCTGTGTTCGACCTTATGGTAACCGATGCAAATCCCCGTGTGTCCACTCACCCTTTCATCCTTCTGAGGTCCATAACATGAGCACCATCGTGTTGGGTAACAATAAACATGTGTTATTCAGCTCCCAAGATACCATTGTGGAATATGATGCGCTTTACAAATACACTTGTTATGTTATGTAAACACTAGTTTGTGTGCCCAGCCTCACTGCACTCCTGTTGGTAGACTGACCCATGACTTATTACCTTTGAACTGTAACCTTTTGGCAGGCATACAATGGCCCTCCCTGCATAGCGTGTAGATGTGGACAACAGGGTGACAGCACTGGCACCATCATCTTCTGTGATGGAATACAAGAGTTTCATCCAAGAGCAGTGGGGGGGGGGGAGGGCTGGCACGTGCACCACGACAGGGAAGAAGTACATCTGGCTGCGCAATGTGTGCATGGTCATGTCATGGGGGCGCCACAGAGCTGCAGTCACTCTCCAAAGTTGTGGCATGGTGCATTCTTGCTATTGTGGTATCGACATCGATAAACAGACTTACAGCAGCCATCATCATTAAAAGACAAGGTAGTGCCCTCTGCATTTACACCTGTCCTAGCCCTCTTCATGATTGGTGCAAAGGGATCGATGGCCCCGAGAAAAGTGCAGGCTGAGGTATTAAATATACCGAAAGAAAGCGCCTTTCTCAGTCGTTAGAGAGGTGATGACAGCTAGTGATACTGGTGTCTGCAAGGTGTCTAGTGACTGAAAATGTAACGCATGACATTGTGTATGTACCTCTTACGATTTCCTTGAAGTGCTAGTTTCTGCAATTGTTTTCAAAACAATAATTCGAGAACTCTAAATCCGGACACACGTTTGTGAACAGTCATCTTTGATCATGACACAGTTAGGGATGGAGCTGAGTCAGTGAAAAGTGTCTGGTCACAAGAGAATCCAATAGCAAAAGTACCATCTGAACAAGCTGTAGTTTTTGGAGCTGCTTTTTTTGTGTGCAAGAAATCCATATGAGTGCTTGTGTTTTCAAGCCGTTTCCCAAATCCGCCCCTCAAACACCACAGCGTGTGCTTCTATTAATGTTGCTTCTTTTCTCTCCCACCCACCCCAACCATGTTGCCTTTTTCCCCTCCCATCCACCCCGTCAATGTTGCTGTTTTTCCCACCCACCCACGCCGTCCATGTTGCTTCTTTTCTCTCCCACCCACCCCATCCATGTTACTTCTTTTCTCTCCCACCCACCCCAACCATGTTGCCGCTTTTCCCTTCCTCCTACCCCGTCCATGTTGCTTCTTTTCCCTCCCACCCACCCCCTCCATATTGCTTCTTTTCCCTCCCACCCACCCGTCCATGTTGTTTCTTTGTCCTTCTTCCACCCCGTCCATGTTGCCTCTTTTCCCTCCCACCTACCCCGTCCTCCCATCCACGCCGTCCATGTTGCTTCTTTTCCCTTCCACCCACCCTGTCCATGTTGCTTCTTTTTCCTCCCACCACCCCGTCCATGTTGCTTTTTTCCCTCCGACCCACCCATCCATGTTGCTTCTTTTCTTTCCCACCGACCAACATCATCCATGTTGCTTCTTTTCCCACCCACCCTGTCCATTTTGCTCCTTTTTCCTCCCAACCACCCCGTCCATGTTGCTTCTTTCCCACCCATCCACCCCCGTCCAGGTTGCTTCTTTTCCGTTTTCCCTTCCTTCCACCACATCCAAGTGGCTTTTTTTCCCACCCACCCCGTCGATGTTGCTTCTTTTCCCACCGACCCACCCAGTGCATGTTGCTTCTTTTTCCAAATAACCCACCCCATCCATGTTGCTTCTTTTCCCACGCACCCACCGCGTCCATGTTGCTTCTTTTCCCTTCTTTTCCTAGCCACCCACCCCGTCCATGTTGCTTCTTTTCCCACCCACCCGCCCTGTCCATGTTGCTTCTTTTTCCAATTAAACCACTCCGTCCATCTTGCTGCTTTTCCCTCCCACCCCGTCAATGTTGCTTCTTTTCCCTCCCACCCACCCCATCCATGCTGCTTCTTTTCCGTCCCAACTGCCTCCGTCCATGTTGCTTCTTTTCTCTCCCACCCCGGCCATGTAACTTCTTTGCCCTTCCCCTCCCCTGTGCATATTGCTTCTTTAACCTCCAACCCCCTACACCCCTCTGTTTCATTTACCCTCACCTGCCCTGTCCCTGTTTCATCTACGTGCCAACCACCTTTGTCCCTGTTTCTTCTACCTCCCACCCAACCCGGCACTCTTCCAGCTCCTTCTCACCCAACCCGTTCCTCTTTCAGATCCCCCGCCATCCCTCTTTCAGCTCCCCACCAACCTCGTCCCTCTTCCAGCTCCACCCCGTCCCTCTTTCAGCTCTGCCCCACCCACCTGTCCCTCTATCAACTGCCACCCACCCTATCCCTCTTTCATCTCCCACACACCCACCCTGTCCCTCTTTCACCTCCCTCCTCCACCCCATCCCTCTTTCCGCACCCTCCACAGACCCGGTCACTCTTTCATCTGTCTGGCCCACCCACCCGGTCCCTCTTTCGGCCCCCCACAGTCCTGTTCCTCCTTCATCGCTCGCACCCACCCCATCCCTTTTTGAGCTACCCCATCCCTTTTTGAGCTACCTCCCCACCCACCCCTTTTTCAGCTACCCACACACACATCCTTTTTTGAGCTACCTCCCCACCCACCCCTTTTTCAGCTACCCTCCCACCCACCCATCCATTTTTCAGCTACCCCAGCCACACACCACGTCCCTTTTTCAGCTAAGTCCCTTTTCCAGTTACCCGACTCCAGTTGCTTTTTCAGCTACCCCACCCACATGTCGCATTCTCAGCTACCCCACCCACCACATCGCATTCTCAGCTACCCCACCCACCACGTCACTTTCTCAGCTACCCCACCCACCCCGTGTTTCTTTCAGCTACACCCCCGCCCGCCCCTCTTTTAGCTCCCCCCTCGTGCCTGGTCCTTTTTAGGGCCCTGTCCACCCGACCCATCCCTCTTTCAGCTCCCCACACCTGCCCGTTCCACTTTCAGCTTCCCCACCCACCCAGTCCCACTTTCAGCTCCCACACCCGCCCTGTCCCACTTTCAGCTCCCCCTACCTGCCCTGTTCACTTTCAGCTCCCACACCCGCCCTGTCCCACTTTCAACTCTCCCCACCTGCCCTGTCCCACTTTCAGCTCCCCCTACCCGCCCTGTCCACTTTCAGCTCCCACACCCGCCCTGTCCCACTTTCAGCTCTCCCCGCCTGCCCTGTCCCACTTTCAGCTCTCACACCCGCCCTGTCCCACTTTCAGCTTCCCCTTTCCGCCCTGTCCCACTTTCAGCTCCCCCTACCCGCCCTGTCCACTTTCAGCTCCCACACCCGCTCTGTCCCACTTTCAGCTCTCCCCACCTGCCCTGTCCCAATTTCAGCTCCCACACCCGCCCTGTTCCACTTTCAGCTTTCCCCACCGCCCTGTTGCACTTTCTGCTCCCCTCTCCCTGTCCCACTTTCAGCTCCCCCAACGCCCCATCCCACCTGTACCTGTGTCTCCCCCAACTGCTCCTGTTTCAGCTCCATCCACCCACCCCGCCCCTCTTTCAGCTCCCCCTACCACCCGCCCCTCTTTCAACTCCCTCTACCCACTCCACCCTACCCCAACCCAACCCTTCTTTTAGCTTCACCTACATATCTCGTCAGTTTCTTCTCCACCCACCCCCACCCACCCAATCACTGTTTCTTCTCCCCACCCAGCTGCCCATGCCCCTGTTTGAGCTACTCCACCATGTCCCTGTTTCAGCTGATGTCCCTGTTTCAGCTTCCCCCACCCATCCGTCCCTGTTTCAGCTTCCCCTCCACCCACCCCAACACTGTTTCTTCTCCTCCCCTACCCGCCCCATCACTGCTTCTTCTGCTCACCCTCACACATTCCCATTTCTTCTCCACCCTCCCAACAGACAAAAGGAAAAAGAAAGAGCTAGGATGACGCCAACGCTGGCTGCTTCATAGCACTGTTTTTACTGTTCTGCTCTCCACCATTCACCACCCCCACCTGCCCTCCCATCCACCACCCCCACCCGATTTACAAAGCCAATAGTTCGCCCATAGGCGAGACCTATTGGCGTTGCCAATTCTTGTTATCCAGTGATATGCTTTTTGGCACCAGTCATTATTAATGACTCATATTCCTAAGAAAAACAGGCCTGGTGTCATCACATTGCATGTGGTGTTAAGATGTCCTAGGAGTATTTACTTTGTGCGCGGTTCTCTTGTTTGCAGAGTTCTCCGAGTTATTTCGAATTAGCCCTTTGGTAATCCGTATTTTATGGATATCAAGTACAGTTTTATGGGCAAGAAGTATCAGTCTGGTGTCCCAGCTCCTACGACATGAAAAATTCTATAGTGAACTCTATAAATGTCTCAGCCTACCACCCTCCCCACTGTCCTGGGCCCCACGCATGATTAGGAGAACATATATTGTGGGCATGATGGACCTGGTCTGAATTAGCCCGACCCGACCTTTGAAGTCAGTCATAGGAGGGAACTGGCATTTCTAAACTGAAAGCATGCTACTGAACAGCCGATGGGCCTAACTGTGTCTCCCAAATTATTTCCCAAAACTTGTATTCATAATAAATTAAAACTATCTGGGTACAAGTTTGTTTCAAATCACAATTAACTATTTTCCTTCACACATCACTTTACAAGCACTGCTGCATTGTTTGTGATTGCACACAACATAATGTAGTTATCATTGTCAACGAAATAAATGATCGTTTTACCCCCAGCCTTTTTGAGGGATGCATTTGTCAGTATTGTCCAACCCCCTTCTTCAAGACCCCCCCCCCCCCGAGCTGTGACCGCTACGGTTTACAAGGAAGCAGTGAGTACCCTTGCCACTTTCTTCTTCCTTAATTAGTAATTTAGTTTCGTTTCTTCACCTTCCACCGTTTGTGTGTCTTCAATTATAATTTTATTAAAGCCACTTGTGAGGCAACTAAAGCAATTAACCCTTAACTTACCTCCTACTTACCCCGTTTTGCTACCTGTTCTCTGACTCCTAAATGGCCACCCGTAATCACTCCTCTGCAACTCCCTGTTCAGAGAGGGAGCAGGCCTTTCTGTTTGCACCAACTGAATCTTATTATTCCCTGAATATTCCCATTGTATTCCGATTTTAGATGCTCTAGGCCCAATTCACAATGGTATATGAGTATGTACATAAGTACTTCTTGATGTACTCCAAAATGCCTCTGTGAAGATGCCACGCTGGCTCTATGTTTTAACCACTAAGAATCAGCCTGAGTTTCTTCATTGATCAACTTTCTAATTCTCTTTGAAACCACCCTATTATTAAACCAGAGAGTCAGAGGCGAAAGAGGAGGGTTCCTTCTCCCGAGGGTAACAATTGTTAGCTGAAGAAATATATCTCAGGGTTAACAGTCAGCCACACCTTTCTTCTTCTTCAGGACTCTTCAGAAAGATGCATTTCGTCTTTGAGATCCTTCAAACTTGGTGGCGAATTCCAGGCAATTCTAATATTTGTTGTGTTGAGAACGAAAATCAGGTGGAGAAATTATAAATTGTAAAACGCAAACACCTGTAAAATGGTACCCAGTAACCCTCATCCATAATGTTGCCACAGAAACAAGAAACGTGCCGAAAGGCCTTATTTTCTACTACAAATGCCACACTTTAAAAAAAAAGGCTTTTAAAAAACGAAAAGTAATAACAAAACCTGAACACAATGTCCTACAGTAAAGGAGTCACACCTCGAATACAGGCTTAATCAGTGAGAGGCATTTTTCCATCAAATCCTACAAAACGATGTTTTTTCATCACGATGTTTTATTCTCCATAGCATCGAACTTTGTTCCATTTTTCAGTACTCCAAGGATGTTTCCTGCATTAAATGAAGAGTCTCAATTAGAATTTATTTCTTCACCCAGCCAAGCCACATGTAGCAAAAGGCATTTTTAAAGTCAGTAAGTATGGCCTTGGCTAGAATGCACTGGTGTTATTTATTTTGTAGCTAACATATACTATATGCAAAAAATTACAATAATTTATGAAAAATGTGTGAGCCCAGGAACACTACTTGTTAACATTAAAGAAGTCTATTTCTTTCTGGCAGATTTGCACATTTGGTTAGGAAAATTGCCTTCACTTACAATGCAAGACATCTAATGCCCGAAGAGGCCTAACCCATTGCCCCATGCTTTATACTGCTGTGGGTAGAAGCAAAATGTCAATGACAGCTGAAAGCTCCTACATGCTTTTTTAGGTGTACATCCTGACTATCGGAATCTTAATATTGATTCCACAGAATGCCGAGGGCATAATATCGAATCTCTAATAAATATAGGTTTTCTCTACCTAACTCCACATCTATGTACCTACGCACTATATATATATATATTTATATACACACACATTTTTAGGTCTTGGCTGACGAAAGCAGCGCATGCGCTGCATTCGTCATACGAGGGCTTCTTGGAATCAATACAGATTCCGAAGCTCTCGGAGGCGGAGTTGAAGTCACGCCCATCTTCCTCATTGGCTGGCGTCATCTTCCATGCAAAACACTGGCTTCTGATTGTAAATGAGGCTTCTTAGTCCCTCCTTGTTGCCGCCTTGTCTCCTTTTGGCCCCGCCCACCAGGATTGGATCGTTTACCGGCGGCGTGACACTGTCTTCTTCATTAGTTCCTACGCACTTTTTTCTTCTCACTCGGCTTTGTCAAAGTCAGCTGCGTGTTTATTTTCGCATCGTGCTTTCACTTAAAATGAAAGCGGGATGCAAAAATAAACACCCGGCTGCCTTTGTGGTACCGCGCTTGTTCTTCTTCCGTCCGTCCGTTCTGTTTCAGACCCACTTGCCTCTTCCGGCGACAGGGCACACGAGGCCCGCAGTAGTTTCCCCCGGCAGCACACATTGTCAAAACCGCGAGCCTCCCTGCTCAATCTGTAACCGGACAGAAAAGCCAGAATTATAGCAAAAACAGGCGCAAAAAGCTGGTTTGCGCCAAAAGGCTTAGCAAGCATGCATTGTACCCAAAAAGCAAGAACCAGGCGAGCAGTAAATGACACCAATGATGCGGTTAAAGTGGGCCCTCACACCCAGCTTGCTCACAAAAGACCACTATCCCTTTTCGCCGTGTGCACCCTAGTGTTGATCATTGCGTCGTCTGCACTCTTGACGGATTCCTCCGCACAGCGCGGTACAGCGCGCTCTCTTCCCTGCTGCTGTTACGTGCTCGGTTGATTTGCAGCTAGGTGTGTGCTAATAGTTTTAAATGACGCGTTTTAACTCTTATTATCTCTCCTACTTGGCAACTAACCCCTTGTCCTGAAACCTTTAATAATTCTAACCTGTGAACAAACCTCACGTGGCAATCTGGGATTTATGGGCACATACGCCAAAGAAGAAACGCAAAACTACAAGTCCCAGAATGCAGAATATTTCTTGCCAATAAGTAAGGAATAGTAAAAGTGTGAAACATGATCTCTCCATGACGGATGGATGTAATTCGTCCAGTTCCGGTTTCTTTTCGGCGTTTTGGTATTTGCAGCTGGAACTTGCATGTATTTTTGTATTGAAAAGTCAAAATTAAAAGTATCACATGCAAGATACAAACAAAACAGGACTGGACGAACAACGCACGTATGTTATAATGTGAGAATATCGACTGTGGCTGCAGAGACCGGTAAAGAGCGCTACTTTGCATTGCATTGATGTACCTGGCATGTGAAAAAAAGGCGATTTAAAAAACAATTCCGCTTAAAGCCCATTTTTCTCCGTGGTCCTACGCGCCCTAGCAGAAGAAACAATAATGGCCTTCAGATAATTGAACAAACATTTTAAGCACACAGCTTAGCTTCTCAATAGGAATGGGAACTGTCTTATACAGTATGGGATATTTCTTCTATAGTGTTCTTATATTATGTATCCAGTTGCTAATAGGTACCAGCTATTTGCTGCAAAGGGAATCAACGCATGGGGAGATAAAGGCATTTGCCCACGATCACATTTTTATAAGCAGCGTATCAGGGATTTAAACTCAATTCTCCTTGACAACTAATTGACAATATATAGCAGCTCGCGCGTGTCTCAACGCCAGGCGCACAAGGATGCACACTATTCTACCAAGGAGTCTCGTATTCTCAGTGCCAAGCTCTAGAAGAGCCAAAAGCCAGGGCAGCAATCGGGGGGAGCGGCTCGCGCCTTCTGGGCCCCCTCCAAAACACTCATCGGAGCCGACAGCCCACAGGTGCAGGGGAGCTGGACAAAGCCACGTAATTGGAAAGAACTCCGTGCACATCTGGGATGAGTTGAGCCTATTGCCAGATTCAACGATTACCCTTTTCGGGAAAGTGGGCAGTTTATTACCAGCATTTGACGAGAAGTGCAGGTAAAGTGACTGAGGCTAAGCTTACCAATTCACTCTATCCATGGGAGGCCCAAAATATGTTTCTTTAAGTTCATATTCGTTACGTTAATATGAAGTTAAGACTACAACTCCCAGAATACGCTACATTGCAATGAACTCGGGACTCCAACCCCGTGCCCAGAATCAGACTGGCAGAACGCGAAAGCTTAAGACATTCATAGCCTCCAAGTGGCAACTTGCCATTTGTGACAACTTCGGCCAGTGCTGGCTTTAGCAAAACAAAATGTTGAATTCTTGGTTTTGAAATACAAGTTGAAAAAGCCCAGCATGCAAAGCGCTTCTTGCTAAAAAGCCTGAACTGTCTGCACTCCGGCGGTATCTATCACACATCTGTCGTTGGCAGGTACGGACATTATGCTGTGGGGTGACCAGTGGCACCCGGGCACGTGCCAGCCCTGGGCGTCCAATGTATGCATCTTTTTTATACACCGTGTGGGTGGCACTGCATGAGTTGAAGCGGTCGCGGGAGCAGTTTCCGGCAGGTAGAAAGTTATTGGACGCGGCCTAGGGTGCGTGAGAGACAGGTGCCTCTGTGAGTCAGTGTGAGTGCGTCTCATCCCGCAATGGATGCCGCAGCTGGGGCGGAGTCAGAGCTCCGAATCGCGTGTCTTCGCCCTGTTAATATTTATCTAACAGTAATTCTAGGACTTACACCTGGCTATTGGGGCCCAGAGCGCCGTAGTCACTCCAGGAGACCGCAATAATGACTGCTGGCTTCATCCCGTGGACCTCACTCAAACCACTCTCCTGGGTGATGCCTCTCACGCTCTCGGGCGAGCTCCATCCAGGCAGTGGTACCTTGCGCATGCCAGGGGGAGACACTGACCGATTGGTAGGCCGCTACCCTGCACGAGTGATAGACCTGTCTCTGCACGCACGCGTTACCATGGGTGCAGCTTCCACACCTCACCGCCTGAGAAGCATGCTATTTGCGGGAGAAGGAGTTGAGGTGGGACAATAGATGTAAGGTTATTTGGCTGCCCCATGTCACTAGAGAGAGGCAGGAAGAGGCCAACAAGCAACCTTCTTGCTACCCAGCAGTGCAGACTTCCTCAGATTCTCTCACCCTGGTGCCCAAATACTTCAACCATGCGAGAGGTAAGGGAAGCCTGTTGAGGGCTGCAAATCTCCATCATGCAGTGGTAAGCCTACTCTTCCCCAAACTGTGCACCTTCAAAACACAGACCTGAACACTATTCTGCCCAGTTGCATTATCCTTCCAATCTACTCTGCAGGATCCACTTTCATGGTAATTTATTGCTGGGACATGAGTCCTATTTGCCTTTACCTGTCTCTATTGGGAGATGGGCATTTCTGGAATAGCGGCACTGCAGAGCCGGCGGGCATCGCCCGGTGAGGAGTAATGGGAGGACGCGGCTGCTTCTGGGTGGTAGTGCCAGCCTGTAAGGCTCCTTGGGCATTCCATAAAAGGCTGCAATTCCTGAATTGGAGGCATTGCTTAAAGTTCCTGTATTGTTTTGTCTAAGCTGAGCTGGGCCGTAAACGCTATATTTAGGTGATTTATGTAGTACCGAGTTCCTGCTTTCAGGCGCCCTCTGAACACCTTGTGCAACTGTAAAATGCATACAGATAGGAATGGATATCGGAATATAATTGACGCACCTGTTAGCTAGTGGTTTTGAAATGATATTCCACCCTGCCATCAGTATTTATCAACCTGGGCATTTACGTAGCGCGGTCAAGAAATAATACCACTAAGTGCCACATAATTACACGCCACATAATTACAATTTACTCAATGCAACATAAATACAGTCCACATAATACCACTCAGTGCCACATAATTACACACCACATAATTACACTCTACTCAATGCAACATAAATACACTCCACATAATACCACTCAGTGCCACATAATTACACGCCACATAATTGCACTCTACTGAATGCAACATAAATACACTCCACATAAATGCACTCTATACCACATACCACCAATCAACATAAATGCACTTTACACCATGACAGAATTTCACTAAGCATAATTTCACTCAACACCACAGTTCCAGGCCACACAATTCAACTCCACACATTTCCAATACACACCGCATAATTACACACCAAACAACATATTTCAACTCCACAACTCCACAATCCACAACGTACCTCCAATCCAAACCATATAGTGTCACCACCTGAGCACCAAACATAATTTGCCACCACCATTTTGCATCAGCGCACCACCTAAGCATCACATCTGTCTGCCCTTGGAATCTGGCATCTGTTGATTCTCCCCTAGTGTCCGTCCGCTGCTCGTGTTCTAATTAAATTACTGCTTTCCAACCTCCAGTCCCCCGTTACTTATGTCCCGCTCCCCCATAACAACAAAAATTATAACAAACAAGCATGAGAACAGGCAGGAAGAAGTTGCCAGCAGTGCAAGTACAAAAAAAGTAGAAGACATTTTTTATGTTAAAAATTTTTTTAAATCAGGTTTTTCAGTTGTATATAATGTTGCCATCGTTTGTATAAAGGTAACACAAATGCTTAACACTGTTTATTATAAATTTTCAACATAATGCACAGCAGCCACAATGCTCTACAACATAGCCAAAAGTTCTGGCTAAACACATAAGGTCCCAAAGGCGAGACCTATTGGCTATGCCAATGCTTGTTTTAAATGGAATTAATGTGAACACAGACGATGTAATGTGCAGATGCAGTTTCAGAGAAATCTGTTCCAATTTGTTATACTAATTGGATTGCAACGAGACAAAAGCATCTTCAATGCCAAGAATAACATTTGGATATCCATAGTTGACATTTGACATTTAGAAGTGGTATTAAACTTCTTATTCACTGCAAACATTGGCAATTATTTATATATTTGAAAGTGTTTGAACAATCAAAAAATCTGCAGATAATTAAACGAATTGCAGAATGCACTTACTGCTCATTCAAATTAAGTCATTTGTTTGTATTTAGTATTTCTGAATGTTTAAATGCAGTCTAAACATGGTGTCTTTCAGATTGATAAAGGCAGGTGTCCTGCCGAAACACGTCTCTCTTCTTTGCTGAGTCGTGGGAGGCCCACGACAATAAAGATATGTTTCAGAATTTACTCACCTCGTGTGCGTGCCCTCTTCTTGTTCTAAGGAAGTAGGATGTGTGGAACAGTAATGCAGTGTTGCGGTGACACTTCTCGCAGAGGCTGCCGCTCCACCCGAAGGAGGGGGGAGGCTGAGGGGCCGTCGCCATAACCCACGCTGAGTCCTGGGGGAAGGACTGGTTCTGGGCGCCCCAAAGCACCCAGAAGCAGCACCAAGAGTGAACTCAAGGCCGCCACAGTTGCGCCAGGCCCCGTCCAATGGGGGGGCCTGTCGAGATACAAACCCCCAATGGGGGGACAGCACCCGCGTGGCTGGAAAGGTATTGGGGGATATAAGCCACCGCTTCCCCAGGTAGCTCCCAACTTCGTGGAGCGGGGGAGCGGCGCACTGGTTTTTCGGAGGAAGCAGGTTACGGCGAGGCGCAGCGCTGCCGGAAGAAGAAATCTGGACCCAGGGAAGAGCAAGGTTTGAATCCTAAATCCTAAGGCGCGCCCGCTCCTTGAATCAACATCGCGGCCGGAGCCGCGATCGGCTACACCGGTCACAGCAAACTTTTGGGAACCCCCTGAGCCTGAAGGCGTGCCCACTCGTTGGTCACCACCGTAGCCGACTCCGTGTTCGGCTATACCTGGCCGGGTCTAAAAGCGCCTGCCCTGGCTTGGATCACTTCTGAGGCCGGAGCCGCAAGCAGCGTTGCAGGGGGAGGTCAATTATCTACCCCACCGGTGCCTCAAGCGTGCCAGCTGTCTCTACCCCTGCTGTGGCAGAGCCGCGATTACAGCGATCACCGTGACCTCGACAAGTGGGTGAGTCAATCCCGCTCTGCTCCGCTGCGGCCAGAGCCGCGATCAACGGACTTACCTGGTCATAACCCCCCTACCCTGCTTTGGTTTAACGCAGCAGCACGAAGGGACACTCAAATCCCTTCTTTTTAACTCACGCTGAGGCGGTGGGGGAGTTCCTGTTGCCGGCACGCGTGCGCACCAGCAGCTCTCACGGTGGGCGGTTCCGCATAACAACGCGGTGTACCGTTGAATAGACGCCCAAGCCCCGCTCAGTGGCTCCAAGGCAGGAGATTTAAAGAGGCCATCGCCAATTTCGTAGTTATTCGTTGAGCAAGATGAAAGCAGCAACCAAACACGTGGGGGCACGAAGCATAAGCGAAGGGGGTATCTTTTTTGGTGCATTCAAGGGCGGCAGCACCCTGCCAGGAGCAATGGCAATGCAAGAAGGGCAGCCAGAGGATCTCACAGAGCTGCTGATGACGATCCGGACAGTCTCTGCAGTACATGGCAACGATTGGCTTCAACCACATTTGGGCCAGGAAGGAGGCGAAGGGTCAGGGGGCCAGGGAGCTGGAGACGCTGGGTCACCGTCACCAAAAAGAAGTAGGAAAGCAACACCCAAACAGCCCCAGAAGAAAGCCCTCCGAAAGAAGCCACAGAGGAGAGACCTACCGCCTGAAGCCATCCCGGCGACGGCAGGTGACCACGGTGAGACCCTCAACAGAGCTGCAAGTGGTGAGCATATTACGGCAATTGTGCAAGAATGTTTAAAATCAATGGCACCCCTATTACTCAAGGGCCTGGGGCAGGGGGCTGAGGACACAGGGGCTTGGTGCGCAAAGGAGGTATCTGGTCTGCCATGGCACCTATTAGACCCAGGCTGTATGCGGCAAGAAAGACTGAAAGGACGTGTAGCACAGGGGACACGGGGGGAGCTGGGGTCACCATTGGCAGCATGGGGTTACAGTGGCACAGCAGGTGACCCAGCGCAAGAAGCGGCTGCCGCAGAGGCGTATACCAGACCATCTCCAGGTCAGGCCTCCATGACCACAAGAGCCACAGGCTTAGCAAGCCTCATCCCTTTGGCAATCAAGGAAAGGATAGGGAGAAAAGAGTTTGTGGACATTTTTTCCCTGCTAGAGATCCAATTACGAGGTTTGGATCTCACGGCCTGCGATAAAAAGGATGAGGATAGGAGGTACAGGCGCAAAGAGAGAAAAGAAAGACATTTTGATTATTGGCTGGACGCTTTTAGAATAATTGCGTGCACAATAGTTGTAAAATTCCCGCGCTGCGCAGCAGACCTTTGGTTATATGAGGCCAATATTCATTGGGCACAAAGGCAGTTTCCCGGGGACGCATGGCTGGAATATGACAAGGGTTTCAGGCTAAAAATGCAAAGGCACCCAGAGATGGAATGGAATGAGGAAGACGTCTCTGGGTTCATACACAAAATGTTAGCAGCCAAGGAAGTGAAGTCTTAGATAGGCAAAAGCGACCAGTCGTTTCGGGGTTCCTTCTTCAGGGGGTAGAGCAAGACCTTTCACAGTTCCAAGCACAGCACAGGAAACCACCCACCTCCGGTGGGGCCACAGCAGTCTGCTGGAAATATGACGCCGGAGAATGCACATGGGTTTCATCATGGAAATTCCAACACGCATGTTCCAATTGTGGGGGTGGACCCTCGGCAGCTGGATGTCGACGCAAGCAAGAGCACAAGGGGGAGAAAAAGGATAAGAAGAGGAAGCAATAACGCAGGCAAGGAAGGGGGGGAGCCACAAGGGTTGCACAACTGCCAAATAGCCAGATCCCCTATTAATACATAGCAAATTCACAGCCTGGCCAATAATTAGTCTAACAAAGCAGATGCGGCAATATTAGTGAAGGGTTTTGAGGAGGGATTCTTGATACCATTCACAGGTCCACTACCACTAGACGGTGCAAACAACCTGAAATCTACACAGGAACACCCCGGGGTGGTGCTCAAGAAACTTGAGAAAGAAAAGTCCTTGGGCAGAATAGGGGGCCCCCTCCCTCCACATTTGCATAAAGGTCTGGTTATCTCTCCCCTTGGGGTGGTCCCCAAAAAGGAACCGGGGCAATTCAGATTAATCCACCATCTCTCCTTCCCCGAGGGGTCATCAGTAAACGACGGGATAAGTGTGAGGCTTGCCTGATGGGTTATGCGACAGTAGATGATGCAATTGACCTAGTAAAGTCATCAGGACGCGAGGGCACTAATGGCCAAGGCAGACATTGGATCTGCTTTCCGACTCCTGCCAGTACATCCCTCAAGTTCCCACCTGTTAGTTTTCCAGTGGGAAGGGGACCTGTTTATTGACAAAGCCATGCCTATGTGGTGCGCAATATCCTGTGCATATTTCGAGCAGTTCGCCACCTTCTTAGAATGGGCCCTGCACAACAGAGACCCAGCTGGGGGGAAAGTGCACTATTTGGACGACTTTCTGTTTACAGGCCCCACCAGGTCACCAGTATGCAGTAACACACTGGCAGCCTTTGAGGAGCTGGCCAGGGAATTGGGGATCCGGCTTGCAGCTGAAAAAACAGTGGGTCCCACCAAAAAAATCACATTTCTGGGCATCGAATTGGACTCAGTCACAGGGACAGCCAGGCTACATGAGGACAAGGTAAAGGATTTCAGAGCGGGTGTAAGGGGCCTATGCGGCTGCAACAAAGCAACTCTCCGCAAACTACAGAGGTTCATTGGCAAGCTCAATTTTGCAGCCAGGTTAATCCCCGCAGGAAGAGGTTTTGCCAGGCGCCTCATTCAGTTGACCACAGGCCTCATCCACAAGCACCACCACGTCCCCCTGGGGGCAGGGGTCAAACAGGACTTGCCAATGTGGGACAAATTCTTAACAGAATTTAATGGTATCCTGATCTGGAGAGAAGGTTGGTTAACAACCAGTCAGATAGCCCTATTTACTGACGCTTCCGGGAGCACAGGCTTTGGGGTAATTCTGGGTAAGAAATGGTGCGCAGGCCAGTGGCCGGATAAGTGGCGCAGGCAAGGCATCACCAGTAACATAACATTCCTGGAGCATTTCCCTATTATAGTAGCATTGACAGTATGGAAACAGGAATTAAAAGACATGAAGCTGACACTGTAGTCAGAAGGTGCAGGCCATTAACAAAGGTGCAGCAAGGTGCCCTGACACTTTAAGATTAATGCAGCAGTTGCTTAAATTGCAGCTGGAGGGGAACTTGGATCAGAAGGCCCGCAGTAGCGGACGCCCTGTCCAGATCACAAATGAGTCGATTCAAGGAGCTGGTGCCTGGGGCGGACAAGGCGATTACCCCTTTCCCAGTGCACCTGTGGAACCTGGAGGGGTAGACTTATCTACATTGATAAATCAGGCCCTTACCCCAGAGGAAGCCAGATGATACAAGAAATACGCAGCAACAGTGATGCAGATAGGGGACATATGGACACTGACTGACAGGGGCAAGACACAAAGATCAGTGGAGCTGTTCATACAATGGGCATTTACCAACAAAAAAGCAAGATCTTGGGCACAGGCCCACCTGGCGGCCATAGCCTATTTCTCAAAATTACACACAGGGGAAGATCCCACGGCATCCCTGTACCTCAAGGCAGCACTGAAGGAGTGGAAACGGGCTGAAGGGTAACGGGGGGACGGCAGGCGTCCCATAGATTTAAAAATATTGGGACAGCTGATGGAGGCACTGGAGGCGTGTACAAAGGACATATTTGAGCTCCACCTGTTTCAGGCAGCCTTCTCCACTGCATTCTTTGGGATATTCCACATCAGCGAATTGGTAGCACCTAGGAAACAGGGGCCTGTAGTGCGGTGCCTCCAAGCCACAGATATTAGACCCAGGGCAGCTTCAGTAGAGATAGTGCTGAGAAGATCAAAAACAGACCAGGCGGGAAGGGGGGCTGTAATACAGCTGCAGTGCATCAAAGGGAGCGAATATTGTGCAGTGTGCTGCTTGCTTAGGTACATGGGAGCTCGTCGGGCAGGGGACGGGCCACTTTTCAAACATCAAGATGGGAGCAACCTGAGCAAGTTCCAATTCACCGCAGTGATGCGCCAGGCCCTCTCCAAAGCCGGGCTGCCCCCGGAGGCATTTGCCTCCCACTCTTTCAGGATCGGCACGGCAACCTCGGCATCGCAGTATGGCATGTCGGAAGCAAGGATTCAGGCAGTTGGCAGGTGGCAGTCCCGAGCATACAAAACCTACATCGGGCCACAATTACTTTAGATCCACCTGGTGAGGGTGGGGGGGGGGGGCACTCACTTTGGGATGCCGCATGGCAGGGTGAGTGGCCGAGCCTGTCACCTTGGGATGCCGCATGGCAGGGTGACGGGGAGGGATAACTTCAAAGGAGGATGGCGGGGGACTAGGGTGCCACTACCGCTGCAACAACCGCCTGACATTTTGATCCTTTTTCTAGCAGGGAAACGCCCCCATCTGGTGTGGGTAGTGGACCACTTTTTCATGTCCAGAATGCAGACATGGTGGCAGCGTGCAGGCCACAGGATGGCAGGCAGACCCAAAGGCACGTGCATTCGCTGGTTGGGGCAGCCAGGGATGAGATGGAGCCAACTGCCGGAAACACTCAAGAACCTGCTTGCAGATTCAGCATGGCACCCAGACATACTGATCAGTCACCTCGGGGGCAATGACCTGGCCCAAGTGGGAAGGAAGGCGCTGGGGCAAGCCATACAGACGGACCTCACAGGGACAGCCACATGGTTCGGCGGCACGACTATTATATGGTCAAAGGTGATCAGTAGAAAACATTGGAGGGGTGCTGAATCGAACAAAGCGGTGGATAACGACAGAAGAAAAATGAACATCGGGATTCACAAGTTCTGCAAGACCAACGGTTTGGAGTCCATCAGGCATGGGCTTATCCACCCTGGGCGCCCGGAACTGTATGGCCATGATGGGGTCCATCTATCAGAAGAAGGAATGAGAGTCTTCTGGGCTAACCTGTGGGGTGCAATGTCCCTGGCCGGCTGTAGATAAGAGGAAGAAGAAACACCCAAATCGAGGGGGAGCCGCAGGAAGACGTTAGCCTACCTGAGGCGTGGCAGAGAAAATGGTACACTAGTTGGCTAAGGAGACACACCGACAGGGCGGTGTGTAGGAGGAGGGCCACTCACTTTGGGATGCCGCACGGCAGGGTGCGTTGGCCGGGCCAAGGAGGGGAGTAGCAAACGGAGATGGCGCTCGCAGCCCAGACTCGGCCGGATGGCAGGGTACAAAACGGTAGCGAGTTGGGGCCTAAGACCGGGGAGAGCCCAATCCTACACGCAGAGGGCATGGGAGACCCACCAAATTGTGGTTCCAGAAGTAACAAGAAAATAAGGACTACCAAGAAATTACAAAAGAACTGGTTTGGGTGCCACTTACGAACTGGGGAATTGCACAGAATGTACAGCAACAGGATACTCATAATATGCTAATGATATGTATGATTTATGACCAAGATATGGCAGTTCGCAAATGACTGATATGAACAGGGGTCATGCTAATAATGACCGAATAACGAGTATGTACGTAATCCTAATAAACTGCGGTCAACAACGTCCACTACAACTACAAATCATGTTGGCTACTTTATTAGGGGACAAAGGCAGCAGAGTGGGGGAAAGTTGGTCCCGAATGGGTGCAGTGCGGGGGTTATGCATGCACACCAGTCGTTCTGGGCTGCCGATTCACACCGCAGTGGAAAGTGGAGGATGGCTGGAGGCCAATTCGGTGAGCCCCCGGATTTCTCACAGGGAGGAGTAATTAGAGGCGTGATTAATGGAGGAGGACAATGTATCGGCGCGAGGAAGTCCATGGATTTTCAGCTCGGACAACACGGCCTGTTGACACGGACTGACGACCTTACTTAGAAGGCCTGCTGCAATTTGGTGACTGGGCACTGTAGAAGTATTTACTCCAAACGGTGATGTGTGTGAACAGCAAATTCATGTTTTTATGTGGGCAGGCCTCCCCCGACTTTGCTTCATAGCATTGAACTGTACTGCTATCATGGCATATTCCAATGACCCAGAGTAACTCGCCAGATGCATGCTGGTATTGGTAGTTTGTTGCCTATTAAGAACAAATGGGCTACATGCCAAAGGGTTTCATTAACCGGCTTGCCTATTTGGAGATATCTTTTGGAAATTGCAAAGTTATTGGGCATTTAAGAAGCCATAAGGAGGAAATCGATAGTTTTTAAAAAGGAATTAATATGAACACAGACGATGAAATGTGCAGATGCAGTTTCAGAGACATCTGTCCCAATTTGTGATACTAATTGGATTGCAACGAGACAAAAGCATCTTCAAAGCCAAGGACAAGAACAACATTTGGATATCCATAGTTGACATTTGACATTTAGGAGTGGCATTTTGACTTTTTATTCACTGCAAACATTGGCAATTATTTATATATTTGAAGCGTTCGAACAATCGAAAAATCTGCAGATAATTAAACGAATTGCAGATGAGACTTACTGCTCATTCAAATTAAGTACTTTGTGTTTATTATTTGTAAATATTTAAATCAGTCACAACATGGCGTCTTTCAGATTGATAAAGGCAGGTGCCGTGCCGAAACGCGTCTCTCTTCTTTGCTGAGTCGTGGGAGGCCTTTGCCAATAAAGATATGTTTCAGATTTTACTCACCTCGTGTGTGTGCCCTCTTATTCTAAAGAAGTAGGATGTGTGGAATATACCCCACTGGGGTATTAACGTCAATAGTTCTGCAAGTACATACAGTCGGTCACCTGAGGAAATAATCAGAGTAATTGGTGTTGAAGTAAATATGCTCCTCATGATTGTGGTATATATATACTAAAATGTATTTATCTCTTTACTCTTTTTTCTGTTCAAATGTCAGTACATGACACTGCGATACGTCTATTGAGAGATTTGTATATACTGTGTGTAACAGGATTTTGTTTATGTCTATGAGGAGCAATTATTTGTCATGACAACGTCAACAATTGATTTAGGTGTATTTAAATTAACCAACATGGCAGCGTACCTGTTGTAGTGACCAAGGCGGCAAGACCGCCGAAACGCGTCTAGCCATCTTCTGAGGAATAAAAGATTTTTCTTTGACGAACATACCCACGGAGTCAGTGCCTGTTTCAAGTATTTCGAACTGGATTGTGAAATATATATATATATATTTTCAAGGTACGTAGAAGTGGAGTTACGAATAGTAAATCAATATTTATTTCCCTCTGCACTTAGCTTTCAATATTCTGTCTTCGATATTCTGGTGCAATAAAAATATTCTGGGAGTTGATAGCATTACTACCGTTTTTTATTATGTATTTTTTTAAAAACATTAGGCTACTAATACAGCTAAAGCTATTTCTAAGGCCAAATCGAAAACGCGGGCGTTCCTCAGCTGAAATACGCACATCGTCTCCTCCTGTCGTTATTTTGTAGGTAAAGGGATATAGACCCAATGTGGCGCAAATGCTGTTTTCTCCGGTGCACTACTTTTTCTCATAATTCTTAGGAGCTATAACATATAAATTGAGCAGTAAAAAGACTATTATTAAACTATGTTTCATACAGATTTGGACAGATCATATTGATAGTCAGTAGCTGTTGTTACATTGGTGCAAGCCCATACTAAACGCAGTCATTTATTTTTGCTCGATTTTTGATGAGGTTCTGTTTGTAGGTTTTCTTTTAATATTAACATTTTGTGTTTTTTGAGTGTCAGTATGTTGACTCTATTAGCCCTACTGCCAACGGCGTCTACCCGGTACCTCAACTTGACAGTGATTTCTGAATCGTTGGTGATCTGGTGTAAAAGGATCAAATAAGAAAGACTACTGTTGTCTATAGGGACGCACAAACATGCTTTTCTGATGAACACCATTAAAATAGTTTGCTTCCGGCTCCACATCAGGAATTTTGTTATGTTACTTTGGGTTTGGTCTGATGTCAAATCCCTTGAGGCTGCCTTAGTTGACGTGTATAAAAAAAAAACTGCATTCACGGAAAGCCCCTCTTTCGCCTGCCCAAAACAAAAACTAAAAATCCCAGAAAAGGAAAAGCCCATTCAGCCTAGATCAGTAGGAGATGTTCAAATATTTCTCTAGAAACTGTCTGCAAAGAGTAATGTTTGGAGCAACTGATACTTGTGCAGGAGCGGTAGCGACACCAGACAGTCAGCGCATACCTAGTTGCCTAAGCACTTACACCATTTCTAGTTGATAATAGAGAGTAGGTGTGAAGGAGGGAAAGGCAGACATCAAATCTCAGGGGATAAAAACACGCCACTCAAGTCCTCTTCGCAAGTGTCAATTTATTTATAAACGGAACAATAATAGCAGTTACCTACATATTGGGAATTTCGAGATCTATGTATATATTTATTTTCACCCGAAATTTCTATGTGAAAGTCGAGGACAAAATACAGAATTACCTGGGAAATCAAACCTCTAATTACCCCTTCTCCTGGGTATTCCTCATTTGGTAGGGTTCAACTTGTGATAGGCTCGTTTGCCCCCCGCCTGGAGTGCTGTTGCCCTGGGTATAGGTGAATTTGGAGGGGGTAAGAAATACAATCCAATTTTCTGGGCCAATCATAATGGGGGCGCAAGTGATCTTGACACGGTTGTTGCGTGTGTAGCCTGTTTGTCCAGACCTGGATGCGTCTATCCTATAGTGAGAAAACCCGATCAGGAGAAGCCTGACACTTAAGTAAGCCAGAGTTCTGCTCCTTAGAAATATTGCTGCCTCCTTTAATTACAGGAACTAACTGTGAATGCTATTTCAAGTTGGCCTCTGGCTCCAAGTCAGGTTTTGATTTGCGTCAGCTGGATAAACAATATCTCCTTAAAGGCAATAAACTGCTTACTATTCCGGTAGTTGGGGTGATGCCAAGGTTTCTGTTAAGAAGAGGGAGAGATAAAGGAAATATTTTATGCAATATAGTTTTGTGGCCATTGCAATAGAAACCAGAGAGGTCATATGGGGCAACCAAGAGTGTTGGCTGCTCCCTCGGCTTGCTGCTTGATACCCCTGGCACTGTCCTTACTATTTCCTGTTCTCACTGATCATAATGGTAGCAACAGGAAAAGAAAATAGCTGGGGCTCAAGGAATCCTGTTTACTTTCTTACTTTACTTGTCTTGCCTTTCTTCTTGTATCTTATCAACAATTAGGAGGCTGTTGATGGGTGAAGGGTGGGACAACCCTTAGGGATCAAACAGTGTGTGCTATCAGTTTAGCTACCTGTGTCATTTTGGTAAATTGACTTGCTTGGTGAGAGCAGCTGGTCAGAAGCCCCTCTTTTTTTTCTTCAATCTGTTTTATTAAGTTTTCAATTTTCCAGCAACTATACAGACATACGTATTATATAATGCGTGTCAGTGCTGCAGGTTCTTGCTGCGTATTGTCTTGTGAGGTAAGGAGGCGGATTATAATGTAACAAGGTCAACTCAAAACATACCAGGTAATGTACAGTAAAGTCAGAGCTTTCCCCTGGCCCCCCGGCTTGGTGCGTTCAGTGTGTCAGAAGCCCCCCTTGAAATGAACAATCTTACCATATTCTGATTCGGGCTGATGTGGTAGGAAATGTTTTGGGAAGTCCAACGGTAGAGAAAAATGATTAAAATATGTTCTCTGTTGCGTCATGGCCCAAAATGACGAATCGTTTTGGCTATGTGGACCAAAAGTGTACCAGGGCTCTGAGGCCTTGCTGGTGGCAATGGGGAAGACCTATCGATTGTGGCCAAATAGATGGAAATATGTGCAGGCCTTTGGATGGTCATTGCTTTGTGGCTCCTTGCACCGTCCTGGATTACACATCAAGCTGCTGCACTAGGCCCAGTGGGAAGCTATAGAAACGGTGTCTGTGAACCCACTTTGTTGAAGCCTTCGGATTCAGGAGGGCCCATAGACCATGGATCTGAGAATGGTGGCGTACACCACAGGTTTGAGATGGAGGACTTGTCATGCTTTCAGGTGTACTGACTCTAGGAAGTGCCAGGATGCCTGAGTAGTTAACAGACTGTGCTTTATAAGTGAACTTATAAAATATACAAAAATATATATATATTAATAAGCCATTGTTGTCCCGCTTTTGGTGCAAAGCTGGTCAAATAGTGCTCGCCTTCTGTGATTTCCTGAAGCGGAACCTGGATATAAATAAATTGCTTACCTTGAAAGTCTGATAAATTGGTTTGCATTTTACCTCCATTTATTTCTTTATAGAGTTATTTTTTGGTTCTGTGAACGCAAATTAAAACCTTTGTAAGGGGCATTTGCAGTGAACTGTCTGCTAAGTGTGAGTAAAGCCACACCTTAAATGACAAATACCACTGATATATTTGTCCTTTGCTATCCCCTCCATTATGGCACGTTGCCATGGTCAGTAATGGGCGCAATGTGCCGTATGTCTAGAGCAAAAGCAAGGCCATTAGGAGTGGTGAAGCTTTTAAACATCCATATTCATCAATATTGCATAGTCCTTGAAAGCGCTGGCCATAATGCAAATAATTTTTTCAGACAGTCGTAGACCAAGAGGTGCTTGTTTGGAAGATGTATGGAGTCTGCACTATACGGAATCACTCTGCGGACAGTCACATTCTCCAGAGTAAAGTCGCCCAAGTCTTGTCCACACGCGCTGTAAGGAGCTTCCTTGCAGTTTTAAGGTTCTCTGCCTTCCTGCCATGAGTGAACCATGGCAGGATTGGTAAACTATGGGGAAAATGCTATAATCTTTTGGCCTGGTTATCAAAAATGTATCCTAGACTTTAGAAGTCTAATGATACTATCAGATTCCTCTTCATTAACATAGCCCTTGCATTGAACTTAGGTAACCATAAACTCCTTTTACATACATACATAACATGTATATTGCTTACGGATCCCTAACGGATTTTAGAATTACATGAATTGTTTCCTTATTCTGAGCATAGAAATAGAAAAAATACAAAATCAGTGTAAAGTACGCAAAGCATTAAAACAAATCCTAGTTCTGCTATGATTATAGCATTTGTGAAGCAACCACACTGGCGGGCTCCTTTGAGCTAAATTCTAAAACTTAAACATTTCAGTCAATTTCTGAGTAGGCTGAGAGGAATCGAAGCGTCTTCAGTTTTCTCTCAAGTCGGTTTCCCTCTGTAGCCGTGAAGCAGAGGCAGTTCCGAATACCGTGGTGCCAGTGATGGAAAGCCTGTACCAGCATAACAGGATTCTCATGATCTCATGGATACTTTAGAAGGAGAGCATTAAGCCACGCCAATGATTGCAAAGGGGTGTAATGGGTCAGTTCGTCTTTATGGAAGTGAGAGCTCCTGTAGTAAAATGCCTGGGGAATAATGCAAAACACGTTATTTATTGTCTTCCATGGGGTCACAGGGAACAAGTGCATTAAGCAAACGTTTGGTCCTATATGGTCTCTCCATAAGAGCAGGCGAGCTACTAAATGATGTAGTCATGCGGGTAAGCAGGGCCGGCTTTAGCGCTGGTGGCGCCCAGTGCGACAATCACTTTTAGTGCTCCCCATGACAGCCTCCTCGTATTCTCTCACTACCACCGGGCAAAAGTGCCTCCCATCCCTCCAATCATAAGATATTGCGAAACACAGCACTCCCCCTGAGGTTAGAGCCCCCCTCCACAAGTCAGCGCCCAGTGCGGCCGCACCGGTCGCACTGCCCTAAAGCCAACCTTGTGAGTAAGCAAATACTGAAACAATTCCAGGTAGGTTGCTGCGCCCGGAAGGTCTAGAGCAGCGCCTGCTAGTGAGATGGGAGGCTTGTGGGGAAGGGCTGGGAGCTGCAAAAAGATACTTAAACAGGCTAATGGAGTTGAAGTTTGTGACTGCACACATTGCTTCTGAATCAGATCACTGTTTGTACTGGCGAGGATTCTGATTAAAATGTGAGCAGCTAGGATGAGTGGGGGGGGGGTCGTTAGGGGACATTTCATTTATGTCTGGTATTGCAGTTGCAATGATGTTGTATAAGTATTGCTACACTGTAGTCTTGATGCAAAATGGTGACCCTTTGGAAATCAATAAAGACTATTTTTTTAAAAAATAATCAAGATAGGTAACAATTGCATAAACAGACAACTGAAAGCTAAGGCAATAATTGCACTACTATTGAATGGATAAGATAAGTGGGGAATCAATCTCTAGAGGTATTATAGATTATAGTAACCAACCTTTAATCCTGCTGAGTATGGATTATTTGCCCTGAACGAACAGGGCTGCACTGTTCTTAATGTCTGTGACTGTAAGAGAGCACCAACTCTACATCTTTGGCATAACAAAGTGCGCCAGGTTTGTCCACCAGCATAACTTCGGTTTTGATGGAATACATATCAAGTTAATTTTGGCCCAGTCAATTGGCAGTGGCCCACATAACATTACCCAGAGCTTAAATTGACAAATAACTGAGTGTCATCAGTTTAGCTGGAGGAAGCAAAGGTAGAAAGTAAGCATTAAAAGGTAGAAGGTAAACATTAAAGGCGGAAGAGGAGGCCAATCGAGTGCCACAGGCTTGTAAAGTGAGTATGCCAAAAAAATGTGCACCTGTTTCGAGCCATATAAATGTACTTGCACCTCTCGGATTTCATCAAGGTCACCATTAATGTGTGTGCTCAGCTGGTGGGAGCATCATGCCAGTGTTAAAGGCCTGGATTTTATTGAATGTAATAATGCCCCTTGGAGATAGAGATAAAAAGATATGAGCATTTCACTGGAATAATGAGTTTTTATGGGTGGTGGTTTGTGTCAGTGTGTCGATCTTGTTTCCCTTATTGAAGTCGCGGGCTGTCTGTGGTCGCACCCCAGGGAGCCCATGGTGGGGGTTTGCTCTGCGCTATGTGCCTGAAAAGAGACAGAGGAGGAATGACGCATGCAGAGTATGCATCACTGCATGAGTCACTGTGCATGACTGGGGGCAGTAGCTGCACACACGGGTCCTGGACTAGATGTTATAAATACAGAAAAGAGGCCTTGGAGTGGTGGGCGAACACGTTGTGCCCTATGAGTGCAGAATGTTTATGCCCAGTCACTTGCACGAGATCAGGGTATGAACAAGCCATACTATCGACCGCCGAGCCCATTGAATCGTGATTGAGAGGGCGGGAGTTCGGGCTGTAGTTCAAAGTGCCCTGTGCCTCTTTGTATCCACAAAGGTGGGGACAGCATGGTTGTTTCATCCTTCCAATGTGCCAATTGTTTAATGAGAAACTGCGTCAAGCAAACAAGTTGCATCATTTTCAAGCAATCCCCTCCCATGACGTTTATAGCAGCGGTCGTTCGTGTTTGTCTCAGCATCCCTTTGGCTGCCAAACTTTCCTTCACTTTTTCCCATTCTCCCATTTCTGTGCTAGCTGGAGCAGGGTGAGGCAGGGGAAGCTGCGGTGTCATGGGAGGAGGTGTGGACATAGGTGCAAGTCTGATGCAAAGCAGCCCCCCGTATTCCCAAAGCGAAAGGTGCATGTGAGCCCTTACCTGCAAATGTGTCAGTGTGGGTTACTGCTGCCCTCCAGTAATCCACACGATTCTCGTATGCTGGTCTGGCAGATATTGCCCTACTATCCCATTCACCAGTAGCGATGCTTGTCAGTCGCCCTTAAGAAATAGAACTCATTCTTTGGAGACCTTGCTGTCTCGCCAGGGACAGACTGCAGCAATACTTGTGTCTTTACACGCTCCACTTGGATCGTGCTTCTGTCGCATGCGGGTGAAAGTGACAGTTGTGATGTGAGCAGTAGTAGCGTTGTGTTTAAAGGTTTGTGATGGGTGCTTCTGTGGCATGCTTACCTCATAGAACCCATTTGCAGCATCTGTGCCTGCTATCCTGTAAGTTTTGTGGAGACATTTTTGAAACTAGGGAAACATTTATATGACACAATGAAGTGTAGGCTAGCATCGGGTATCAACTTGAAGTTGAGACTGGAGTACGCTTTGCACATGTGATATTGATGGTAACTATGGTGAAGGGTAAGTTGTCAACGTCTCTCTCTGCATATTGTATCTGCTGTGATGCCCAGGGAGGGTAACTGGCATGCCACGTGTATCTTGAGTGCATTGGCGACTTGCTATACACCCTTGGAGATACATCGTTGTGAAGTGCTGATTTTGGGCCACATGTATCAAGAGTTTTTGCATCGACAAAGGGGCCGATTCTCAGAATTGGCCTGTTTGCGAGCGCCAAAAATGCTTTTGGCATGTATCAAACCTTATTTTAAGATTCGGTATTTGGAGTGGGCGTGTTTAGGACGTCCCATCCTAATACCGAATCGTAACGGTATGTATGAATGTTTTGTGACCGTGAATGTGGTCACAAAACATTCGCATTTCACCACCTACTTCAAGTAAGTGGTAACCCACTTGCCAATGGGAAGGTGTCCCTTAGGGACCCCTTCCTCTTTCGGAATTGCAGCGAAAACTTTATTTCAGAGCAGGCAGTGGTCACACGGACCACTGCCTGCTCTTAAAAAAGGAAAAGAAAACTTTTCATTTTTCTATTTTTAAATGCAGCCCGTTTTCCTTTAAGAAAAATGAGCTGCATTTAAAAAAAAAAATGTTTGCTCTTTTTAAAAGCAATCACGGACATGGTGGTCTGCTGACCCCAGCAGCCACCATCCCCGTGATTTTAGCGATTCCTAGGGGGTCACAAATTGCAACCAGCCAGGGCCGGCTTCAGCGGTGGTGGCACCCTGTGCGTCAATGCTTGTTGGCGCTCCCCCCCAATGACCACCTCTGCCACGGATTTCCTCACTAGCACCCTTTAACAGTGCCTCTCAAGTCTCCTTAACCACTGTCTCTCAGATTCATTTAGTTTTATAGCACCACTCATACCAGTGTAAGGTGTCAGAGCACTTTATACCACACACACTTTGCACAGAGACAATCATAAGTGTGTAATCAGTGTATCGGAAATGTTACATCAGACAGTACTACAAGGTGTAGTGTAGCAGTGGCATGTCATCGATACTGGTAGGCAATATATTTATTTATTTATTTTTTTATTTATTTTTAATATTTGTAAAGCGCTGCATATACCCGTAGGCGTCTTGGCGCTAAAAAACCAATATTGACTAAGGAAATGTGAGGGGGTAAACCAGTTAATTGAACAGATGTGAGGGAAGAAAAGAAAAAGAGGTTAATGAGGTTAATATAGTTAAAGTTCTTATTCAGGAAAGGCACAAATTCAGAATTTAAAACGCAACATCATTGTTAAGGGTTCTCTTTCATAATAAGAATTGTTTTCTACCCAAATGAACCCTTTTCACAAGATTAGGATAATGAAAGACTGGGCAAAAAAATATAGCTCTAACATATACCTTGCAGTTTGCAGCAGCTCTAGGGTGACAGTTAATAGCTCAATGTTCTATATCAGGATTTTGACTTATAAACGACAAGTAACAAAAGGATCTCTCTTACAGAAGCAGTAATCTACTGACCTATTTACAATATTTACAATATTTGCACTTCCTTATCTGCATGGTACACTTTCTTAGCTGCAGGCATCTTAACCCTCTGCACTACCTTAGGATGAGCCAACATTTCCACTAGACAAACCTCTGGTCTCTTTCCAGAAAGAGGATTGATCACGGGACTTTTCTTGACATTTTAATTGATGTCTGAAAGTTGCTGGAGGCTTTTAAAATGATGATACACATTTTCAAAAATGAAGCCCCCACCCCAAGTCAACGCCTGGTGCGGTCGCACCGATCGCACAGCCTTAGAGCCGGTTCTGGTCACAGCCATAACGTAACAAGTCTGTTAACATAGTAAGTATGTAGTGAGAGATCCACTAGCAAAAGCTGTTGAAAAATCCAGGAGAGCCCAGGCATCTTGTGCACCTTTGCTAAGTAGCACACCAATCTCGTTGGTTGCAATGAGAACAGGGTCCTTGCTAAAAACGCACTGCACTTTCCATAGCATTTGAGCGTAGTTGCTGCCTGACCCTTCAGTGTTAAATGCCAAGACTTATCAAAGGAAATTAAAGTGCCCCTAGAAGGATAGGTTCGCTGAGGTGCAATGTTGGTTTTCAGTACCTCTGAGGGGAGCCTCTCATTTTAACTCTAAAATGATGACATTAAACCACAATATCCCGCGGTTAGGTTAGGCATGTTCAAGTTTGGGGAACACGCCATGCATGCCCTGCAGTTTCACAGATTCAGTGTCCGCCTCAAACAGCTGTGAACATATTTGTATTGTGCCCCTCAATAACACCACCATTTGTCAAGATTGCTCCTTATGGTCTTCATGGCTTAGCGGCACAATTGTCAATTACTTTTTGAAAAGTTTTACATTTAGACTTTTTTTATAGCACACTTTATTGATGTTTTGAGTAAATATAAGAAGTTGTAATGTACTAATAGTACAACAATGGCACTGTATTGCTTGAGTCCCATTCCCCCCTCCTCCGCATCCCAGACGATGCATCTAAATTTGAATGACAATAGGTGGCTGCAACCCTGAACCCTTATACGCCCTGGTCTCATTTTCAAGAAGTGACCCATAGGGAGTAGTCTCTTTGATGGTGATGCTCCTGTAGTGCGCCCATGTGCCCGACACCTTTGTGTGCTTTTGGGGGCATCCTCAGGCCTCATAGACTGATTGCTCCGTAGTCATGCACCAATCCATTCCCTTATTCCATTCCGCGATCTATGGTGGGACATCTAATTTCCACTGTCGCGCTATGTCCCACTTATTATTATTATATGCGATTTATAAAGTGCATGGCTACCCAAAAAAGGGTTTTCCAGCTCTAAGCTCATTGTGATACCTGTGCCATACCTATTCACTATCAGAGGACTTGAAAGAAACAGGTTTTTAATAGTTTACGAAAAACTGAAAGCGAACAACATTCTCTCAAAGTCAGGGGCAGGGAGTTCCAGAGCTTAGGACCCAAGAAGAAGAACGTTCGGCCTCCTTGATGGGATTTCCTTGCTCTGGGGATTACTGCCAGCTCAAGCTTGCTTGAGCTCAATGACTGATTAAGTTTATACTATGACACCAAGGATCTAAGATAAATGGGCCCAGAGTTTGAGAGGCCTTTATGCATGTAGCATAAATCTTTGAATTAAACTCGGCATTTGATTGGCAGCTAGTGTGGATCCTGGAGCAGGCTAGCTTTAGAGGTAAATTTAGGTGGATGAAATAGAAGATAGGCAACAACATTTTGCACTATTTGCAGCCCCTCAAGCAAAGCTTTGACCATATCTAGATAGAGGATATTTCCATAATCCAACCTGGAAATGACCAAGGCCTGGATAACAGTTCTCTGGGCTGAGGCAGGGAGACAACGCAATTTTCCTTAGCCACTTGAGAATCCCAAAACAGGTGGCAGCAATGTTAGTAATCTGATAACTAATAGCTTGTTATCAATCCAGACCTGTAAATTCTTGACTTCATATACTGTGGTCACAGGCCATAAGTGAGGTCCTCAAAGGTGGGGGGAGTTGCCCACCAACAAAACCTCTGTCTTCTCCCTATTTAACTTGAGGACGTTGGCATTCATCCTTGATGAAACTTGAGTAAGGCAGATAGATGATCAATGCCTCTGCACTGTGATTCTCCTTAGATGATAGCGATACCACAATCTGGGTATCATCCGTATATGGGAAGAGTGTAAGACTGCATGTTTCAACAGTGTCTGCCAATGGCCTGACATAGAGCTTGAAAAGGGTCTCACTGAGGGAAGGTTCCTGAGGCACCCCAGATGACAAAGGGTGAAGCTTTGAGCAATGTTGATGAATGTGAAGCTGGAAAAGGCAATCTTTCAAAAACAAATCTTAGTCAGGACAGGGCTGTACCCTGCGTGCTCAACTCCCTTAGCCTTTGGAGAATATGGCGCTCAGATCTAAAAGGATCAGCGCGGCGGTACCACCATTATCTATTTGATGTCTTGAATATTCAGTCACCCCCAAGAAGGGCTGATTCAGTGCAATGGCCAGCTCTGAAACCTGGTTGTGAGGGGAGAAGCAGGTGGATTCGTTCCACAGATGATGTGGGCTGTTTATTCACATGTTTTTCTAACATTTGGCTAGAATAGGCATGAGAGAGATTGGTCTGTAATTAGTCCATGCAAAAGGATCAAGATTTGGCATTTTCAACAAGGGCATGACCGTGGCATACTTCCAGGATTTTGAGACAATGCCCTCTGAAAGAGATGCATTCAGAAGTTGGGTGACCCGATCTATAGATTGTGGGGCAAACAGACTGTGGGCAGGGGTCGAGGGGGGAGCCTGCTTTGGTGGCAGCCAGGAGCAGTTTGAAAGTTGGAAGGTCCAGAGGGTAAAAGAGTTTTGCACCAAAGACACTTCAGAATGTACTGAATGGGTGTTGGGAACAGAAGTAGTGTAAAAAGTGCTCTGAATAGCCGCCACTTTCTGGGGAAAAAGCCAGTTAACTTATCTCACTGAAGATGTGAAAGAAGAGAAATTGGAGCAATATTTGCAGAATCTGAAAGTGTTTTCACTACATAAAAAGCGTTTTAAGACAGTTTTGGGCCAAAATTATTGTTTCTGAATATAAGGAGGCTCTTGCGGCTCGACAAACATTTTGATAGTCCTTTAGAGCCGACTTATACTTCTGTTTGTCCACTTTACTGTAGGATTTGCACCAGACTCTTTCCCGATTTTTACATGTCCTTCTATTTTCAAACAAAGAATCATTCCTTCTCATGATGGGAAATAAAGAGTCGAGCGAGGACCTAAGGCTGGTATCAATAATGGGTGTATCTGATTTTAATGAATTGCTCAGCTTAGGAGGATAGGATTCTAAAAGGGATTTTTAAAGGAGGGCCATTAAGCCTCTATAAGACCCAGAGAGAGATCAGTGGTGATGTGGAGAAGGGTCAGTTTTGGGTTGCGGGGTAGAGAGTGATCTAAGATGTGTTCTAGGCAGGATAACACCTGTTCCCAGTATGGGTGCAGTTTCATGCATCCCCATGTGATGTGAAGAAAGTCTCCCTCCTGTGTACTGCATCGTAGGCAGTTGGGGGAGGCAATTAGCCCCATCTGTTTAAAGCCTGTGCCTCCTGAGGTATGTTCTCTGAAGATAGTTTAACTGGATGAGGTGAAGGTGAAGTAGAGTGGATATAGCTATAGCCGCCTGTCTCTGAGATGCCCCAGCCTCCACCCCATCCTTGTCTTCTAGCGTTCCAGTGTCTTTTTTCCAGGCTTCGTGCAGAGCTGGGAAAGTGTTTTGGGTATGATGCACCAGAGAAAGATTATTCTGCAATATTTTCTGGTCCCACCGTTCCCATCCAGGCAGTTTGGTGTTCAAATGGTTGTACACAGGGAGGTCCTCTAATCCTGTAATGTCCGATGTATGAGAATGGTGCAGTTGCAGTTAAAGATAAAACTGGCTTTGGTGCAGGGTGTAGTCTTGTTGTATTGTTTGATATGTTTTCAGTGTGGTGCCCTTCATCAGGTCCCCCAGCTTTGAAATGCTGATGAGGTCCCATCGGCGAAAGCATTCCAAGGTTGCCACTTGGCCAAGTGTGCACTCCTCCCACAGTTGTGTCTGATCCGTTGGTTTCCCGTCCAATCCCATGGTTTTCAAAGCATTTGGCCGTGTCTGGACCACTATCAGTGTGGCGAGTGCTTGTGGAATATTCTTCCCATATAGCATTTGGTGTACTGTTGGCCCTTGGAGGGCCCCCTTCTCAAATGCGTAGGCTAGATTGCTTTGGGTGTCATACAGCCATTCATTAATGATCATTAACTGAGATACTGCATAAGATGGTGGATCCAGGAGGATGAGGCCTGCTTTTTGCCCCTGATCCTGTGCTATCATAAGAGTGGATAAAAGTGCATCTTAATCGCTGTCACTGAGATCTGGCAAGCGCAACATGCAAAGCCTCCTCCTGTACAATTCATTGACAATATTCTTTTTATTCTTCATCTTCACAGAACAAGGTTTGAATACCTAACTCTGTGATCAATCATGAATATCTTGCTGGCCCAGCGCTTCCCCATCATGACCCCCTGCGACCATCTCAATGCATACAGCCCGGGCCAGACAGGACTTTTATTCCACTGGGCATTTCCCCCGGTGGACTGGAGCCCTTGAGGCTGGTTTTGAAATGCCAGGGACACCAACACTCCCGGTGCCTCTGTTATTTTTCCCAGATCCCCGAGGTAAATTGGTGCAGGCAGGGTGAAATGTAAGGGAGAGTGAAAAAGGGATAGAGGAGGAAGGCAGAGATAAAATGGATCAGGAAGGGAGAAGAAAGAGAGAGATAGCGCAAAGAGAGGAAGGGAGCACGGCTGGGTCGAGCATTTTTGTAGGGCTGTTTATGTTTCCCCGGTCTGGCCCTGAATGTATAATGCTTTCTCCTTCTCTGCACAACTCTTCTGTGCTGTGTTTATTTAGAATGCATTATTTATGGACTCCATTTGGTTTTTATGGCCCAGGCCAGTCTCGTGAAAATACACAAATGAATAGAAGTAGACGGGGCCGGTCTTCCTCATACTGTTCCCAAGAGGGAGCTAAGTGTGCCTCCGTGTCCTTAGCGCCAGGCCTTGAAAGGCGCCTGCTAAGATCTAGTTTTGTTCATTTACTGGAATAGCGGCTCACATTTCTCTTCAGAGCATGGCTATCAGCATGCTGCAGATTTTCTTTGAATGTTTATCGAAGAGAGACGTCTACTGTGAAACCGGAAGCGTAAGGGTTTCAGAGAACAGCCGGGACAGGAAGTCCTCACACAGAGCCTTTTCTTATTTTAACTTTTAGATTTTGGCAAACACGGCGCCAAAAAATGGTGGCCGCCTTGTCTACTGAGGTTTGCATGTTGTTGCTGTAGGGCAAAGTTTTATTGAAATTGTACTTGCCTTATCTGCCTCTGCAGACTCGAGCACTCCTTTCTCGTTGTCGCCTCCCTTCTCCTGCTTCCTGTTAAATTACTTCATTCTTCCTGTGCTTGTTGAGTTTGCCGTCACTTTACAAGGGCCCGATTACTAAGCTTCAAAAGTGGCTTGACAGTATTTATAACATGTTCTTTAGAATGTATTGAGGCACGTGAGCCCGTAAGAGGGTCAGTACTTTAAATAATCGATGCATGTGACCTGTGGGTTCGGAGACTGAGTCCTAGCGTGGCTAACTCAACTTTGTAAACCTTTAAGATGGATAATTGTAAAGCTGGCAAGAGTCCTTAGAGACGCTATAAAACGTGCACGTCTCATCGAGGCCCTGAAGTAATATGATCATATCTGATGGAACTTCATTGGCTCCCCTTGCCGATCACACCTTCTTCAAGACCAGCTCAATGATTTACAAAGCCATTCCAACCAGCACCCCCACTTATCTTGCAGACGAGCTCAACATCTCTGATGGCACTCAGAACACCCACAGCTAAGGACACCATGAGACTGCAGACAAAGAAGTGTAAAGAAAAAGCACCCGGTATATGGAACAGCGTTCCTATGCCCACCAGGACCGCCCTACTGCTGCTCTGATTTAGGAGAGGGTTGAAGACTCACCTCTTTAAAGAACAGTACATCTCAATGCATTAATCATCCACAACTCTGCTTCCACTTCTATTACTCGTTGGCTTTATGCTCGCCTTTAACCCTCTACAGCTCCCTGCTATAGATACCTACACACATACCAACATTAACCATGTTATAGTGGTACAGTGTGATTCATTGTGATTTAATTATTGTCTAGTTATAACTATATCTATATGAAGGAGTCAGGAATACGGACTCCCTAATTAAAATTCTATTTTTAAATCTGTCACAAAGGCATTTTTGGAGCTTTAGAATTTTGGCAATGTGACCACTGTACACCCAACCGTAAAACAAATTGCTGCTTAGTTTGGCTATGGCCAGATAAACATTAAGAATGTTGGGTGTGTCAATGGGGCGGGGTTACCCTTTTCAGGTCTCGACTACGCAGCGTGCATGCGCTGCATAGGGGGACCTTTAGCCGTCACTCTGGTCATTTTCAAGCACACACTCGTGCTTGTGGCAGCATCCACCTTGCGGGAGCGTGCAGCGGCGCGTCACAAGCACGAGTGCAGTGCTTGAAAATGAGCAGACTGTGTCACTCCCAGGCTCACCTCCTGCTCCCCCTCTCTCTCACGCGCAGTCCTTGTTATATAATTTCACACCGTACTCTCCGCTGTCTTCCATTGTCAGGTTCCAGATATGTAAAGAGCCATTTTGACTGTTTATAGACACTCTTTCTTCGAACTGTTTCTCTCTCTCTTTCAATTGATCGGGATGTATTAATTGAGCTAAAGTATTTTTTGAAAAGCCATGTAATATCTCATAGTTTGCAACTTTCTGGCCAATTTTTCTGAAGGGATTTAGTAATAAATAGTTTTGCAAACATGTTCTCCTGTCTGATCTTAACGAGCCCTTCTAACATATTGTTCTCATCTACACGCAGACACACGTTTTACGTATTTTAGATGATACTGAGTTGTGACAGAGTAAGTGACGCCCATCTGCTCACAAAATTGCCACCTGTAAACAATCTTTTCGACCCACTGTCCCTACAAGGAGGTGCATGTTGACTGGATACAGAGCTTTGTATGTCTCCGCGGGGTCTGTTGAACCAGCCTTTTAAAGTGACCCGGCTGTTTTAATCGTGCCACAGAGATTTTCATGTCGTAATGCGATCAGCGAGTCTAAAATCTACCTTTCAGATCTCGCCTTGATATTCTCCCAGGGTGTTTGCCGACTGATTTAAAGGAGAGGTATGAATTGACTTAAGCCGCGTCCATTCCTCTGTGAGACTGTCCTCTGGCCTGTTAGCAAACTCAGTTGTTTGTTTTTCACTTAATTAACTCAAAGCAGCTTCTCTCTGGCAACCACTGGGCTACTCTAAATGCCGGCTGTACGTTAGCGGAATGTAACAGAATACTCCAGCAGGAGTTCCTCTGTATGTCATTTGAGCAGAAGGTCAGCGGTAGTGGAAGTGACATCATGTACCCTTTTACCTCCCTCGTGTCATCACCTGATTGATCCCTTGTGCCACCATTTCTCGCTTCCTATTTGTTGCTGTTGGGCTAAGAAAGAGCAACAAGCATTGGCATAGCCAATAGGTCTCGCCTTTGGGACCTTATAAGTGTTTAACCATGCAGCAGTTAATGTTTGTGCACCAAGGATATTGTGCTGCATAACTAAATACTTATAAGGTCCCAAAAACGAGACCTATTGGCTATGCCAATGCTTGTTTAATTCTTTTTTCATCTGTGTCATTTATTTTCCAGCTCAACTACCTCATACCCTATTTTCCATTTTCTGGTTCTCTAGCACCGCAAGGTCATACAAATAGCAAGAGCGCTAAGCAAATATGATCACTTCACAACAAACAAAAAATAAAAGTAAAAAACGATGTCATTTAGAACGTCAATAACTAATTTTCACAAATGTGAGATCGATTGAATTGCAAATGCTTGCTTCATTCTTTTACCAACATATGTAAAATGAGGCGCAGAAAACACACAACTGCTCAGCAGCACCTCACAACATTTGTGAAATGTGGTTTGTTTTAGTCTTGCCTTTATTGATCTGTGAATCTGGGTACATTCAAAGCACCAACATGACTATCTGATTGTTTTGGGGCACGTCAGCAATCTTCTGGATGTCTGCTTCCTGGAGGGATAGCCAAAACAAATAGAGAAGTTGGTCCTGTGAACTGAATTAGGGACAATGTGGATGTAAATACTGGATCCTGACTTGGATTGGGAAAGATCATTTGTGCATTCTCTTGTTACTGGTGGGCAATCCAAACTGTTGATGTAGGTTTAGTGGGACATTCTGTAATCTGCTAATCAGGACTTGTTCGACCATAATGGAAACTGTTAATGTGGGCAAGCTGGGGAACTGTGGTAACTTCTAACGTTTGCATATTGAAGCATCATGAAAAGTTGAACAATTATTCCAGTAGTGTGCGAGCACTGCACTATGGAGTTTTTTTATGTAGTTCTGCCGTGATGCAAGTCAACATTCTTTTCCCCTATCCTTCTCTGTTTAGATTCTGCATATCTTTTGGAGCTGTGCGTCTAGTCAGTTGATCCGCAGAGTTGGATAAATGGGACAGTGATTTCACCAACCCTTCCCTGGACATATATCACAAATATAGACTAGTGTGAAGTTTACCTCAAATGTGGGAGAACGTCAGCAGGGTACCGTGAGGTTTGTCTCTATATGATGCACTGAGACTTTATTTATGGAAATAGAATCCTAAAGAAAGGACCTTATTGGCAGAATTCTGCTATACTGTACTCCCTCCCTGGTTTGATTCCTACGCTTTGCTAGAACTACTCCTTTAATATGCCTGGATGCTATTTGAGAATTTAATATTACATAGAGATTTAAGTATCTGGGGTGAGCTTCCTTAGAATCCGCAGACTCAAGAGGGCCTAGGCATTTTGAATGGTCTTAACTTAGAACAATGAATTAAAGAACTGACACACATATCTTGTCACTCCTTAGATCTGGTGTTTGGTAAGTTGCCTAACTTCGAGCCATTTGCAACAGATTCTTGGTTGGTTCAATTTTGTATATAACTGAATGTAGTTTATACAGAGCCTCCTAAATCGTCTACCACTTCATTGACAAAAAACCTTTGTAACTTGCAAAGATTATTCCTTCCCCTTCCAATGGGTCACAAATTTGTGGATTTTGGTACATATTTTTCTCCATCTTGTAGCTCTTTGAACCTTTCTAATATACTAGAGTTCTTTTACTAAAATATGTTTTATACAATGTTTTTCTAAAATATAATTACTTAATTAGGTTGACACAAGAACGTATTATTCTCAGAAAAATATTGCTATGGAAGTCTTACATATCCTAGTGAATTCTTTTTCCAAAATAAAATCTTGACTGTCAGAGGTTTTTAGTGCTGCAAACTGCTACAGCAATTTTCCACCAACCAAAGTTGTTTACTTTTCACACCTTATGCCTAAAGGTTGTATAGATCTCATAGATAGCAATAAACCAGCCGTCTCACCTGATGACTTGATTTCTGTTTTTTTATGAAGATGTATATTATACACTAAGTATCAAATAGCCTCAGAGTATTTTTGACTAGTTGATATTTTTCTGTCTGTGAAATTATGACCACTTCTAAAACAAAAAAAAAGCTGTGCTTGTATTCAAATGAAATGGTCAAGCGTAGGCTTATTTTTACCTTCCGTGCATCTCCAAGCCTTGGAGGGAGTGGTCACTAAACAACTACAGGAAAATATTGAATTTAACTATCTACTGCATCCAGCTCAAGCCGGCGCTAGACCCGGCATGAGTGCAAAAGGTGATGTTATTTTGGCCACTAGCAATTTGTGAACAAAAATTGATGAAAGTGGCATGAAATCCCGATTCAACTGGATCTCTTTGTCATCTTCTATAGCATCAATCATTATACCTTGCTTCAGTGTCTTGATAGTTCTGCCTGGTCCTGGCAGGGATTAAGTCCTTTTTCATGGGCAGACATCAGACAATGCAGCTGGGTAATTTTTATTCTCCCCTAACCTTAGTTTAATATGCATTCACACCTTATGACTGACTTGATTTAGGAATTCAGTGTAGTCACATATTCATATGCTGACGACGCATATCATCGTTTAATACTTGAGGTGAATTTCGAATTATTTAGTCGTCGTATCATAGGCTGTTGAGCTCATACATTCCATAATGGTAAAACTGTTAAATGTTAAATTGAAACTAGCCAAACCAAAGATCCTAACCAGTTATAATAACAATTCATTGGATAGCTTATGCCTCTATCTTGAGGTATTCTCCCGAACCAGGTCAAGGAGCAGGAAATTAAGCACCCTGGACCCCCAAATTTCAGCTGCAATCGAATCTTCATTCATTCACAAGAAAACTTTAGGCAGTGTCTTAACTATTTTCTCTTGTCTTCAGGGCTGCAGTACCAAATACTTCTATCCAGGGCCTCTGAAATGAGGTGTTAATGGATGACCAAATTGTGTGGCAGTGTTGACTTAATTATGCACTAAGAAATGCAAATTATGCAGTATAATGCTGCACATTCCATGGGAGTATTATTTTGCTATTTTGTCATTTTAACACACATTGATACTGTCTGGACAAAGGTATCACCCCCCCACTAGTGTAGTTTAACGATTGAAAACCAGCTATCAGCCCCTGAAATTTGACCAATAAACCTTTGCAAATCGTCTGCCACGTCAAACTAGCACAGTTGCTTCAGTAATGTTTTATTAGTTTGAAATAGAAACATGTTTGTTGTTGAAGTCTACAATTTTTTGGGAAATGGTGGATTATGTGATAAGTGTAGCAAATCCATCTTTAGTTATAATGTGGAAAAATCCACGGCTGGAGAACTGCACATATCCAATTGCCTGCTCACCTCCAAACCTGGTTGTTCATCGGTGCCGTTAAAACAGTCTTGCCGGTTTAGAAAAAATGCGAAATTCTTGTGCTTTTTGAGTTTGTCAACCAATAGATATTTAAGATCTAATAACAGCTTGAAGCGTGTCACCCCGACTGAAAGAGTTGCTGACTGGGGCGACAGAGCATTTTCCGTTTCAGGGAGCTGCTCTTTGATAGCCTCAACTCAATTTATCCAAATTTCAGTGTGAACCGAAAAAGGGCTTTTTGGATAGCTATGGACTGCCTTCGCTGTCCCCGTTTCTGGACCGACGTCCCTTCCTTGCAGCTGTCACTTTGCTAGAGTACGCTAAAGCACCGGGAGTCTCTGTTTAAGAGTGGCAGTGCGCTTTATAAGTAGGGCTCCCGGTTTTATGGTATTTATTTTTGGGCCATTTCCGTCTGTATTTATCCATATTTATTTTTTGGCTATTTTATCTGTATTTATCCATATTTATTTTGTGTTTTGCGTATAAATTAAGTTGTAAAACTGTACATTTCCATATCTATTTAACTGATAGACTTGCACCTCTTACTTTAATGTCTGTCGTGTTTTAGCTATTTAAGCTGCCAAATATTACATAACAATACATCCATTGGTAAATACTAGCATTATACCATAAATGTCTTATTTAAAGAAATGTCATCCTGTTTTTTAATTAACCATGCTGTACATCTGCTGAGCTGCTGGCCTATAATTCATGAAAGACAGCACGTAGAGTCACTTAAAAGAAGCAACATTCGTTGTATTTATCCACTTTTAAAAATAAATACAGACAGAAAACACCTTGTTATCTGTCTGTATTTATCTGTAAAAATCCGTAAAAACGGAAAACAGGGAGCCTTATTTATAAGTAACAGTAAGTAAATAAGGTTTCCGCCATTAGAAGCAACGCATTCTCATGATAACAAAACAATTACTCGAAGTGAGATCCAAATTCATACGGTGGTGTTATTTTTCAAGAAAATGTTTTTGGAGTGCAAAATAACGCCTCATCATAAACACAGATGAAATTATCTTTATGGGAAGCTATGACTTGACATGCAGCTATCTAGCTGATACAGTACTTCAAGAAAGCCTTTATTCAATGTGCAGGTTGGATACGTTTCAGGTTCTAAATTGGCTTTGAGATAAGTGGTGTGCCTACTCAAAGACGACCTACCGAGCAGGGGCTTGCCCAAGACACTGCCAGGGTACCACATGTGTGTCCTACTTCTTTGCAGCGAGTGCAAGTCAATGAATCTCAAGACACTGTAAGCTCTCCCCATGCTCCAATAGTTCTGTGAGGGAATCAAAGCCTCTGCGACACACTCAGGTGCAGACTGTCACACCTCTGTACAAGGAAGCACAAGGGTCTCACACTTCCCACTGTTGCAGCCGCGAGGAGTGGAGAGGAGCACAAGAACCCAGGTCACACAATTTTCGTGCTCCTGCGCATATTCCACTGAGACTTCTGAGTGGCCGCACAATTTCCACGTTGAAATTTTTTGTGCATTTTATATTTTTGTGTGTTATTAATAACATGTAGAATGATTGTATGTGTACACATTGACATGGTGCTAGTGTGCTTGAAGCTATTTTGCTCTGAGATATTTTTCTCTAGATGATATTAGCATATATTGGGCAGAATCTATATTCATGTATTGGGATAGTGCTTAGATGCTAAGCCAATATGACTTTTTATAAAGTTGTGTTCTGATTTGCTGAGGAGGTGATAATTTCAAGCCATGATGAGTTTGCTAAATTTTATGAAATTCTATGCAGAAACTGTCTATATAAACCCCTGATTCTGAGGGTTAGCCAGAGCCTTTCTGAGACTTTTCCGATGCTACTAGGGATGCTGCCTCATTTCTCTGTGATTTCACTGCTTATTTGAGACTTAAAATTATTTTGATTTTGCCCTTTGTTAGAAATGGGGGTCTCTAGTTGGCAATGGTTTGCACCTTTGTCCTAATAGGGACCCTTTCATCTAGTCAGGGAAAGGGAGATACACTCCTAAAATAACCCCTGCTCACCCCCTTGGTAGCTTGGCAGGAGCAGACAGGCTTATCTCAGAGGCAGTTTGTAAAGCATTTGTGAACACATAAAGTAACACAGTGAAAACACTACAAATGGACACCACACCACTTTAAAAAAATAAGTAACTTTATCTAAACAAGACCAAACGACAAAAATCCACACTACACTATAAAGAATAAGACTTTCAAATGGTAGAAATAGTTCAATTCAATGCAAGTTCCTTACTGCAGTGCAGGGAAGGTGATGCGTCGGTTCCTTACCGGAGAGGAGGTGATGCGTCGGTTTCTTACTGCGTTCCGGTTACCATGCGACAAGATGGCGCCTCGATGCGATATGATGATCCGGTGCGATGCGACAAAATGGCGGCTTGATGCGATGCGACGATCCGGTACGATGCATGTACGTTTGCAGCCGCATGGCAGGTGCTGCGACGGTCTTCTCGGCGAGGCGTCGGAACCTAGTGCGGATGCGGCACGCTTCTTCCCCGTGACTCGGTGATGCGCCGGGAATCAGTGCGGATGCGACACGCTTCTTCTCATTGCGTCGATCTTCCAGCTTCCACCGACAAACTGTCTCTAGAGGTACTAAACTGCAGCAGGCACATCTTTGTAGGATAGAATTTCCAGCATGGAAATTCAGGGGAGCTGGTGGTGAAGTCTTTGTGTCCCTGAGACTTCAGACAGGAGGCAAGCTCAGTTTCAAGCCCTTGGAGATCTTTTCTTCAAGCAGGTGACACAGTGAACATCAAAGTCCTTCTTCTCCTTTCCTTGGCAGCAAGTAGCCACTGTAGGTCAACCCCAGATAGCAAACAGCACAGGGGCAGTATTCCTCCTTCAGCTTATCTGGCTCTTCTCCTTGGCAAAGGTTCCTCTTGATTTCCCAGAAGTGATCTAAAAGTCTGGGGTCTGGGTTCTCCTTTTTATACACACACATTTTTTTGTTCTCTGAAAGCAGAGTGTGTCTTTACCCAGCCAAAACCAGTTCTGTCCTCACTGGTGCAGCTTCTTGGCAGGAGGTGGAGACAGCATTGTTGAAGGCAGACCATGTCCAGGCAAGGTGAAAGGAAATCTCCTCCCACTACTCTAAATTCAACCCAAGTCCCATTCAGCCCAGCCCTGACTAATCAGAGTGCCGGAGCCTCAGCCCTCTCCCCAGCTCCTGTCACTCACAAGCCAGACATGCAATGCACAAACCTAGAAAAGGCATACTGGATGGTTAGGCAAGAAAATACCCACTTTCTAAAAGTGGTATTTTCAAACACTAAAAGATGCACTTTAACATCCTGAATTCAGGCATACTAAACTTTATTCTCCTATCTTGTTCCTAGGGCCAGTTATGTTTATAAGATGTTATAATCTAACTGCCCATTCTGGCCTATGGGAAGAGATAGCCTTGCATTAGTGAAAAACGAAATTGGCAGTATTTCACTATTAGGACATGCCACATACATCAGAACATATCCTACCTTTCACATACAATGCACCCTGCCCACAGGGGTACCTTGGGCCTACCTTAGGGGTGACTAACATGCAGTAAAGGAAAGGTTTGGGGACTGGCAAGTGTGTGCACTTGCTAAGTCAACATGGCAGTCCCAGACTGCCCACAGGCTCTGCAATGGCAGGCCTGAGCCGAATTTTACAAGCTGCTTTTGTGGGTGGCACAATCAGTGCTACAAGCCCACCAGCAGCATTTGATTTACAGGCCCTGGGCACACATGGTGCGCTGTACTAGGGTCTGACAAGTAAATCAAACAACCAATCATGGAATCACTAATCCATACAACAAATTACAATCGGGAGCACTTGCACTTTGGCACTGAACAGCAGTGGCAAAGTGCCCAAAGCATCTAGACCAGAAAAACTTAGCAAAACACAGGAGGTAACAGCAAAAAAAATGGAAGGGAGACCCACGCCAATGGTGCCAGGTCTAACACCTTTACTCTGACTATCCTGTTCACTGAGAACCTTCATGACACTTACTTTGTGCATTTGCATTTTTGATTTCTGTACTTCAGCTTTTGAAATTTTGTAATATATCTTTAAATTTGTATTCCTGTTTAAGAACGCAATCATTGAGTGAACCACTACTTAATTGACAGAATTTCTGATGTGTTGGGAAGTGTCTAATCTCAGGGGCACATTGCCTCATGAAATAAAGATTTAGTACCATCTCTGATTTATCAAACTGTTGGCGTGCAGCTGAGGTAATATTTTTGGGTGCAGATTTTTAGGGGTCCCTTTGTCAACATCCATCTCTGTGTTGCCTGCACTCCTGTTTTCTTAGGCATCCTCACAGCGCTGATCTGCTAGGCATGCTAGAATAAAGTATGGACTTCAATCTCCGCTCACTCTCTGCCCATAATTTTCATTGGCTTTTGTTATTGTCCTTTGTAAATATTGGCTTCTGATTTGTTGATAGGCTTATTAGTCCCTCCTTATTACCTCCCTTTACTCTGTTGTTACCTCCCATGAGGACAGGCCCTCTTACATGTTTCCTTATTCTGGAGCTTTCATTAGCAGCTTAGGAGCACTATTTAGATAATGTTTTGCTAAAGCAGGAAGGACATGCGGCTTGCTAAACACTTATTTTTTTATCAGATTGACACGTCGTGCTTTCCTCGCTGCTCAACTTATTTTGCGCTCACCCTCTTGCTTCCATGGGCTTAGCCGGCAAACCCCACGCGCCCACTGCAGGAGAACGCCATGTGCAGCCGCATCAGCACTCATGCTTTAAAAGAAAATAAAGTGTGTGCACGGTTGAAATACATACCGCAACAAAAGTGTGCATGTTTAAAATGCATACTGCAAGTAAGCAAAGCAATCAATCAATCAATCACAGACATTTATATAGCGCGCTACCTACCCGGAGGGTCTCAAGGCGCTAGGGGGGGGGGGAGTGCCGCTACTGCCCGAATAGCCAGGTCTTGAGCTTCTTCCTGAAGGAGAGGTGGTCTTGGGTAAGGCGCAGGTCGGTCGGGAGGGAGTTCCAAGTCTTGGCGGCCAGGTAGGAGAAGGATCTTCCTCCTGTTGTCGTTCTTCGGATACGGGGGACGGCGGCGAGGGCGTGGCTGGCTGATCGGAGATGTCGTTTGGGAGCGTAGAAGTTGATGCGGTTGTTGAGGTAGCTCGGGCCTTGATCGTGTAGGGCTTTGTGTGCGTGGGTGAGGAGGCGGAAGGTGATTCTTTTGTTGACGGGGAGCCAATGCAGGTCTTTCAGATGTCCGGAGATGTGGCTGTGACGTGGGATGTCGAGGATGAGTCTGGCTGAGGCGTTCTGGATCCGCTGGAGTCTCTTCTGGAGCTTGGCGGTGGTTCCGGCGTAGAGGGCGTTGCCGTAGTCCAGTCGGCTGGTGACGAGGGCCTGGGTGACCGTCTTCCTGGTCTCGGTGGGGATCCACCGGAAGATCTTCCGTAGCATGCGCAGGATGTAGAAGCATGACGAGGAGACGGCGTTGACTTGTCTGGTCATGGAGAGGGAGGAGTCCAGGATGAAACCCAGGTTGCGTGCGTGGTCTGTCGGTCTGGGTGCGCAGCCCAGGGCGGGGGGCCACCAGGAGTCGTCCCAGGCGGAGGGCGAGGAGCCCAGGATGAGGACTTCCGTCTTGTCTGAGTTCAGTTTCAGGCGGCTGGTCGTCATCCACTCGGCTACGTCTTTCATCCCTTCGTGAAGGTTGGCTCTGGCGGCGGCGGGGTCGTTGGTCAGGGAGAGGATCAGCTGGGTGTCGTCGGCGTAGGAGATGATGTTGAGGTTGTGTTGGCGTGCGATGGCCGCGAGGGGACTCATGTAGACGTTGAAGAGGGTGGGGCTCAGCGAGGATCCTTGAGGGACGCCGCAGATGACTTCGGTGGCCTCTGACTTGTACGGTGGTAGACGGACTCTCTGTGTTCTTCCGTCGAGGAAGGAGATCATCCATTCCAGTGCCTTCTCCTGGATTCCGACGTTGCTGAGGCGCTGCACTAGGGTGCGGTGGCAGACAGTGTCGAATGCCGCGGAGAGGTCTAGGAGGATGAGGGCCGCTGTTTCTCCGTTGTCCATCAGGGCTCGGATGTCATCGGTGGCAGCGATGAGGGCGGTTTCGGTGCTGTGGTTGGCTCGGAAGCCAGACTGGGAGGGGTCGAGGGATCCATTCGTCTCGAGGAAGGCGGCCAGCTGCTTGTTGACGGTCTTCTCTATGACTTTGGCTGGGAACGGGAGGAGCGAGATGGGGCGGTAATTCTTGAGTTCGGTGGGGTCCGCTGTAGGTTTCTTTAGAAGGGCGCTGAGTTTGGCGTGCTTCCAGCTCTCCGGGAAGGTGGCGGTGTCGAAGGAGGTGTTGATGATGTCCCGTAGGTGGGGTGCGATGACCGCGTCGGCCTTGTTGAAGACGTGGTGAGGGCAGGGGTCGGTCGGAGATCCGGAGTGGATGGAGTTAATCATGCGAATGGTGTCTTCGGTGCTGATCGGAGTCCAGGCGCGGAGGGTGGTGGTGGGGGGCGGTGGTTCGGTTGTGGCGTGCGTCGGTTGAGTGCTGAAGCTGTTGTGTATGTCCGCGATCTTGTTGTGGAAGTAGGAGGCGAGGGAATTGCAGAGGTCTTGCGATGGGGTGATGTCGTTGTTTCCGGCGTTGGGGTTGGAGAGCTCTTTGACGATGTTGAAGAGTTCCTTGCAATTGTGTGCGTTGTTGTCCAGCCGGTCCTTGAATGCAGTTTTCTTGGTGGCGCGGATCAGTTGGTGGTGCTTCCGGGTGGCCAGCTTGAGGGCGGTCGTGTTGTCCGGTGTTGGTTCTCTTCTCCAGGCTTTCTCGAGGGCTCGGCAGTTCTTCTTGGAGCTCTTGAGTTCATCGGTGAACCATGGGGCCTTCTTGCTGCCGGGTCTGCTAGGCGGGGTCCTCAGTGGGGCGAGTTCGTCCGCGCAGTTGTTGATCCACTTCATGAGGTTGTCGGTGGCCTGGCTGGGGTTCGCTGAGCTGGCGGGGGGGTGCTGGCTCAGGGAAGCGGCGAGCTGGTCGGCTGAGATCTTGTTCCAGCTTCTTCGAGCAACCGGTTGCTGGTGGTGGTGGATCGTCGTTCTTTGGAAGGTGAAGTGGACGCAGCTGTGGTCCGTCCAGTGGAGTCCAGTGGCGTGGTTGAAGGCGATGTCTTTGCTGGATGAAAAGACTGCGTCGAGTGTGTGTCCGGCGAGGTGGGTGGGGGTGGATACCAGCTGCTTGAGTCCGAGGTTAGCGAGGTTGTCGAGCAGGGTGGTGGTGTTGCGGTCGTTGTTGTTCTCCAGGTGGAAGTTGAGGTCCCCCAGGAGGATGTAGTCAGCGGAGGGGAGGGCATGCGGGCTGACGAAGTCGGCGATGTCCTCGCTGAATTGTGTGCGTGGTCCCGGGGGTCGGTAGATCAGGGTCCCCCTGAGGGTGGTCTTCGGGTCGGTGTGGATCTGGAAGTGCAGGTGTTCGGCTGTTTTCAGGGTGTCGTCGGTGTTGGTCGAGATGTGGATGGTGTCCCTGTAGATGATGGCGATGCCTCCTCCAGTCTGGTTGTCGCGGTCTCTCCGGGTGATCTTGTATCCCTCTGGGATGGCGATGGCGATGTCTGGTGCTGAGGAGTCGTTCATCCAGGTTTCCGTGAGGAAGGCAACGTCAGGAGCTGTGGTGTCGAGGAGGTTCCAGAGTTCGATGGCGTGCCTGTGGACGGAGCGGGTGTTGAGCAGGATGCACTTGAGGTGGTTGCTGCTGGTGTTCGGCTTGGCGGGTGCTGGTGTGGGGCAGGTCCGGATGCAGGTGAACTTGCAGGCGTGGCAGCTGAAGGGTCCGTGGGTGTGCTTCGGGGTGGCTCGGTAACATCCAGGAATGCCGCCGGTGTTGAGTGCGCTGAGTTCGGTGGCGTTGTAGGACAATCGTGTCGTCTTCCGTCTGTGGGGGCCAGGGGTCCTGGCACTGGGCGTGGTCCAGGCGCGGACGGGCGCAGACGGGCTTACCTTTGGCGCGCCTTCGGTGCACAATCGGCGCGCCCGCTGCGCGTGACCGCTGCGCGTTCGCACGGTCGCCATATATGGCGAAGTGCGAGGGGGGCGGAGCAGCTGGAAGGCGGGAGCGGGGAGGGTACAGAAGGAGAAAAGGGGCGTGGTTAGCGGCGGTGGCGGGAAGCGGGGAGGGAAGAGACGGGGGCAACAAGAAAACAGGCAAACAGGCACTACAGAAATACAAATTTACAATACAATACAATAAATACAGGGGCACAGGGCAAGAAGCGGGGCCCAGGAGCCTGCAGGTCAGGCGAGCACGGACCACGCCGCTCGGTGGCAGGGGGCGTGGTCACGCGGCGGCAGCCGGGGCAGCGAGGCAGGCAGGCTGGAGGCACACGCAGCAGCTGGTGGCCGTGCGGCACGGGGGGTGTCCTAAACTAGGTCACACTCACCTGCGTCGCACGGTCGCCATATATGGCCAAGTGCGAGGGGGGGCGGAGCAGCTGGGAGGCGGGGAGGGTACAGAAGGAGAAAAGGGGCGTGGTTAGCGGCGGTGGCGGGAAGCGGGGAGCGGGGAGGGAAGAGACGGGGGCAACAAGAAAACAGGCAAACAGGCACTACAGAAATACAAATTTACAATACAATACAATAAATACAGGGGCACAGGGCAAGACGCGGGCCCAGGAGCCTGCAGGTCAGGCGAGCACGGACCACGCCGCTCGGTGGCAGGGGGCGTGGTCACGCGGCGGCAGCCGGGGCAGCGAGGCAGGCAGGCTGGAGGCACACGCAGCAGCTGGTGGCCGTGCGGCGCGGGGGGTGTCCTAAACTAGGTCACCCCCCGCCACTTTGTTTTTCTTGTAGTTGCTCTGCTTCGTTGTGGTATGTATTTTAAATGTGCACACTTTTGTTGCGGTTTCTATTTTAAATGTGCACACACTTTTTAATTTCTTTTGTTGCAGTTTACTGTTAGGGTAATCCAATCACCTCTCTAATCATGGTGTCGTAGGTGGGGTTAGCCATTGTGAGGTCACAGAATGCCATCAAAGCTGCAAACACACATAGAACTTGAAGCTGTAAAGGAGAGAGAAGAGGCTGCCCGCAGGCCACCCTCGAGGGGTTAGTGAATGGATTGTGTGACGTCACACATCAATTAATACCCCTGTTGTTCACTTCCCACTACAAATTCACCTCACAGCCCGAACTCACGCTATATGTGCCCTGCCCCCTTGTTGATCCGTAGCCCCCTTTGTCCACTCTTGTTTTTACAAGGTTATTTGTGCATAGAAATTGCATGCATGTGAAGGCTTTTGTTGCTTCATGCCACTGTCCGCTTCAGGGGCGGCTCTAGGCTCATGGTGGCCCTGTGCAGGGAGCGTAGGTAGGGGGCCCCGCCCGGAGTCCGCCAAATCCCTGCCAGGCGCGCCACGAATGTGTATTGTATCTTATTCCTCGTGGCGGCCCCTGGGGTTTGGCGGCCCTGTGCAGGTGCACAGCTTGCACATGCCTAAGGCCGCCCCTGGTCCGCTTAGTCATGGACGCTTTCTCGAGCTAGGGCTGCTCAAATTGCAAGTAATTGCATTAACACTTTCCAGCAGGTTCCTTACCGACAAGACAGTATGCTGCCGCGCTGAGCATGTTACGGTCTAGGATTTTTTTGTATTAATGCTTTTAGCTCGTATTAAAGAATGTAAAGGTTGTTTTCCTCAGTCTTATGTCTCCCAAAGCGGCAACAGCAGGACCGCGGTATATTTTGGTAGAGCAAGCTGCAGAAGGTAACATTAATCAGCTGGGCTGTCACACTGCATCTCCTCTGCACTTCAAACTTTGTATATGGAGTCATTCGGCTGCAGAGAGCATGCCTCCACCATCTACTGAACACAAAACAACACCTTGGCAGCAGACGAATGTGGCAGACGGAATTAGTGCAGTGGTGAGCGAGTGCTCCAGTATAGTGCCCACTGCATACGGAAGGCCCTTTACTGCTGGTATCTGTAATTGATGTACTGCTCCCACCAGTATTAAGCAAGAAAAGTCGAAATACAACTAGCTCGTACGTATTCCACCAACTCAAAGCATCCTCTCCGCTATCTTCCAAAATGGTACGCTTCCCAAGTGTCTCCCTCGTAACCCCCCACGTCCCCTCCTGATTGCACTATTGACATATAAATGCCATTTTTGAATTTATCAGTGTGATTCTCCCTTTCAATGTATTCCTTATTGCAGATGCTGCTTCAGAACACTTATAAAAACATAACATGATCAACATTCTAAAATATCAAATGCCCCTTTAATGTATCCCTGATACAATCTTGATAAGTTTCACATATGAATGATAAGAAAAAAAGAGTGCCAAGCTTCTTAAAGAGAACTCTCCCTTTGGAAGGGGGGGGGGGGCAAGCCAAACCGAGACCAATTTTGTGTGTGTAAAAGGCCGCTTTATGGAAACAGGTGCACATCACAATTTATTAACACTGGCAACTGCCTTACAAAACTAAAACCTCACTATACATAAATTACCTGACCACTTGTTCCCCCACCCCGACGATCCCCACATCAAAGTCCCCACCCTGCTGAATACAAAATAACATTACATAACAACCATATTACACAATCTTACACAATATTGCATTTACAAATCCTATTCTCCAATGACCCAAACCCCTACCTGCCTTTGTGCAACTGTAACTAACAAACATATATTCTAAACTTAGCCTACCTGGTTACCCTTTCCCTGCCCCTGCTCACAAACTACCAACACTTAACTAAAAACTTCAGCCAATCTTGGCCAACCTTCAACAAACCCTGCCATCACTTGTTCCAAGCGACAAAATATACAACTTAGCCAAAACCCCTATGCACCTGTTTCAATAACTGCCCATGGGAAAAAAAAACCTCAAAGACAAAAACACCCAAACCCAGAAAAAGAGGGTGGGCGGGAGTTAAAACGCTAAATCCTACAGCGCTCCCAGCCACCAGGTCACCAAACCTAAAATGGTGGCTGGGGATGTGCAAAAAAGACCCTTATACTCTTTGGGCTCTAACTGACATTGGGCTACAATTGGGCTACTCCCAATGTAGCCCACAACCCACAAAATGGCCACTACTCGGCCTGCCCCACCCCCTCCCAATCTGCCCGATGGGCAGACCTCATTGTGTTCTGCTGCCCCCCATGCCCCTCTTCTTACTTCCTGTCAGCTTTGCTTTACAGCTATATCGGAGGACCAGGGCTTTAAGTGGCCTGCAGGCATCGACTGGCTGTAGCAGGCACCAGGCGTTTTTTCTGGTAGGCCACCAGGGTGGGGGCCGGTTTTGGACCCCTGGGGGGGCTGTTTTTGTTACTGGGGGCCGGTTTTGCAATATCGTCCCCCTTTAACAAAAGCAGCTGCTTTTTCCCTCCCTCCAAACCCCCCTGTGGCCGGCCCAACTCAATTGCCAGAGCCGGTTTGAGTTCCCAGCCCTGCCGGTGCTCAGCACCGGCAATTATAACAAGCATTTACAATGCAACGGTCTCGGAGTTGTTAAAGTTAGAGCTATTGGCATTGCTCATGACAATGCCGTTTCTTTAAATGTTTTAAAAACAAAAACATAAACAAAAATAATGTCATGAGCAATGCCAATAGCTCTAACTCTAACAATGCCGAGACCGTTGCATTGTAAATGCTTGTTGCTCTGTGTGACAGGTTTGCTAACCGGATTCTTCAGAATGGAAAATGGTGGGGCACTAATCCCTTTAGGCATTGTATTGCTGGCAAGATGGTGGCAGCGTGAGTGGCCGGACTGGCAGTCGTCCCTTACCTCACCCGATGCGGGTGTAGATCAAGTGGCCCTTGATGGTGCGGCGGTACGCAGCTCTTCAGACGCCCCAATGCTGTTTCTGTGGCTGCATTTCTACTTTACGGCTCAGGTGTCCGTGAGTGGAGATCGCATCGGGGGAAGCAAGACAGAGACTATTTGCGCGGTTCGAGCGCTGTGTGTGCGAGCAGCACGCAGCGTGCTCCAGCAAGGCAGGCAGAGGCGGAGCAGTCTCTGGATCTTTACACGCCGACCACAGGTCATGGGGCCTAAGACGGAGAACCTGCTTCCAAATCTAAAACTGTAGCCAGACGAAGTGAGGCTCTCAGGAAGCTACCGGATGGGAATGACGCCTCGAGCACAGTGGAGATGGATTCGGGCAGTTTAAAAACAAATGCAGGAATAGCTTCAGAGTCCTAAAAAAAACGAGGGCACCGGAAGACACCACCGCCTTTCTCCGAGGCGAAGCAGAAATGCCTCGGAGAAACACAGTGGCGTTTTCGGATTCGGGGGTGTTTTTTTTTTTTGTTATCTCCTCTTGCCATTGGCTGGAGGAGATAATTAGACTTTCTGAAAAAAACACGCCCCCCGATCCGAAAAGGACGGGGCCTGATCGGAGTGACGGGACCTCTTCTCCAATGGCTGGCCAGCATTCAAGAGGCCAGCCAATGGAGAACAGGGGAGTAGAGGGGCGGGTTCAAGCCCCTCTTCTCCAAGTCATTAAATCCCCGACTTCCGGTTCTGCCTTCGGCAGACCGGCGGTCCTCGACCTAAAAAGCAGGTGCTGGGATGTGTCTCTTTCGGGCTCTCCATTTGTGCCCTCACCGTCAGGGTGAAAACAAACCTCAACTCTGCAGCAGTGCCACTCTTCACTGCCTTTGATGCAACTTCAAACAGACTTGTTCTAATTCTTTCACACTCATCATTTCAGAAGCCCCCTGAACCCCCTGGGTCGGCTCTTATTTTAGCAGCTTACAACCTGGTCCTAAGTGCAGGACCAAGTTCAGTGCTTTCTGAAAGGTAATAAACTGGGTACATTTCATGTTCCCCCTATTTTGTGCTTTACCTGTGTGTGTAATCATGATGTTATGGGCAGCGGTTTGCTGGGAATCTCTGGGGAACTTCTGTTCATAAGGCTAAGCAAGCATTTGCAATGCAAAAGTCTCACATTAACTTTGAGCTGTTGGCATTGCAAATGCTAATGTTTGTTATTTTATTCTTTTTGTTTAAAAATATCCCAGCAGTCTCATAAGTACTAAAAGATATTCCACGAAGCAAGGAAAGGGTGCAGTACCTTATGTGGCTAATAGAGGTCCCTTTATTACTCCAGAGGGACACCGATTAACATCCTGTGTCACTGCACCCTTTCCATACTTAGTGGAATACATTTTATTACTTATGCTGCTGCTGAGACATTTTTTAACAAACAAAAACAATAAGAATTTGCAACACCAATATGCGAGACCTACTGCATTACAAATGCTTGTTTATGAAAGGTGTAACTTGATGTGGTCTGACAACTAAACTGTGACCTAACAAACAGCTATGCCAGTGACCCCAGTTCTGCGTTGGTATGCTTCTGATTAAACACAGAGACTCAGCACCCAGTTCTGCCAATGCACCTTAAGCCTGCTATGGCTCTCGAGCTGCATTATTGATACCCAACACCAGCTCGCCCAGTGATGACATCACAGTTGACCTGCAGTGCTCCATTACCTGAAATGATCCCCAAGTTTGACCCGGAGCGCCACCTGCTGTCTCAGCTCTGAACCACAAGTACTCCATTGCCAAAATACCTCAAACGCGACTTGGATAATCTCTTGATTCCTTATTGCTCAGTAGGTCATGCGAACTGAGTTTTGGCCTGCTGTTTCCCCTCAGCGGTTGCCAGAGCCATACCTATTGACTTTGCCCATGTTTGTTTTCTTTTGTTTATGCAATCATGCTGCCACAGCCCTCTTTCTCCCTTCGTAATCATGCATTCACACTGAACAAGAAGTCTGACTTCGATTTTTGTTTCAGCGGATCCCAAATACGCTACATTTTCTAAAAGTGAAAACATGAGTTTTCCTGAGTGAGATTCAGAGTCTCCTCAGATCATGCATACAGGTTTCAGGAAGGGCTGTCGTCCCACCTCCAAAAAAGTAAATAGTTGTTTTAACTTAAGAATTATTCATTCACTGAAAATGAAAACATGTCCAATACTCATTCAAAGTTCAGAAGCAGAAAATATAGGCCTGATTTACAAATATATTACACCAAAATTTGTTTCGCCTTCAGGCATAGGTATAATGAATTAACAAACTGTTTTTATGCTCATCTTTAAATTGCACAAACAGCGCCACCATGTGGCAGCTGTGATAAGTGCAGGTTCTGGCAATAAAGTGCCTTAAGTTCCGGTGCCGGCTCAAATTAAGCACTGGCATAGCCACATAAGATATGAAATGTAAATATAGTGAATCTAAATTGAATAGAACTAATGATCATAGCGGGTAGTTAGAAAAGAATTTGGTATCTCATGGGCATATGTTGGACATCCCTAACTTAGGGCCTAATTATAAATTTGGCGGTGAACACGTGCTGGCAGTGTGGCCACATCCGCACCTGCCGTCTGACCCCCGCCGCACGGGGGATTCCGGGTTTGGCGGCAGACCGCCACAGGACCTCTTCAACCCCCAGGGATCCGGGATCCCGTGGCGGTGTTGCAGCTGTCAGATACCGCAATATGCTGGTGGTGCCGATGTGGCACCGCCAAGCATATTACAAGTTGTCCCACTGTGGCCCTATCCATGGTGGAGAGCCCGCCATGGAAAGGGCCACAGGAAGGCAACTCAGGGGGCCCTGTCACCTCTGTGCAGGGTGGTGCATGCAGGGGGGTAGATGTTTTGCCACCCTGCATATTTGCGCCCCCAGTTCCTGCACAGGAAGAAATGCACAACATGGTGCATTTCCCACTGTGCAGGAACGTGCTGTGGTGCTGCCTTTCTATGGCTTTCCTTTGAGCCTTACAATGGCACTGCAGTGGGACCACCACAGCAGGACCGCCCGCCAGGATTAAACTCTTAATTCAGCCGCTGGTCTGACTATGGTTTTGGTGGTATTGCGAGACCGCCAAACGCGTAATCAAGCCCTTAAAGTAAAACACAGCTACATTAAGGTGCAGTGTTGCCAAGGTTTACTGATCTTGCTTGCTACTATGTCAAAAAGAGTATGTGTACACCTATACGTAACACCCATTCATCCTCCTCTATTCTTCAGGTTTTAAAGTGCCTTGTCTTGAAGTGTGTCCTTATATTAGCAGCTCTAGGTTGTCCCTGTACAACAGCACCCAAACATACTAGCTAAGCTTACTTTATATATATCCTGGTTCCCCCTTCCTGTATGCCGCCCCATTTGGTAAAGACTCATCAATACTTGGAGAGAGGGGATGACCTACACAGTGTCATCTCTCCTGCTGCTGCCTGCACTTCACCTCTATGGGGTCTTTTTTTATGTCCTATGAGGAGTGAACCAGGCATGTCTAGATATTACATTGATAAAGAAGAAGTGTTCACTAGTCTGGTCTCAACATCATTAAAGTGTTGTCATTAAAATGTTGAGTGTGATCATGCTTTGGGACATTTGTTGATAGCTACAAAATGCATCTATATATGGTTAAGTACAGTGCTTGATTTATAAAAATATAAGTGCTAGGGCCCTTCTCAGGAGGCCACTGCAGCTTGCACCTCCCATTTCCCCTGCCAGTGCTGCCAATGACAGTACCTACACAAGTACTAACAATGGCACTTATACAAGTGACAATTCAGACTATTCCAGGTCAACCAAAACTATAAAAAGTTGCCTGGGCTACATGTGTTATTAATTTTTAATGTTTCTTGAATTATTAAACATTTTTATTGTGCTCTAATCAAAATTAGACAGCACCACCATGTGTTGGACTGTCATTTATGCCGGTTTTGGGGCATTAAGTGCGGGAGTCGAGCACCGGAAACCTCCGGTTCAAATTAAACACTGGTTAAGTGTCTTTCATTTTAGAGCACCGCCTGCCGCAGGAGCAAGTAAATAAGAAACTTGGCACTGGTAAATTTTGTTTTAACCCATTCGCCGCGGGGGGAGGGGGTGCGGCTGCGGCGGCGCTGTGCTCGTGACGAGCCCAGCTCGTCATGAGGCACAGTGGAGCTGTGCTCATGACGAGCTGAGCTCGTCACGACTCCGCCCACTAATTGATTCTCCCGCACTGGCGGGGAATCAATCGCGCGTGGGCGGAGCACGACCGTTATGACGAGGCCAGCTCGTCATGAGCACAGCTCCACTGTACCTCATGACGAGCTGGGCTCGTCATAAGCACACAACGGGTTAAACCTTTAAGATGAATTTTGATTTGGATTTGTGGTCATCGGCATAGCTGTCTGCAGGACATTTTTCCAGAAGTGGAAGATCAAAATATCAGGCTTTTTTGCTTCTACATCCCATTGTGGTCGCAAACTCTTTTTCTCCTGTCAATTCAATGTCTACGTGGTTCCACATGTAGAAAGCAAGAGGAAAATAAGTCCTGAGGCCATATTACAGATAGGGTGCACTGTTCCTGTTTTTGCAGTGGCGACCCTTTGAGCAGGTGCACAGTGTGCAAACCACGAACAGTGCACCCTATTATGTTGAATGCGCTGCCCTCAGGGTAGCTGTGAACATGCACTTCTTGCAGGGTGGTTTGGTGATCAATAAATCAATCAGGTGGTTTGTTAAGCGCAACTACTCACCCGTAAGGGTCTCAAGGCGCTGGGGGGTGGGGAGGGTCGCAGGTTCCAGTCCATCAAGGAGGGGGTCTGTCGAAGAGCCAGGTTTTGAGGTTTCTTGCGAAGATGGGGAGCGATGTTGTCTGTCTGAGGTGGAGCGGAAGGTCGGTCCAGGCTCTGGTTGCACAGAGGGAGAAGGAGCGGCCTCCCGATCTGGTCTTTCTGGTGCAGGGGACCACAGCGTAGGAAAGCTGGACTGATTGTAGGGTCCTTTGATTATTCAGGCTGTTCTGCAACACACTGCGTTTCCCTAATTTGTGCACTGACCTATTAGTTCGCAAAATCTGCTTTTCAAAATGTCTGTGTGCATTTTGAGACCGCGTTTTACAACTCGAATCTTAGGACAAAGGCTTTCAATGATTACAGAATGGTGCAGAAATTTAAGGCCAAATATACTAAGTGGAGGATCAACCTCTTTTCACATTACTCACAAGAAATGATTTCTGTTGAGAAGACCTGGCCAGCACATAGCAAGATTGCTTGAGGACCCTTCTTCAAGTCCTCAAGATTTATTGGAGTGATTAGCACTGAGTGCCGGACACTTAATGGTACCATATTTCTTAAAATGTGTCTTGCATTATCGAAGCTTCTTCCGTATGTTGGGTATAGTGGCCGCGTACTGGCATGAAGAGGCATAATTGGGCACTTGAAGCCCTGTGGGTGAGATGTGCTGCAGTTTTGAAGGTGAGCTTGTGAAGGTGGTAGACTTTTAGTGCAGCAGGGTAACTATGCCTTTCTGCCATTGCTTGATTCACTCTCTTGAGTGGTTGATGAAGGAAGCTAAGTTGCTCACTCAGCGGTCGCAGGCTGAAGGATGGCTGGCAATCCTGTCAGGTGGTAGCGCTTGCTGCCAATTCAGGATGGATGGAGCAATATGTGATGAAAGTAGCTCAGGCATTTCTGGGCTGCCAGCCCCCACCTGTTAGTAATCTGAGTTGAGGCGATGGAGCTTGATGATCTACTTCTGGTGGCTCCTTCCGATTGCTGGGATCTGCAGATGGCACTGGGAGATCCAACAGAGTGTTGGTGCACTAGACGCATAAAGTAGACCAACTGATCGTATGAAAAAAAATATATTTTTGGTAGCTGATGATAATCAATTTCTTATTTCTGAATTTGTCTTTTCAATTCACGTCTTTAAAATGTAAGAAACATTAAAGTTGCCAGATTTTGTCCCCTCATATTTCAGCACAACTGAAATTAAACCGAGCTTACTCTTACTATGATCAACCCAGGTTGTTTCAGCCTGTTGCTCGAGAATCTGTGCTGCAGCAGTTGAAACAAGAATTGGCATAGCCTATAGGTCTCGCCTTTGGGACCTTATAAGTATTTAGTTATGCAGGATAATATCATTGGTACGACAGCATCAACTGTTGCATGGCTAAACACTTATAAGGTCCCAAGGGCGAGACCTATTGGCTATGCCAATGCTTGTTTTGTTATGGGGGGGCATAAATAACAGGAGGGTGAAGGTCAGTCAGTCAGTTAGTGAGAGTGAGTGAGAGAGTCAGTCAGTGAGAGAGTCAGTTAGTGAAAGTCAGTCAGTCAATGAAAGAGTCAGTGAGAGAGTCAGTCAATGAGAGAGTCAGTCAGTCAGTGAGAGTGAGAGAGTCAGTCAGTCAGTGAGAGTGAGAGAGTCAGTCAGTGAGAGTGAGTCAGTCAGTGAGAGTGAATGAGAGTGAGTGAGTCAGTTAGTGAGTGAAAGAGAGTGAGTCAGTGGGATAGTCAGTCAGTGAGAGTGAGTCAGTCTTTTAGCGAGAGTCAGTCAGTCTTTTAGTGAGTCAGTCAGTGAGAGAGAGTCAGTCAGTGCGAGTCAGTGAGAGAGAGTCAGTGAGAGAGTCAGTCAGTGAGAGAGAATGAGTCAGTGAGAGAGAGTCAAACCGTGAGAGAAAGTCAATCAGTCAGTGAGAGTGAGTCAGTCAGTCAGTGAGAGAGAGTGGGAGAGTCAGTCAGTGAGAGAGTGAGAGAGTCTATGTCAGTGAGAGTCTGTCAGTAAGAGTGAGTCAGTCAGTCATTGAGAGTGAGTCAGTCAGACAGTCAGTGAGAGAGAGTGGGTGAGTCTGTTAGTGAGAGTGAGTCAGTCAGTCAGTGAGAGTGAGTCAGTCAGTCAGTCAGTGATAGGGAGTGGGAGAGTCATTTAGTGAGAGGGAGTGAGTCAGTCAGTGAGAGAGAGTGGAAGAGTCAGTCAGTGAGAGAGTGAGTCAGTCAGTCAGTGAGAGTGAGAGTCTGTCAGTGAGAGTCTGTCAGTGAGAGTGAGTCAGTGAGTGAGTCAGTGAGTCTGTCAGTGTGAATGAGTCAGCCAGTGAAAGAGAGTGGGAGAGTCAGTCAGTGAGACAGAGTGGGAGAGTCTGTCAGTGAGAGTGAGTCAGTGAGAGTTAAGAGAGAGTCAGTGAGAGTGAGAGTGAGTCAGTCAGTGAGAGTCAGAGAGAGTCTGTCGGTGAGAGTCTGTCAATGAGAGTCTGTCAGTGAGAGTCTGTCAGTGAGAGAGTCAGTCAGTGAGAGAGTCAGTCAGTGAGAGAGAGTGGGAGAGTGAGTCAGTGAGAGAGAGTGGGAGAGTGAGTCAGTGAGAGTCTCTCAGTGAGAGTAAGTCAGTGAGAGTGAGTCAGTGCGAGAGAGTCAGTGAGAGTCTCAGTGAGAGTGAGTCATTGAGAGTGAGTCATTGAGAGTGAGTCAGTCAGTGAGAGAGTCAGTCAGTGAGAGAGAGTGGGAGAGTCAGTCAGTGAGAGTCTGTCAGTGAGAGTGAGTCAGTGAGTGAGTCAGTGAGTGAGTCATTGAGAGTGAGTCATTGAGAGTGAGTCAGTGAGAGTCTGTCAGTAGGAGTCTGTCAGTCAGTCAGCCAGTCAGTGAGAGAGAGTGGGAGAGTCTGTCAGTGAGAGTCTGTCAGTCAGTGAGAGTCTGTCAGTGAGAGTGAGTGAGTCAGTCAGTCAGTGAGAGAGAGTGGGAGAGTCTGTCAGTGAGAGTCTGTCAGTCAGTGAGAGTCAGTCAGTGAGAGTGAGTGAGTCAGTCAGTCAGTGAGAGAGTGGGAGAGTCAGTTAGTGAGAGAGTCTGTCAGAGTGAGTCAGTCAGTGAGAGTCTGTTAGTGAGAGTGAGTCAGTAAGTCAGTGAGAGTGAGTGTGTCAGAGTGAGTCAGTCAGTGAGAGTCTGTTAGTGAGAGTGAGTCAGTCAGTGAGAGTGAGTGTGTCAGTGAGAGTGAGTGTGTCAGTGTGAGTGGGAATGTGAGTGTGAGTGAGAGTGTGAGTGAGAGTGAGAGTGTCAGTGTCAGTGAGAGTGTGAGAGAGTGAGAGTCTCTGAGAGTGTCAGTGAGAGTGAGAGTCTGTGAGAGTGTAGTGAGAGTGTGATAGTCAGTGAGAGTGAGTCAGCCATTAATGCAAGGCATTTGCAGTTAGGGTGAGTAATCTCAAGCTCAACTTTCATTGTGACAATGGTTCGAATATAAAATCCGTACATGTTTGCAGAGTTTAACGATTTGTGGCTATTCCTAATGCTCTGAGGATACTACATTATTATATGCAAATAAATACATGCAGAACAAATAAAAGAAACAATTATAGTGAAGACTTGAATCGGCATGTTTTGAAAACCTGTAATTCCCCATCTTTCAAAAGAGCACAAACAGCAGCTGTTTTAAAGCACTTGTGCTTGTGCTCGTCATTGCTAAGTTATATTAATTGATTTCATTTTAAAGTAATTCAGTTAAGCTAGAGAGACAGCACATCGGGTAAGGATTACAACGCACCTGAGAAAACACGTTAAACTCTTATCTTATCAAGCCCAGGAGTGGTGCGTGCTTGCGCGCGCATGCGCTCAGGTTTCACTTTTTCAAGCACTGCACTCGTGCTTGTGGCACGCCGCTGCACGCTCTCGCAAGGTGGATGTAGCTACAAGCATGAGTGCAGTGCTTGAAAAAGTGAAGTACAACGACTGAAGGCCCTCCTAAGCAGCGCATGCGCGCTGCGTAGGCGAGCACTAAAAGTTTTGTGTGAACCTCTCAGTTAAAGAATTCAGTCCATTCACCAAATATCAACATCATCATCAGGCACCCATGACACAGTAAAATAATGTTAGATGCAAGTTGATACACTTACTCCTACAGCACTGTTACAAGTATGCTTTGTTCTACTCTTTTCCCTATATACACAAGCACAAGCAGACAGTGGCAGGGTCTGCATAGCGTACGTCTTGTTCCTGAAAGAGACTGCATTTATTTTAAAAACGATAGCGTTACCATATTTTAGAACTGTTTTTAACTTTTAAATATTGTGTATTTTGGCTCACCGCTTGCAGCAGGACTCTCCTTTCTGTCCCGGCCCTGTTCCGTCACGGCTGCAGGGCCGTTTTAGCTGAGGGCGGGACTTAGCTTCACACTCACTTCCTGTGTCCTAGTCAGACACGGATGTTGGCAGGCTAGTGTTTGGGGGCCTTTGTCTTTATTAGACGCTTGCCGGAGCGGACGCGTGTTGAAGGTGCGCCAAAGGCAAGCCCGTCTGCACCCGTCCGTGCCTGGACATCGCCAGGCGCCAGGAATCCTAGTTATTTTTTCAACAGGAATCCCTGCTGGCACTACAACCTCTAGCAGCATGCGGACAACACAGCTGGCACCCTGATTATTGTCCCACGCACTGTAATATCTGCGGCTTCAGGGTGAGCCTGTGCCCCAGTATGGTGCAGCCAATTTCTGGGCAAAGGGAATTCAATATCTCCAGCCTTAACTGCAGGTCCCTAGTCAAACATTACGCAGAGGTATTAGACCTTCTGCAAGAGACTGCTCCGGACTTCCTCTTCCTTACGGAGACATGGCTCACTGCTGACTCTGTGGCCATTCTGGCCCTGGCCCTACCTGCAGGTTACACAATGTGTATCAAGAATGGAACAGTCGGGGGGGGCTAGCTATTATATATAAATCAGCGTACTCCTGTAGCCTTACCCTGAAGGACATACCTGACTGTGAAACCGCTCTGTTCAAAATTGCATTAACACACAATTTTACATTTTCAGGGATACTGATCTATCGCCCGGTGAGCAGTCTAAATATCGATAATTTAATTTCGACCTACCATAATATCGAGTCTAGAATATCGTAGGGACAGAATATCGATGTCAAGAATATCGATGGACAGAATATCGACCCTAAGGTAAGTAATATCGATTTTTGTTATATCGATGATAGTAATATCGAAGTTAGTAATATCGATATGAAATATATCGATGTTACTAATATCCATGTCACTAATATCGATATTTATAATATTGTTATGTATTTTATTATGAATTTAATATGTATGTGTTAATTATTTTTTGTTAAGTGTTCTACTGTTTTTAAAATATATGTATACAATTTATATATGTTAATAATGGGTTTTTTTAAGTTAATTTTGTGTTTTAGTACCGTAGCGGGTTGTGGGTTTATAGGGGAATAGGGTGGGAAGTAATTTAATTATATGAATTTAATTATATATTTTTGAGAATTATAAATTAATTTTAAATATTTTTTGCGTTTAAATTCTGTAGCGGGTTGTGGGTTTATAGGGGAACAGGGTGGGAAGTAGTTTAATTATATGAAATTAATTATAAATGTTTAGGAATTATAAATTAATTTGAAATAATTTTTGCGTTTAAATTCTGTAGCGGGTTGTGGGTTTATAGGGGATTAGGGTGGGAAGTAATTTAATATCATGAAATTAATTATACATTTTTAGGAATTATAAATTTTTTTAAAATAATTTTTGCGTTTAAATTCTGTAGCGGGTTGTGGGTTTATAGGGAAAGAGAGTGGGATGTAATTTAATTGTAATTATGTAATATTTATATTAATTTATTGGTATTGATAATTATATTATTGTTAATTAAGTATTAATTGGTAATTAATTTTTATTAATTGGTAATTAGTTTTGAATAATTGATTAATTGTTAATTATATTATTGTTAATTAAGTATTAATTGGTAATTAAGTTTTTATTAATTGGTAATTAGTTTTGAATAATTGATTAATTGATAATTATGTTAACTGTATTATTTTATTATTTGAGTGTTTCGTGCGTTTATAGGGGAATAGTGTTGGAAGTAATTGAAATCTAATTAAGTAATTATTGAATTTGTAGTTGGGTATTGATAATTAATTAATTGTAGATTAATTATTAATTGGTAAATATTTAAAATAATACTTTTTTGGTTATGAAAAATAATTTATTGTTGATTAATAATCAATTGGTAATTAAATATGTTTAAATATTATTTAGTGATATTTCTAATTAATATATTAATAAGATATTATTAATTGGTAATTAATGTATAATAATTATTATTTTGTGTTAAAAAAATATGTAATTGTTTAAGATTTTTTAATTGGTAATTAATGTTTGATAATTAATTTTTGGTATACAAAATTTAATTGTTCAACAATTTTTATGTTTAAAACTTTTTATTGAAACAAAACAAACCATGGGGGAGGGGGATAGGAGGCAGGATACATGGAATACAGTCAAAGAAGAGGGGATGTATCTCCAGAGGGTTGGCAATAGGTGGCGCGGTGGCTCAGAGGGAAGAACACAGTGACTGAACGCTAGAATTGCAAGCTGTGGAATCCCACGCGCGTATCCGAGACCCCAAAGCTGAGCAAGAGCATCCCCCCCCATCAACACCTCAACAGAACACCATCCCCCCCCCCCCATCCCCCATCCTCCCATTAACAAAACAACAACCCTCCCCCCTCCCCCCCGTCCTATGGTCCCGCATCAAAGCAGCCCTAGCCAGGAGCCCCGCACTCCCCCCCCCTCCCCGGGGGTCCCCATCTCACATGTAAGCTAGTCCGCCGGGGTCACCGGCGGCCTCAGCCTGAGAAGCCTAAGGTACCTCGGGCAGGTGAGCTCCCGGAATTCAGTGGACAGCAGCGCTAGAAAGGGTTGCCATAGCTCTTCAAATTGGTCTATCTCCCCCGCAACCGTAAGCGACAGCTTCTCCATCCCCAGCACGTGCCAGAGCCTATGCAACCAACCGGTGATGGAGGGGACGGTGGATGTGCGCCAGTGGACCAGAATGTTCTGAACCGCAGACCCCAGCGCTATTGCAATCTGCCTACCCCTGCGGGACTTCAGTGGGTACATTAGGGCATTGGGGAGGCCCAGCAGGACATACGCCGGGAGACGCGGCAGCTCTATCCCAAAGTGCTCATCCACCTCGTCCAAGACTTCTTTCCAGTAGGCGGTCAGCACTGGGCAATCCCATAGAATGTGTGTAAGGGTACCTTCCTGCCCGCAGCTCCGCCAGCACCCCTTGTCAGTGTGTTTATGCATTTCATACAGTCTCTCCGGGGTGTAGTACCAGTATGTGGACACCTTAGTGAATGTCTCCGTAAGGCCCGTGTGGTATGCAGAGTGCCGAGCCCGATACGCAATTTGGTCCCATTCCTTGTGGCTGAGTGTCCTACCCAATTCCCTGTGCCAACGCTCCCTCCCCGGGTTGTAGTAGTGAAACGGCGGGGGTTGTAGGTGTTTATACAGATCAGTGATCAGTTTAGCGTCGGAGGTCCGAGTAGCCAACCACCGCTCGTACGGTGTAATTGGACGGGCAGCGGTGGCACGCACCTGAGGCTGGAGGGCCCAATGCCGAACTTGCATGTAGCGCAGTCTGTCCAGCTCCGTCAGGCCGAACTCCTGGCGGAGTTGCTGAAAAGGAACCACGCCCTCCGGACCATAGATCTGGAAGAGTGCCCTGCAGCCCGCCCGTACCCAGTGGGAGAAAACCCCCGGCTCCATCCCCGGGGAGAAGTCCGGGTTGCCCGCAATGGGCGAGAGCGGCGAGGGGAAGGTGGTGAGGCCCCGGGTTTCGCAGACCGCGTCCCACACACGCAGGGGGACCCGCGTAACAAAGGAGGCGTAAAGATTAGGGGGGCGGTGCGTGCGGCGCAAGAATGGGACCTCTTGTAAGGTGCGGCCCGCCACTGCCTGGTCTTGAAAAAGCCAATGTTTGTCGGACTCCCACCTGCTCCACTCCACCAGATAGCGAAGCTGTGCCGCCTGAAAGTACTTACGGAGGTCCGGAATGCCGAGGCCCCCCGCTTCCGGAGCGAGCGTGGAGAGGACCCTCTTCATGCGTGGCCTGCGGCCCTGCCAGACAAAGCGGGAGATGTCAGCCTGCATTTGTCGGATCCAGCCCACCGGGGGCTGGAGCGGAAGGGCTCGGAAAAGATATAGTATCTGGGGCAGCACCGTCATTTTGACCGCCGCGATTCTCCCCAGCCAGGACAGCAGGCCTTTGTTCCATCGGCCAAGCTCGTCCTTGATCTTCCTGCTGAGGGAGGCATAATTGGCCGTAACCATCTCCGATAATGTAGGCGCCAGCAAAATCCCCAGATACGGCACCGTGGACGAGGACCACTGCATGGGGAAGAGCCGTTGAAGATCCCTCCTGGTGTCCGCAGCCAGGGACACGTCTAATGCCATCGACTTGCTCATATTCATTTTGAAGCCGGCCACCCCCGCAAAGGCGTCCAACTCTCGGAGGCAAGCAGGTAGCGACCTCCTAGGGTCATCCAAAGTCAGCAGGACATCATCCGCGTAGAGACTCACGGTGTGGACGTACCGGCCCATCCGGACCCCGACAGCATCCGGATTATTACGGATCCTCTGAGCAAACGGCTCCATGTAGAGGGCAAACAGGAGCGGCGAGAGAGGGCAGCCCTGCCGCGTGCCGCGCTCGATGGCGAAGCCACCAGAGCTACACCCGTTTACCCGCACCGACGCTGAAGGATGCTTATAGCAATTAAATACCATGGTGCGGAACTTATCGCCGATTCCCAGTTTTGTGAGGACCCGCTCAAGATACGGCCAGTGAACTCTGTCGAAGGCCTTCTCCGCATCAACGGACAACAACATCCGCTCCCCCGAGATCCTTGAGGCCTTCTCCAGAACATGCACCACTCTCTTGGTGTTGTCAACCGTCTGTCTACCGGGCACAAAACCAGCCTGGTCCGCCTCCACCAAATCGGGGAGGTGTGGACCCAGCCTGGATGCGAGAATCCCCGTGTACAACTTGAGGTCGACATTTAGGAGCGAGATGGGCCGGTACGAGCCGCAGAGGGCCCGATCCTTCCCAGGCTTCGGGATTACCGCGACCGTCGCCCTCAGGAGATCCGGAGGGATGGCTCCCGGTTCGGAGAAGGAGTTAAACAGCCGCGTAAGGACAGGGGCCACGGTCGTGCAAAAAGTCTTGTAGAAGAGCGACGTGTACCCGTCCGGGCCCGGGGCCTTGCCATGTTTCAGCCGCGCGATAGCCGAAATCACCTCCTCCACATGGATGTCCCGCTCCAGGTGGTCAGCCTGAGCCGGGTCCAGTACCGGGAGGGTCACCGACTCCAGATAGCTATCGGCATCCCGTGGCGAGGAGGGCTCCTCAGCATATAGCGCCTCGTAGAAGCCGCGGAAAGTCTCCGCTACCTCCGCGTCCCCGGAGACAACCCCCCCGTCCGCACCCACCAGTTCTTTCACCACGCTGCGCTGTTGCGCGACCCGGAGCCGGTGTGCTAGGAGCTTGCCACATCTGTCCCCCCCAGTGTAGTAGGCGTGTTTCAAGCGTAAGGCGGCGTACTCCGCCCTATCAAGATCCAGAGCCGAGAGGAGCTTCCTCGCTGCCTGCAACTGCCTCCATACCCTCGGCGCTCCCGTACGGCGGTGGACCTGCTCAAGCTCCCGGACTTGAGCTGTCAACTCATCCCTCTTCAGTTGCCGCTCCTTATTCTCGGCTGCAGAGATAGAGATGAATTCCCCCCGTAAGACGGCCTTCAGTGCCGCCCATTGTGTCGCCTGCGAAGTGTCAGTGTTGCTGTTGTGAGTGAGATAGTCCCGTATGACCTCCCCGACGCGTTGTACCACCGATTTTTTGTGTAGAAGTGTATCCCGGAGGCGCCACGCCCCCCGAGAGGGGGAGGCCGCCGGCCACCGGAAAACGCCGGTGACTGGAGAGTGGTCAGACAGGGACAGGACCCCGATGTCCGCCGCCGTGGCAGCGGCACGCATCGGTCCACTCACCAGGAGGTAGTCCAGCCGTGAGTAGGTGCGGTGTGCGTGCGAGAAGAAAGAGTAGTCCCTATCCGTGGGGTGCAGGGAGCGCCAGAGATCATGCAAGTCCATTTCCGCAATCCGGGCCTTCCCATCCTGGGACAGCTCCCCCGTCTGCGGGAAGCGCTGGGCCGATCTGTCCATCCCAGAGTCAAAGACAATGTTGAGGTCTCCGCCCAAGATAATGTGTCGGTCTGGGGAAGCAGTGACATCCACCAGCGCGGAATCTAGGAAGCGCTCCTGATGCTCGTTTGGGCTATAAACGGAGCCAACTGTAAATGCTATGCCTCCCAGGCGCATGCGATACGCAAGGAGCCTCCCCTTCTGTTCAGCACACTTATGCAACACCTCCCCCCGAAAGGAGCTCGCTAGGAGAATGGCCACCCCCGCTGTCTTGTTCGCTGCCGAGGAAAAGAACTGGGTGGGGAACTTAGCTGAGCGCATCCTATGGCAGTCTCGGGGCAATAAGTGTGTCTCCTGCAAAAGGCAAATGTCCGCCTGCGTCCCCTCCAGCAACGACAGGATCGCTCTGCGCTTCACCGGGTTATTCAGACCCTGAACATTAAGGGTCACTACCTTTAGGCCCGGCATTCCTCACAGGGATCGGGAGCGCCATGCAATGGGTAGGGAATCAGCGGGCGGGGCGCGCGGGGCCGCAGCGCGGGACAAGCCAAAACAAAACGGGCATAGACAACATCGGACGGGACCTTCCCAACCCCAAAACAACCCCCTCCCCCACCCAAAACCCACCCTCGGCAACTAGCCATCCCCAAACTCAAACACCCCATAGTCTCAGTCAAGCCCCAAAGGGCAAGTCCGTAGAGAAGAGCAAAGTGGACGTCCGGCCACTCACCTCCCCCCGCTCCCCCCAACCCCCCCGCCCCGTGCCAAGCATGTTAAGAAGCTAAAGACATCTCCCCCCGGAGTGCGTGTTAGGCCGTCAAGGCCACGCTAGAGGAGCCGGTTGAGTCCCCGGCCGCCGCCCTCAGGGCGTCAGCCCTGTCCGCCCTAATGGTAGGGGAGTCCGGGCGCCCTGCACTGGTCGCTGAGCGCCGCCTCGTTGACCTCCGCCGATTCCGTCCCTCCGAGGACCTCCACGACGGCGTAGCTCCCTCCTCCTCCGCTGCCGTGAGCCCCAGGACACCACAAATGTCTTGCAAGGAGCGTAGCTGGTGTAATACTCCGTTCCACCGAAAAATCAGGCGGAAGGGGTGACCCCAAGAGTACGGCGTCTCATGCTCGCGCAAAAAGTCAGTGGCAATCCTAAAGGACCTGCGTTTCTGCAGAGTGATGGCGGAGAGATCCTGGTAAAGCGCCACTGGCCGATCCCGAAAGGTCAGGGGCTGTTTCCTGCGGGCTTCAGCCATAATACGCTCCTTTAGTGAAAAGTCGGGCAGGAAGGCCAGAATGTCCGGCGGGGGTGCCGATGGCTGGCGCTGACGGCCAACCCTATGCGCCCTGTCGATGCTGATGGGAAAGTCCGTAGCCTCCCCCAGGATCTCTCGGAACAGGGCCCGCAGGTAGCCCCCCAGATCGGACCCCTCATCCGCAGTCGGCACGCCCCGCACTCGGATGTTGTTCCTCCGAGATCTGTTCTCAAGGTCCTCAGAGTGGGCCTGGAGCTCCACACACTGTTCCCGGAGGCGAAGAACGTCCTGCTGGAGATGGACTATCTCCTCCGCTCGCTGTTGGCCCTCCGTCTCCGCCGCTTCCACACGCTCACCTAGGCCCTCCACCTCTCTGCGCACTTCTCGGACCTCGCTGGCCACCTCCCGCTTCAGTGTCTGAAAGTCCTCCCTGAGGGAGCTAAACAGTTCCTCCATAAAGGCCCTCGTGACGGGTGGCTCCCCTCCAGTCACATCTGCCGGAGCCCGGGAGGGCCCCGGTGAGGGCTGTGCCCTGTCCCGCAAGTGCTGGGCCCTGCCAAGCATGTCCGGTAGAGTACGGTCCCCTTTCTTCGGGCCTCCTTTTCCAGACATCGCCAGCTCCGCAGTCGGGCACTGGTCCAAGTGCCCCAGGGAAGCTCAGCCGCCGGCTAGCACTCGGCCCGGGTATCCCCCACAAGTGAGGTCGCTGCGTCACAGGTGACAAAATGGCGGCCTAGTCCGGTCACCGGCAGCCGCAAGAGCTAGCGGGAGACAACCAAGGAGGCCGCAGCGGAGGGGTCCCAACAGCTCATCCCTCCGGTAGGCAGCCCAGCAATAGCGGGAGGTCGCCCGCCGCCAGCAGCCAGGACTTCAGCGGAAACCGCCACCACTGCTCCTTCGGGGACAAAATGGCGGCCGGTCGGAGCAAGCCAAAACGACTAGGCCCGGCGACACCTCTGGGGCCCCGAGGCACCCCGCAGTAAAATAGGTTCCACCCCCGGCCCCCGATTGTCACGCACAGGGGGCCAGATGGTCCGACCCCATCAGAGAGTCCGCCGTACCTCGGCTAGGGGTCAGGGCTTCCGCAGTGCAAGGTGTCGCCATCACCAGCCCGAGTGCCGGGGCACCCGTCCTAAGCCGTCCACACCGTTGGGCCCCTTCCTGCCAGGCTCCTTCAGTCACCGTCAAGCGGCGGGCCAGATCCCCTCCAAACCGCAACTTTCAGCACCAGGCCCAACCGAGGCGCCCGGACAGCTCTTCAATACGCTCCGCCCCTCGGGCTCGCCGCCGTCGTCCCTTGATCTCGGGCGAACTTTTGGGGGGGTTCCCCCGGGGCGATCCGGACAAAAACAGCACCGGTGTATGCCCCTGATGTTCCGCCACGCTCCTCTCCCGCGCCGAGCCTCAGCGGGGGGAGAGAAGCATAAGAAAAGGGCTTTAGCTTGGCCGGGCCGGAGGAGCTACGGGAGGAAGCGTCCGCTCACCCCGCCATCTTGTTCAACAATTTTTAAATTGGTAATTAATATTCCTTACTTATTATTTATTGGTATTTATTAATAATTGTTTACTAATTAATTATTTATTGGTAGTTATGTTTTTAATAAATATGTATTGGTATTTGTAAGTAATTTTGAGTTATTTAATAATTAAATTATTAATTATTTTAAATAATTATTTTATTTAAAAGTATGTTATTTTTAACTTCTAAGCTATCCAACACTTTCTCTACTGTTGCACTCTCTGGAGTTAGAATAGTAATTTTTACCCCTACGCAATCCAACACTTTCCCTACTGTTGCACTCTCTGGAGTTGGAGTAGTAATTTTACCCCTACGCTATCCAACACTTTCCCTACAGTTGCACTCTCTGGAGTTGGAATAGTAATTGTTACCCCTACGCTATCCAACACTTTCCCTACTGTTGCACTCTCTGGAGTTGGAATAGTAATTGTTAGTCCTACGCTATCCAACACTTTCCCTACTGTTGCACTCTTTGGAGTTGTAGTACTAATTTTTACCCCTACGCTATCCAACACTTTCCCTACTGTTGCACTCTCTGGAGTTGGAATAGTAATTTGTACCCCTACGCTATCCAACACTTTTCCTACTGTTGCACTCTCTGGAGTTGGAATAGTAATTTTTAACCCTACGCTATCCAACACTTTCCCTACTGTTGCATTCTCTGGAGTTGGAATAGTAATTTTTATCCCTACGCTATCCAACACTTTCCCTACTGTTGCACTCTCTGGAGTTGGAATAGTAATTTTTACCCCTACGCTATCCAACACTTTCCCTACTGTTGCACTCTCTGGAGTTGGAATAGTGATTTTTACCCCTACGCTATCCAACACTTTCCATACTGTTGCACTCTCTGGAGTTGGAATAGTAATTGTTACCGCTACGCTATCCAACACTTTCTCTACTGTTGCACTCTCTGGAGTTGGAATAGTAATTTTTAACCCTACGCTATCCAACACTTTCCCTACTGTTGCACTCTGTGGAGTTGGAATAGTAATTTATAGCCCTACGCTATCCAACACTTTCCCTACTGTTGCACTCTTTGGAGTTGGAATAGTAATTGTTACCCCTACGCTATCCAACACTTTCCCTACTGTTGCAGTCTCTGGAGTTGGAATATTAATTTTTACCCCTACGCTATCCAACACTTTCCCTACTGATGCACTGTCTGGAGTGTGAATTTTAATTTTTACCCCTACGCTATCCAACACTTTCCCTACTGTTGCACTCTCTGGAGTTGGAATAGTAATTTTTACCCCTACGCTATCCAACACTTTCCCTACTGTTGCACTCTCTGGAGTTGGAGTATTAATTTTTACCCCTACGCTATCCAACACTTTCCCTACTGTTGCACTCTCTGGAGTTGGAATAGTAATTTTTACCCCTACGCTATCCAACACTTTCCCTACTGTTGCACTCTCTGGAGTTGGAATAGTAATTGTTACCCCTACGCTATCCAACCATTTCCCTACTGTTGCACTCTCTGGATTTGGAATAGTAATTTTTACCCCTACGCTATCCAGCACTTTCCCTACTGTTGCACCTTTTGGAGTGGGAATCTTAATTTTTACCCCTACGCTATCCAACACTTTCCCTACTGTTGCACTCTCTGGAGTTGGAGTACTAATTTTTACCCCTACGCTATTCAACACTTTCCCTACTGTTGCACTCTCTGGATTTGGAATAGTAATTTGTACCCCTATGCTATCCAATACTTTTCCTACTGTTGCACTCTCTGGAGTTGGAATAGTAATTTTTAACCCTACGCTATCCAACACTTTCCCTACTGTTGCACTCTCTGGAGTTGGAATAGTAATTTTTACCCCTACGCTATCCAACACTTTTTCTACTGTTGCACTGTCTGGAGTGGGAATCTTAATTTTTACCCCTACGCTATCCAACACTTTCCCTACTGTTGCACTCTTTGGAGTTGGAGTACTAATTTTTACCCCTACGCTATCCAACACTTTCCTTATTGTTGCACTCCCTGGAGTTGGAATAGTAATTTATACCTCTACGTTATCCAACACTTTCCCTACTGTTACACTATCTGGAGTGGATATAGTAATTTTTAGCCCTGCGCTATCCAAAAATTTCCTTTATGTTGTTTTTTTGGGAGCTGGAGTAGTAGTTTTATTGTCTCTGCTATTTAATATTTATTTTTGTTATTTTAGCTAATGTAGTATATAATTAATTTTAACAATCTTTAAATTAAATGTAATTTTGTAAATTTGTTATACATAATTATTTAATTTTTATTTATGTTATTGTTTTATGTGTGTAATGTGTTTGCAATTTTTAATATTTTTAAATAATTTATAATGTATTACAATAATTATAAAAACATTATTAAGTAAGTATATATATGTATATGTTTAATTCATTTTTTATTAAATTATATTGATTAATTATTAATTTTTACATTATTAAATATATATAATTATGTTTATTTTATTTATAAGTATTATTATGTTTATTTAACATATTTATTGTAACAAAAAAAACTATATTTTTAAAAACGATATTTTTGACATCTATAATTTTTTTTTCAATATTTTTGCACTTACCATGTTGTAGATAGGATGTCGATATTCTTGACATCGATATTTGTGTTGCGATATTTTTGTAGGTCGATTTTCTGACCTTCGAAATTTTGTCAGAGATCCCTATCGCCCACCAGGCCCTTCGAAAGCCTTTCAAGAAGCTCTAGCCAACATGGCATCCACGTTAGTTTTAGAGGCAGCCAATTTTAGCATCTTAGGGGACCTTAATCTACATTTAGAACTCCAAGAGACCCATGATATTGTAAACTACTTGGGGGATATGGCGGCCTGTCAGCTTATGCAGTTGGTCATAGGATCTACACACGTAGCTGGTCACCTCCTGGATCCCGTATTTTCGAATCTTCAGATCCTGGAGGCCAAACCGTCCCTTCCTATGCTCTGGACAGATCACTTCCTCATCTCCCTATGATTTTGCTTAGAAGGCCCCCCACTTAAAGCCTTCTGCCCGCCTTTGATTTAGTCAGGTTTATAGCTTCACTAAATTCCCACCGCCCAGTATGGCCAACTGATATAGATGCAGCTGACGTGTCCTTTAGGCCTTGGGTCAATAAATCATTGCTGCATTCTGGTAAAAATGACTCATGCCAAACGCATACAAACTAATGCATGGTATGATGAATCTTTAATTGCGGAAAAGAAAAAATGTAAGGTCCTAGAGCGACCCTGGCGAAGATCCTACAACTCCACGGCTAAGACAGCCTATCGGAGCACTGTTAAAACATACCATCAATTGGTCCGAAAGACCAAGGCGTCGTTCTAAGCCAATATGATCTCGACCAGTAGCAATCCAACCAAAACCATTTTTGCACCTATGAAAGGAATGCAAAAATTACCTGTCAGCTGTCAATAGCAGTATATCTTCCAACTCACAATGTGAGACACTGGCTACATTTTTTATAAGGAAGGTGGAATGAATTTATATCACATTCAGTCCGGAGAAGGATCCCCCTGACATGCGGGAAAGCTTCCTCCAGGACGCAGCGATCCACTTTCTTCAGGTCTTTCCTCCCATGTCTTCTAAAAACATGAAATCCCTGTCGGTGAAGGTAAAATCAGGTTCCCCCGAAGATCCTCTGAAACCTAACCTCTTCAGTGAATTTCATCATTGCCTCCTAGCGGAGGGTTGGGAGCAGATCCATAAGCCACTATCATCGGCAACGATACCCAAGTCCTGGAAACATACTAAAGTAATTCCCTCGCTAAAATATTTTACGTTAGATGTATCTAAGCCGGAAACCTTTTGCCCGATATCTCTGCTCCCATATTTTGCAAAAATCATGGAGTGCTATGTCAACAATACCTTGACTCAATATCTGGAAGTAAATTCAATACTGAATATGTCACAAAACGGTTTTTGTCCTAGACATAGCACCGAATCTGCACTACTTGCAGTGACGGAGCAATTACGGTCCCTCTCTAATCCTGCTGGATTTGAGCTCAGCCTTTGACACAGTTTCCCATAAGATCCTGCTGCGCCGGCTGGAGGAGATTGGTGTCAATGGCAAGGCCCTTGCCTGGCTCGTGGCTTTCTTGACCAATCAGTCATTCCAGGTTTCTGCCCCCCGTTTACCTCTTACACTCACCCTCTCCGGTGTGGTGTGCCTCAGGGATCAGCCCTGAGCCCCACATTATTTAACATTTACATACGCCCTCTGGCCCTTATGGCCAAAACCCAAAACTTTGCCCTGGTATCTAATGCTGATGATGCCCAATTGGTGATCCCCTTCTCCAGCAATTCCAACCAATACATGGTGAAATTCCAAGAAGACCTCACTGCCATCTCGGAATGGATGGCGAGCAACTATTTACAAATAACTCCACCAAGTCAGAGGTGCTTTTGGTAGGTCGATACATCCATCTGTGGGGCAGTCAGTGGTGGCCCGTGGCCCTGGGAACTCTCCCGTACCCCAAGTCTGTGGTCAAGAACCTGGGAGTGCTGGTGGATGATGTCCTCTCATTTGAAGGGCATGCTAAGGCAGTGGCCGGTAACTGTTTCAGCCTTCTACGGACCTGAAGCCCATTCTAGGACTTTTTGACACACCAATTAGACAGATGATTGTCCAATCAACCGTGATGTCAAGGTTAGATTATTGTAATGGGCTGCTATTGGGCGTGAATAAATCTGTGACCAAAAGACTTCAACGGGCACAGAACGCGGCTGCCCATGCGCTCTTTTCACGACCTACGTATTGCCATGCTTCAGACCTTCTTCGTTGGCTTCACTGGCTTCCTATAGAGAAGAGAGTCTACTTCAAAGCCCTATGCATTACTCACAAGATCCTCTATGGCCTGGGTTCCGAAATCTTGAGTGAACTGTGCTCTCTGTATGTTCCTGTGGTGCGCAGGATAAGAGCTAGGGGCGTTCGTTCCAGGCATTGGCACCTGCTCTCTGGAAGTCCATCCCTCTAGGTGTCCGTAGCACGCAGGACCACTGGATCTTTAGGAAAATGATCAAGACATGGCTATTCTCCAGTTACTAACTCCCTTGCTCTTTCTAACTCTGCTAGCTTTAACGCTGGGACGCCTTGTTGCTGGGGCAGCCATGCACTCTACAAAACCAGATAACATAACATGTACAAATTACATAACGTTATATTAGGACTCAAAGTAGGTGCACAGAGGACATAGGGGTGTATAATGAAGTATTAAAATTGTATATTAACATACGCAATGCATTTTACTGAAAGATGCAAGTGGACGATAAACTACTGGGGCAAATTGTTTCGGAATATATACGATTCATTCTAAAGTGAAATTTAATGGCCATTCACAGGTGTTCAACTTGCATCAGGGGAACTTTTTGGGGCTGTCATTGTCCTGTAAGACTCAATTGTGTATGTGTGTGTCGTCTCTTGGGAGCAACTTGAACAGTGATAACTCTGTAAGTATAATTTTGATGAGAGCCAAAGTCCTGATGAAGGTGTAAATTCTCTTTCAGCATTATGTTAGACCATGGTTAAACATACACATTTTGTAACTGCTGCGGCATAGATTATCTTTGAGGTCAGATTCAGGACCTTCCCTCCCTAAACTCATTCAGTGATTATAAACTGTACCACATCCACACCAGGTGAGTGGTTGACTTTGTTCCTGTGGCAGCTTACAACTGTACCAAACACATCTTTACCATTGTTTATTGATCCCTCGAGATTCCTTTTTCCATGAAGTACTGAAATGAAATTATAGAAGCAGATTTCATTGCTGCATATTCCCCTTTATTGTATTTCAAGACTATGAGCCTGATTACGATGGCAGAAGGCCCGACACCGACAGTCTGTAAGTGGCGGGCCCTCCGCTATCGCACTGCTCTTTTCCACCCGCCGTGTTTTGATGGCGGGGGAAAGTGTTGGGGAAGCATGGTGGTCGGAAAGACCAACCGCGACGGTTCAGACAGGCGGTCCTTTTCCAACCGCCTGTCAGAGCACTCACATAGCTCAGCATTGCGGCAGTGCCTGCCAGGCACCGACGTTGGGATTATGATATCCGTTTCCGCTGGTCGATTCGCGGTAGTCAATCCGCTGCAAAACAGCTGGCGTAAACGTAGTTGGGAGCCCATAGCGGGCCCCTCTTAATCCCAGGTGCACGGACATGTACCCTGGGGTGTACTTATGATGCCCCCCTAGATATCCTGCATCATGTGGCAGGCACCGCATGGTGCCTGCCACGTAGAGGGATGTGTCTGCACCCTATATTTTGTATTGCGGCGGGGGCTGCTGTCCGCATCCCCGCCACAATGCAAAATATAGGTGATGTGACCGCCGTAAGTGGCGGTCGCATCGTAATTCGGATTGTGGGGAGGCCGCCTCATAGGTGGCGGGTCCCAAATCCAAATAGTAATGAGACCCTATACTATCAGATAACATAATTCCTTTGTAGGGACAGAATCTGTAAGATTTTGTCTAGTGGAATAAGCGAAACTCAACATTATGGGAGCGCGTGCAACATAATTATACACTCTAACATTCATTATACTTTTAGCATGATTCTTCAACCACCTGAACAAAGCCTTTATAAAGAAATTTCAAAACGCATTTCTGAATATATTTGAAAGGAAAAAGACCTTGATTTTGAATAGGAAAATGTTGTGCACATTTAGACACAGGGGTGATTACAGATAGAAGAACAAGCAAGTTCATTTTGTGGCTATTCTAATATTGTGATCAAGCTATTAGTTTAATTGTCCTTGTTGTACCAACAATGGATGAAGGTGCAATGTAAACAGCTAACAGAATCATAATAGACTTGGCAAATTGATGGCAAAGGGCACATTTTGGTAGGGGTTGATATGTACTTCCTACAGGCTTTCCTCTGGATCGAGTGAAAATGTAACAAGTGGACAAGACAATTGTATGGAATTTATGGAAATTGAGAGGGATACAAAATAGTCGCCCTTTACGAGATGGACATCTATATCTTTATATTATCAAATATTGAACATTTGTAGCCTTCCAAGCTCTGAAAAAAACGAAATATATATACTTATGACAGTGTTTATTGAAGGCTCTCTCAGGTGAAGGAATATTGTTTCTTCTTCTGTTGTAATGAAATATATTGGGGGGTATTCACAAAGGTAAAATTACTCAATAGTAAATCTGCACAGGTAAATTTACGCTTACACTTTGCATTAAATTTACTTCTTTTGGCTATTCACCATTTACAAGAGTACAGTTACTACAACGTGTAGGTTTATATGTCTGCATCCCCTGAAACCAGGAGGTGGAACCTAATTTACAAGTGTAAATTTACTTCTTGTCACTTTTCATGTTTAGGCAGAGATCTCCGTCACTGGAGTGGAGATCTCCATATTGTAAAGTATCGGAAAAAGTAAAAAAGTTTAATAAAGTTTGGTAAAGTTTAAAAAAAATATAAAAACAATTTTAAGGTAAATGTCAATGTTGATTAATTAAATATATTTAATTTAAATGCACAAACAAATGTTACATCTCAGCTAACCTAATTTAAGATACATATTTAATTGATTTAAATATATTGAATTAAAATGTTTTTATAGATTTATTTAAAAACACCTAAAGTAAAATGTTTATATTTATTTATTATGTATTACAAGTATTAAGATATTTTTAGAATTAGTTTAAATGAATGCAATTAATGTAAACAAAAAATGCCTATATCTTAATTAAAACTAATTAATACTTTCAAATGAACAAAGAATTGTTTTTAATTTAGATATTATAATATTTTTTATATCATTTATTTTAACATTATTTTCCTTGGGGTAGTTAGGACCCTGCCTCCATTAATTTCTAAGCAAAGGTGCTGCAGTTCCAGTTGATGGCATGTGTGATGCTGGAATTCTGTCCGGGCCAAACTAAAGTACATTTTCAATTGTTTTGTGTCTTTTTTGGCTGTAGTAACTTCAGAAGTGTAGTTTGTATATTGCAATGGTCTTACTCTTTGTAACCGCTCCTTACTCCTCCCTAAACCACTTCCATTTAGTTGTAAGTCTTCTCCATTTTCCTGCCTCTCCCTCCCGTTCTTGACTGGTTTAGTGTTTGTACTTTATTCATGTTCAAAGCTGATTCATCATAAGATTTATCTGATTGGTATTGGGCCTCTGTTGTTGTGAACCCCATTCTTTTATGGATCAATCCTCGGTAGATATCCTAAGCCCCCAGATGCATATTCAGAGCTTTGGCCTCTGCTGAGACAAGGACAATAGGCTAGTACTTCTACCAACCCTTCTTTGGGCTAGACCCAGCCTTTCCAATGTGTAACTCGCGATCTATTAGTAGCTTTCCAGCTGCCTGTAAGTAGCTCCCCTGTGTGCAGCCCAGCCCACTAAATGCGAAGCTTTTGGTTGGTTGAATGAATATATGTATACCAACATTGAAGAATGCGTATTACAGATAAAACTGGGTATATTGTTTGAACTGATAAGCTGATGTTTATAGAAGAATGGTCGAATTTCCAAATGATATTTAAAGCAGACATTTCAGTGATAAATCATGTGGTGTTGGAGAGACTTTTACTAATATTATTAACTTGGTACCAGGCGCATTACAGCTGTGGCTGCTATGTATTAACCATGTAGAGGCATTCTACATTGAAAAAGAATTTCTTACATTGCTGCTGGCAGCCTTGCCTGGTGCACTGAGGTGATGACTGCTGGCCACTAACGTAATATTGTCTGATGTGCCACTATTATAACTCTAACAATAGTAGTAGCTCAGGATGACTTTCATTGAACATAAGTAGCTAATATTACAGAAAAGGTTGGAGACCCTTGGGCTACACTCACAGTGTTGTGAAGAATTTTAGTAATACAAAAGAATTTCCATATAATCTCTTGTGGGGTATAGAGGAGACATAGTACCCTGTTCACCCACACCAGTACACTCAAATCTTTGCATTTTGTAGTTGGTGTTTATTATATGCTCCTGCATCACATATCATACTTCTTAGGAGTATTAGGTTAATAATTGATAACTCAACAGTCGTTAAGCATCCCTAACTGATTGGTCTAAAACTCCCTAAACTCACTATTTGCCTTACAACAATTATATCATCATGTTGCCTTGTTTCAGGGCCATATACTACCTCCTGCTTATTTTGTCACTTTGGGCAACAGGCCTTCCCTGCACCTCTGCTATTTCCCAACCCCCACTAGTTAAGGGAAGCTTGTGAACCCTAAATTGGAGAGCATCTGTAGCAGCCGCGGCCGGCACAGGTAAGCACGGTGGCACGGGGCAGGTGGGAGGGGGGTTAAGTCGACAGACAACGGAATAGGTGTAATTAAATAAATAAATAATACCTATTCCGTCAACATCCCCCCTGCCGTGCCCTGCCCTGCACCACCACGCTTACATTTGCCGGCCGCTGCTGATCTGTAGTAGCTGGTGGGGGCACCTCTCACTAGAGGCCTGTGTAGGGCAATTAGCAATATTTTGCTGGACAAAGTGCTTTCCTTTAAAGCTTTGTAAGTGTTAGTGTACATTACATTTAAAACCCCCCTTAGTGCGTACAACAAGAGACTTAACAAGGTTGTTCTGCAAGGAAAGTTTTATCTTTTTACTTCTAACAGTGAGCGGTGCAAAGGTAAAAAGTGCAACTCTCTGGGCACCTCTGTGTTCAGAGGAGGAAGTGAGCAAGAGGCAGGACGAGGCTTGGCGTCAGCTCAATATCCTGTGTTAATGGGCAAATCAATTAGGGCCAGATTAAGACTCTGGGGGTGCAGGAGCAGGCTGCCACGCTGCCGCCCTGCACCGCCAAAGCTTACTGCCTGGTCACTGTAGTCTGGCGAGTGGTCCTTTGGCATTCCCACAACAGTGCTTTTCGAAAAGTCACCGCAATGGGAACGTCACAGTCCATGCCTTGCAGGAGGGGGTGCATGCACACAGGGGGACACACCATGTGCCGCCCCTGCATGTATCTCAGGCCCAGAGGCACAAGGGTCCCTGTTGGTTTTCTCACCACCAAACCTTTCACGGCGGACTTACCACCGTGGAAAGTGAGGCGGGGAGGAAATTTGTGATATGCTTGGTGGTGCCGCAGCGGCACCGCCAACCATATTGTGGCCTCAGGTCTGCGCACCACCACTGGGGATTGCGGATCCCTGGTGGTTGCGGTGGTTCCCTCATTGTCCTACCACTACACTTGTAATGCGGCGGTTGGACCACTGGTGCAGCAGGCCACGACCGCCACCACACCTCCAACACGGGTTTAGCGGGCCAACTCATAATCAGGCCCTCAATTTCCTTTGTCTGCCAAATATGAATGTGTCCTTGTGTAAAGTAACTGATGCTGATGTAAAACACTCCAATACCTTCAAGTCGAGTTTGAGCTATATAAAAATCTGCACACAAAAGAAAAGAATACACTAGCACACAGCAGGAGAGAAAGGGGGCGGGTCTGCAGGCAAAGCGTGGCGAACTGAAGCAGTATGTAAACAATGAAAGAAAATGTCTCTGCCAAGTGCAATATATGTAAACATGTGAGTGAGTTCACACCAAAACCTTAAGTAGAACAAAAGGAGCAACATGAAACTAACAGGTAAATTAAGCACTAAATTGACAGTAAATTGACAAACTAAAAACTGTTACAATATTGTTTGATTTGAGCTTCTTGCCATTTCTAATAAATTCTATTTGAAAATATATTAGAAAGCAAAACAGCATCTCCATAGACCTCATGCATCAGTCAATCAATCAATCAGGGAATTGTAAGCAGGCTACTCACCCGTGGGGGTCTCATGGCGCTGAGGGGAGGAGGGGTACGCAGATCTGTTTAGCCAAAGAGCCAGGTCTTGAGGGTCTTTCTGAAGGTGTCCAGGGAGGGGGCGCATCTGATGTCTGCCGGTAGGTCGTTCCAGGTCTTGGCTGCAGTGTAAGAGAACAATCTTCCGCCTGCTCTGGCTCTGTGGATGCATGGGGTTTCGGCCAGTGCGAGGTTGGAAGATCGGAGGTTTCTTTTGGGTACATGGAAGTTGATTCTGTCGTTGAGGTATTTGGGTCGGTTGTTGTGCAGGCATTTGTAGCCGTGGGTGAGGACTTTGAAGGTGACAATCTTCTCTACGGGGAGCCAGTGGAGTCTCAGTAGGTGTTGGCTGATGTGTTCTTGTTCGTTCGTACATCAGGAATATGCTTTTCTCCCACAGTGTTTACTATACTTTCCTTTCCATATCCCACGCCCTCCAGCTATTTAGGGGCCTGTAATGTTAAACAAGGAATTAAAACAGATGTTCTTGCTACATTGCTACAGATGTAGGAGATAAGCAGCAAGGGGATGGGTGGGAGGGGCAGTTGGTAGCAGCGACTGGTGCCAAAGTTGAACAAATGCGACCACACCAGGCACGAGTCAGGGGTACACGTGGGCGGACGGCGTCTACCCATTTGGTTGCACAGAGTGGATGCCGTTCACTCTGCCAAGAAGTTGAGCCCCACTGAAAAAGATGCTGAATTTGTCCCGGTGTAATTTCCAAACACGGGACACTTTCAGCAGCGCCTGCACGTTGTCTGCTTTTGATCCGCAACAACGTGCAGGCGGGGAGGGGGCTTTTTCAGTTCAGACTCCTGCTGGGCCCATGGCAAAGGCCGAGTCTGAGGGGTCATCAGGCTTCCTTTTGTTGTAGTCTCCTGGCTGGCATCAGTCAGGGACCTCACACCTAGAAGCAAATGCAGCAGAGGGGAAACAAAGGATTCACACATACTTAAGAGAGGCAGGTTTTCACTTTGCTCAGGCTCTGTTTAGGAGATGTGCATGCGCTGTAAGAACGTCAGATGTGTTGATCTTGCCCAGTATTTGCACAAAATAATGAGTATTTATATAGCGCTTATTACCCCTGAGGAGGCTTTGTAACAATTTATATGTCACAGTTTTTCTTTTAAAGCACTATGGCTAGAGGAAGCTTTATGCTGACAAAAGGGAACATTGTTTTATGTGTAGAGTGCAAAAGTTTGAATTTTCTGCCTAAATCAGGAGGGTTTGCATGTTACTCGAAATCTGCTCCAATGTACCCATGATACACCTGCTAAACATATATTTGAGGGGTTAAAATCTGATGCCACTTCTTTTGATACCACTTCCTGTGATGTTACGCACCTCACGTGCCACGATGTCACATGCCGTGATGTCACTGCGTTGTGATGTCACTTGCATACTGATTAAATAGGTTAGTTCCCCCACTTCTTTTTTTAGGATTTGTGCCCTGCCACCACATAAGTACGGTGGCCATGAATTGAGTACTACACTAAGGGCTCGATGCTGATTTCGCTCGGAATGGCTCCTGACGGCATCCGTCAGGAGTGAGTCTGAGTTGCGAGTGCAATTTCCGCCCAACTCGTCCCACCATACGAGCGAGCGAGTACGATGTGAATATCGCCTCGCGCTCCGAGCGACTTGTACCCGTCAGCAAAGCCCTCATGCATGACGACTACAGCATGGCGGACTCGTGCAGTGCAATGGGTCCGAGTACGATGCGCGCGTCGAGCTGCCGGATCGACTCGGAGCCTCCGACTCGAAAAAGTTTCGGTAAGGGGACTTCGGGGGCTGTAGCGGGCCCCCCTTAACCCGTAGCCCTACGACTCGGTCACAAGGGGGACCCAAGGGTCCCCTTACACATGCATGTATGGTGCGGGGGCACCGACGCGTCCCCACAACAGGGGGCACCCTTTTCCGCGACGTACTTTGTTCTCAATAGAAGCCTATGTACGCAACGTACAACAGGCTCCCATTGACTTCAATTGGGCTCCAAGCGACCCATGTCCGCCATCGCGTACTTGCATCGTACTCTGGCGTTCGGAGCCCAGGAGCACGAGTCATTCGGAAAGCTCTACGGGACTGAGTCGGCCGTAGGGCTTTCCGAGTGAGGTCGAAATAGGCCCCTAAGTGGGAAGTGCTCCAAAAAGCAGAAGGTTGTGCAAACCAAAAAGAACATTGCGCAAAGCGCGTTTGTGCCACAACAAACACTTGAGAGCAGTGCTTGATTACACTGAAGCGCGGCACCTGTGAATCGGGTGCCGTGCTAAGTGGGAAGTGCTCAATGTGAATGTAAAAAACAATTCCAGAGACAGGACCTACAATAGCACAAGTGTAAGAGGACAAGTCCTGGGGGCGATCCATGGGAGTTAGCACTTGAGAACAAAGGTGGGACAAGCAGGAACCATTATCAATTAGGAGCAACGTTTTTAATGAACACTGATATTTGCTTCCTGGGCTTAACCTAAAGAAGGGCATTTGGCTCAACCATCACATGGCTGACATGATGGGATGAATGGCCAGATTAGGAGTTTGGCGGTGTGGGAGCGGACCACCACGCCACCGCCCACTCCCACACCGCCAAACTTCATGGCCGTCCACCTGCCAGATTACGAGTTTTCTCATGGTCTGACGGGCGGTCCTTTGGCGTTTCCACAGCGCCACAGGGAGAACGCCAAAGCCCGTTCCTGCAGGGCATGGACTGTACACTCCATGCTGTGCAGGAAAGTGGGTGCATGCAGACAGGGGGGCACCCCCCTGCATGCATCCCCAGGCCATGAAGAAGCAGGGGATCCTGTAGGGCCCCCTTAGTTTCCTCATCGCCACAGGTTTCATCGTAAGTTCACTGCCATGAAATCTGTGGTGGTGAGTAAACTCGTAATATGCTTGGTGGTGCCACAGGGACACCGCTGGCATATTGTTATGTTATGTTATAACGTTTTGTAGAGCACACAGCTGCCCCAGCGAAGGGGCGTCTCTGCGCTAAGCAACAGAAAGGGAGGCTGCTGATAATTGGACGTCCTACGGGGAAGGAAAGAGGTGGGTCTTGATGGCCTTACGAAAAGCAAGGTAGTTGTTAATGCTGCGGATGGAAAGAGACAGTGAATTCCAGAGTTTAGATGCCAGAACACGGAAGGAATGCCCACCAGCCCGTTCCCTCCTTACCCGGGGAACAACCACCAGATGATTGCCAGTCGAGCGGAGCTGGCGAGTGGGAGGATAAGATGACACCAGATATTGGGGCCCTCAGTCTGCCACCGCGAGGGAACGTGGGTCCCTGGTCAGTGAGGCGGCCCCATAGCGGTCCGACCACCGTACTCGTAATACTGTGGTCAAACCACTGGTGCGTCGGTCCCCGACCTCCACTGCCCTTCCACCACGAGTTTGGTGGTTCTATGGACTGCCAATATCGTAATCGGGCCATTCGTTTTCAATTTATTTTTATCACTCTGCAGGACCGACTGACCTTTCTGTTTGTCTCCTCTGTTCACTCATTCCACCTGACACCCCCTGCCTCTCATGCTATCTGTTGAGGCTTCTACCCCCCCTTCCTCGGGTGTTGTTCTCCCACACCTCCCTTTTTCGTTCTACACCATTTAATGTATTTACTTATTTATTTTAAATTGGAATTGGTTTAGATAAGGGCCGGACAGTTGCACTTGCTTCTTTTTTATTTACCTAGCATCTCATGCATACTTTGTGATTTAATTTTCAATTCTAACTTGGCTGTCAGCCTTTGTGGATTGGTAAATTAAATCTTGAAAAATGCCATAATGGCTGCCAGAACATTATCACCCCGGCACAGACATGCGCACTCACACGCATTCATCTTGGAATGATTTTTTTTTATTCGAACATGTTTTGTAATGCACCTGAGCCCAATTTGGATTTTGTTTTCTTTTTGTTTTGCCAACACAGACAGGCACTAGCAAATCCAATAGCTCAGCAATTGCAAGATCTGTTCGCCTTGCCAATTCTTGTCCTCCTGACTAAAAATAGTAAGGCCACACCATTCCCATATTCTGTCATCATTCATCACTGGCCCTTTTATGGTGTGGATCGTTTTTAAGAGAAACGAGTTTTTTTTATCTTGTTCCAGATCCAGAAAGCAAGCCCCGTCTATTTCTCAATAGATGAACCTAAAGTTAAAATGGACATTCTATGTATACACCATAAAACAAAAGGCTTCAACCCTGATCGCATAACCGGTTCTCAAACACTGAATTGCCTCACCACATAACTAATAAGGTTAATGCGTCTCCAAACCAAGTAGTGGTAACAAACTGCTTAGAAATACCTACTATCATCCCTCTCCTCAAATTACTCACTCTTTACCAAGTACTAATAAATGTATATCGCCTAGCTCAGTAATGCTTAACATATTAAATTCTCTTGACCCCACTGAATCACAACTGAAGGCCAGGAACCCCAAAGTCATTTCTACGATCTGTTCCGCAACATCAATGCACAAAGAACTACAGAATTATACACTACGAACTCAGCACATCAACTTCCTCTGCATCTTTAAGTCGGAGAGCTGCCACACAAATCAACAGGCACCCATGTGAAATCAGAGCTCTCAGAAGAAGTGGTGGGACAGAAAAAATAACTGGAGGACACAGGGCAGCATTTGAGCTTAACGTGACAAAGTTCGAGACCATGCACAATATGTCAAAAACTGTAATGTAATAAAAGTTAGAAGATATGGTGTTCTTTATGCCAGAGTACATACTGCCTACCAGGAAGTGGCACTCTGTCTGTGTATGTATTTCAGCTCTGGTGCTTGGGATGTGTTGGTGTTTGGACATGTGCATCAGTGGACAGGAGAACATGCAGCTTTTGGGCATTCTATCTGTGTTCTCATGCATAGATCACTGAGCACATAGAATGCTGGCTTTCTATGTGTGCAGATGCAAGACAAAATTGTGATTAGTCAGGAGCTTATTGCTTATTTAGGTCAACAGTGACAGTGTACATTCACACATTCGCTGTCCTGAACTTGCAATCGGCATCTGACTAAAAATGTTTTTTAAATGCTTACGATTATTTTTTTTAACTTATATTTGTTGCATGTATTAATACATATATCAAATACATTTAGAAAGCAATACAATAACTTAAAGCATTTATTAAGTTCAAAATACTCATGATTATTCACAGACAATAATGGTCAGAGGTCATATGGGTCTACAGGCCCCTATAGGTCTGCAGGTCAGAGGCTGACCTAATTGATAATATCCCTATCAAATGGAAAAAAAATTGCATATGTATTTATCAGCCAGTTACAATTTTATCTAAATGAAGGTATTTTTTTCACCCTAAAACAATCACTGGGTTACCCTGATCACCGTCAAGAGAGGGCTCTCCTAGAACTGCGGCATATTGTCTTGTTGTCTGTGCAGTGAATCAACTCAGCATCTTTCTCCTAATCTACCCATCCAATGTATGCAGTAAGGTTGAGCATGACACTGAGACCATTGTATACTGGTGGCTGGAGTGGCAGACATGCCCATCAAATAGATTCAGGCCTTTCAAGCCATGAAATTAGCAAACAGTCACTCCATGACAATTGATACCAGATTGGCTTCATGTTTGTCGAAGTGCAAAAGGCTGTAAACCTCCCCCTTTCAAGTGCAACTTTCACATCGTTCATACATAAGATAATTCATGTGCTTGGGATTTGCCTCCTATATAGGAGGTCAACATTACACTTTATTTTAAATTAACACAAATAGTGGACACGTCACAGTCCTTGATGGCTGTCTTTAAGGTAGGCAGACATGCCTGGTGAACTGTTATTCAAAATTAAAGAGTTCGAGATTGGAGCTTTTCATATCAGTTAGACCCATCTCGCCTCGTGCAGCAGAGCTGTCCATCAATCGCAGGCCTCATTTTCTACTGGATGGCATTATCTGTCAGTAAACACGCCATCAATGTCAGGCCTAATTTCATATTAGGTGGTCTGCCGTTATGGAGAGGCCGCCCACCTAATTTATAAATGACTGCCAAGGAACATGACAGCGCTTACTGGCAAGGCATATTACTCTGCGCTACGGGGGATCTCGAGACGGGGTTTTCTTTTTGTAAACAACATTTTGTATTCTCCCCTTCTCGCATGGCTACGGGAGCATTATAATGTTGTTACTATTCCCTATTGCCAGGTTTTACCTGGCGGTAAGAAAAAGTTAAAAAAAATGATTACATATCCGCCCATCCTAATTGGGTGGGCGGACATGTAGCCATTTCTCTTCAGCCCTTACACCCCAGGGCTTTCAGAGAAGTTTGCCCACAACGGAGATAGAGTAGTCTCCACTGTGGCTAAACTGAAGGTCTGCCCGCATTGGAAGTAGGCGGGGCGAGAACTGCGGCGCTGCAGCTACCGAGTTCCTTTCCCACCAATTTATTAATCGGGCCCTATGTCTCACTTCATCTTTGAATCATTTACAGACATGAGAAAAATAAAAGAAAATCTACAAAGAATTAATGAGCTAAAAAAGAAATAGAAACACCTAATGTGGCGTGTTGTGTTATTTGAACATGAAGCCACAGTGTATACATATGTATACATTTTAATAATTGACCCAACAGAATGGCAGGTGAAGCCAAGAAATTCTTCTGTCTGCAGAATTCCCCGGGCATTTCTACAAATCCTGAGGAAAGGCTTCAATATACGTTGCAAGACGGATGGTTATACCTATAGATACCGCCGCACTGTGTGCATTCAATAAACACTGAGCTAAAATGCTTCAAATATTAAATCGTGACCCTGATAGAAAATACCCCGTTGCATCCCCAGAAAGTGTGCAGTCCTTGCAGTGATCCCATCCTCTGCCGCAGGCCGGGCCTTTGAATCGCCCTGAAACTCAAACTTTGAGTGTTAATTATATCAAGGCAATCCCAGTGAACACTGCATCCGACGCAGCAAACTCTCCACACTCTCTCGTGCACAGTATGGGCATGAATAGAGAGCATCATGCACCATGAGCCTATGCCTACATCAGCGATGCTCAGTACATGTGACTGATTTACTATAATAATAATAATCCACATTTGTAAAGCGCGACCAATCACCCGTAAGGGTCTCTAGGCGCTGGGGGCCGTCGGGAAGATTAAGCAAGCTATTGCCCAGAGTCACATGTCTGCTGGGCTAATTTGCCACCAGCGCCGAGGTTCGAACCGTGATCCCCAGATTCTGGAGTCAGTCTCACTGGCCGCCGCGCCACACCTCTTCCCTTCCCTTCTATATTGTAAAGAGCGAACAATCACCCGTAAGGGTCTCTAGGCGCTGGGGGCCATCGGGAAGATTAAGCAAGCTATTGCCCAGAGTCACATGTCTGCTGGGCTAATTTGCCACCAGCGCCGAGGATCGAACCGTGATCCCCAGATTCTGGAGTCAGTCTCACTGGCCGCCGCGCCACACCTCTTCCCTTCCCTTCTATATTGTAAAGAGCGAACAATCACCCGTAAGGCTCTCTGGGCGCTGGGGGCCGTCGGGAAGATTAAGCAAGCTATTGCCCAGAGTCACATGTCTGCTGGGCTAATTTGCCACCAGCGCCGAGGATCGAACCGTGATTCCCAGACTCTGGAGTCAGTCTCACTGGCCGCCGCGCCACACCTCTTCCCTTCCCTTCTATATTGTAAAGAGCGAACAATCACCCGTAAGGCTCTCTAGGCGCTGGGGTCCGTCGGGAAGATTAAGCAAGCTATTGCCCAGAGTCACATGGTGCTGGGCTAATCTGCCACCGGCGCCGAGGATCGAACCGTGAGCCCCAGATTCTGGAGTTAGTCGCTCTGGCCACCGCGCCACACCTCTTCCCTTTTATGCTATACTGCTCTCTCTTTTAAAGCTGAATGTAGATTATCTGCGTAAATCCTCCTCGCTGGAATTCATTTACATTAACATGCATCCAATCCACCACCAACTGTGATTACTCAAAATCCATGTAGTAGTAAACTTTATTGTTTGGTTAATTAAAACCATAATAATGTGACATGTAAACGTTTGAGATATATAAATACAAAACCATACAGTACATATAACCTTCATGATATGACGGTTTAAAGAAATTAAAATAAATTAAAAATTACAATTCAGGGTAGTGCAAATGTTCCATTTGTGGTGTTGAGTGTGCTGGGGGAAGGCTAGGCCTTGTTTTTTATGGCATGTTAAAAATTGTAACAGGTTACAGTTAAATTGAGGATCCGACGGGTTGAGGCACTGAATGATGGCGGCCCTGCATGTCCTGATCTTTCTTGATTTGTGGTCAGGCCCCAATAATGTGGCGCATGCTGGATATAAATATGGACAAATGCAAATCAGATGGATAAAGTCCTATTTTTTTTTCCCACAAAGTCTGCATGCTATGGTACTGTTGTATTTCCAACAAGTTGTTGTACCAACTATTGTTGGTAGCTCACCGAACCAAAGTGCCGTCTGCCGTTTCTTAAAAAATACAGAAAATGTAAGGCTTAGTTAGGTACGATGCTTGCTTTAGAGAGTCATAGTTATTAATTACCATCCACACGTGTGTTCACTGGCGAAATGTGTTTTTATCTTCTACCAGTGATTGAAGTCTTGCCATTTTGTTGATAATTCGTCTGGAAGATGAAAAAGACTGTTTTTTATTCTCCCGTTTTGGTAATTTGGAGAGCTTTGTGTAAATATTTATTGTATGAGGACTTTTTGTCTTTTCCCACTTCTATCATTCTGAGTCAAGTTTTATTTTTTATGATGGAGTACATCCTTCCAAATGATTCATTAATTAGCCCGAATTCCAGCCGCACCTGTGCTGATGATGCGCTTTTGGGTAGTTGGAAGGTCCATTTATAGGTGATAACAATCAGTTTGTTTGGAAGTTTTGAGTCTTTTGCATACTGGGTGACTCTACCACAAGATATTGTCGACAAGATAGCAGTGGTTTAAAAGATGGGCATTCCAGTGTTTTTGCTAGTATACCGAAGGTAAATGTTAGCACGCTGGCCCTTTTTATCATGTAGTTCCTCTGTTCTTGTTGATTGAACCAATTATCTAGGTAGACTACTAAGTATTTATAGCTTGTGACTTCCTCCAGCATCTTACCCTTCAGCCAGATCTTAAGTTTGCAGCCTTGTCGGTTTTGGATCAGCATGGTTTTAGACTTACTTGTGTTGATTTCCAGATTATTAATTGTGACATAATCCTGCATTTCTATTAGTACCCTCTGGTGGCCGACATGTTTTTGGCTCATTAATACCACGTCATTGGCATATGAAAGATGTGCCAGGGTTAATGAGCCCAATCAGGGCGGATGAGAATTAGTCCAGCGTTTGTGCGAAGTCAGACATAAACAGGTTGGTTGGATAGTGAGCCAGCACGCATCCTTGTTATTTGTTAGGATCTTTCTCGAGACCCTAGTGCCATCGCCCAATTTGACTCTTACCCAGGTGTGGGTATAGAGTTGCGTTATTCCTTGCAATATGTTTTCTGGGATATTCCAACCTTTCAGTTTTTTCCATAGCCTGTGTTGGTCCAAGCAATCGAAGGCTGCGTTTAGATCTATGAAGCAGAGCTGTTTTTTCCCTTTTGCATTTGCTGGTGATTTGCCAGACTGCTAGTATGTTCATCATTGTTCTGGTCCCTTGCCTAAATCTGGTTTGATTAACTAGGATCAGGTTTAGCTTGTCTGACAACTCCGTCAGTTCTGCCAGGATCATTGATGCGTAGTATTTTGCTTCGGCATCAAGTAGTGCAATAAGTCTGATATTTGCTAGGTTTCATCGGTCTCCCCCCTTATAAATTGGGTTTATTATTGAACCTAACCAGCTAGGTGGAATGCTACCTACTAGTTCAACATAGAAAGATGAGTGCCACACAATTTTGTGTCGCCTTTGAAGAGGGCTTGTGGGATGCCCTTTGGTCCCGTTGCGCCATCACTTTTTACTCTCTTTATTGTGTTGATGTTGTCTTCAATTAGGAATGTATTATTGGGGGCTTATTCTACGAGAGGGAGGGTTTTTCTGACTGCACCAATGTTGCTGTTATTATTCCTATCTCACTTGCATTGTTAGGAGGTTGTTCCATATGCAGAGTTGGCGCTGATTTTTACAGATTTCTCCCTTCAAATCTTCTTGCCAGGAAGTCTGCCCAGGCTTCCTCTTGAACGTTCGAGTTGTTTCAAGTTTTCATTGGCCTGCCCAGATTGTTCACTTGGTCCCAGAAAGCACTCGTGTTTGTTTAGCAGTGGATACAGTGGATTATTTTTTCTTCCTAGTGTAGTTTAACCGTTTTGTCTAGGGCAGCTTAATATGAGAGCCAAGGGGCGAGTCAGTAACCTCTAAATAAAATAAACCTGTCCAACAGAATGATACCCATTTTCCCAGCTTAAGAAGAATGAAAGGCTGAGTCGACCCACTGGCATTTGACCGTGTTATAGTATGTTCCATTATGTCCATCAGTCTGATGCCACCCTCCATAGTTAGGACATCCTAGCTGCCTCCACCTGAGAGCCCTTTTGTGAGGATCTGGCAGAGCATCCTTTGCACTGAGGAACCAGTGCTTGAAACTGTATGTTGTCTTATAGGTGTTTAGTTGTCTGTGTTTTAGCAATAACTTTATTTTGTTTTAGTTCTCGTTAATGCTTTGTGTGAGTTACGGTGAAAGTAAAGTGAGTTTGGTCTAGGAAGATTTTTCTGTTTAAGATGTGCGCGTACATTTGCTGAGGGACTTTTCAGTGTTTTTCACACTTAGTGGGTGCGACAAATTGTCCATTTTCTGGTAAGAACTTGGGGGCATATGTATCAACCGAATTTTTAATCGCAAACGCTGCAATTCGCAAAAAACAGCGTTTGCGATTAAAAATTTGCAAAACGGGATGTATGAGGCAAATCCTCATCGCAAATTTAAGGAGTCGCTAATATAGCGATTTCTTAAGTTTGCGTAAGCATTTAAGAAATCGCAAATTGCGATTTCTTAAATGATATGTACCACGCACCAAAGCATTGCGACTAATCCTTAAGAAATTGCAAATTACCACCAACTTCTAGTTGGTGGTAATTTGCGATTTCTGTTAAAAATGCACTTTTTGTAATTTTACAAAGTGCCACGTGGCGCACATACATGCCCTTAGGGCATGTATGTGCGCCATATGCACACACATGCTCATTTCAGGGGTGCATCAGGGTGTCATCATGACACCCTTGGACCTTTGAAATTATTCTCAAATTGCGATTAGCAAATTGCGAATCGCAATTTGAGAATTACTTCCCATTCATTCCTATGGGTCTCCTAGCCCATAGAAATGAATGGGAAGGTATTCCTTAATTGCGATTTCGCAATTTGCTAATCGCAATTAAGGAATTTTAAGAAATCGCTAAAGTTTTGCGATTTTTTAAATACATCCCGTTTTGCAATTCTCAAATAGCGATTCTTTAAAAATCGCTATTTGAGAATCGCAAATGGAGATGTTGATACATATGCCCCATAGTTCTCTTCTGTTAATGCACCACAATTCAGGGTTATACGATGCGGTGTTTCACCCATGAGGGAGTGTTCTTTTTGAGGTAGTTTTAACTGTGTTTTTCTAAGCAGCATATAGGTGGTGTGCATCATGATGCAGGCGATTTGGCATTGCTGTGATAGCTGTACGGGTTTTGTGCAGTGTTGTGCACATGATGGTGATGTGGTTCTGTCTCGCTTGTGCTAATTATGCCCATTTGTAGGTGAGATTGCCACATTATTGTGTGCTGGGTGTACAATATCTAACAAAAGTCTAATTCTTGGCTTTCTGATGTGTAGAAATCCCTTTATACGCATAAGTGTGATGTTGGCTGGTTGCAATAGGGTGAGCCAAAAGTCTGTAGAGTAGAAAAAGCCATCTGAATAAAGCCAATTGGGGACATCAGGGTTGTGATGTTTGCGACATGCAGGAAGATGCAAGATTGGTGCTTTCACTGCTGCTATTGAAGCAGCAAGATGATCGCCACACCCGTACTTGGTTTTAAGAAAAAGTGCGACAGCCGCTCCGCCAATTATTTCAGCATGTAAGAAATATTTTAGAGAGTTGAGGTGAGAAGGCCCGTCTGGGCTGCTCCCACAGTATTGTACTGTATTGTATATGTTATTTCTAAAGCGCAGCTATCACTAGCGCTGTGCAGAAATAGACGGGAGGTACAGGATGGCACTAATGCCTCGGAGATTACTGAAGGGTTAAATAAGAGAGAAGCAGACAGAGCCTGAAACTCCAAAAATCCAGGATTTTAGAGATTTCCTGAAATGGGCTTCAGATTGGATGAGACAAAGATAATTGAGGAGTATAGTCCATGCTTTTACTCCAAGAACAGTTACTGATCTGCCTCCCTTAGTTTTATATCTGAACGGTGTGGGTTTTAAAAGGTTGGCTGAGGAAGACCTAAGGGGGCGTGTGGTGACATAGGGTGGAATTCTAGATCTTAGATATGCGGGTCCTGAGTCCCTGAAAGCTCTAAATGCGATGAAAGTATTGTGAATAGCACTCTTTTCTGAATGGGTAGCCAATACAATGTTTTTAAAACTGCGGAAGCTGAGGAGCGACGTGGCAGTTTAAGCACTAGGCGAGCTGCCTCATGTTGAACGCTCTGAAGTTTTTTAAAGATTGCCTTGTTGGCACCCGCGTAGAGGCCATTGCAGTAGTCTAGCCTAGAGGTTATTAGGGCTGCTGTGACAGTTTTCCTTGCTGTAACTGGGAGAAGGTCAAAAAACCTTTTCAGGGATTTGATTTGCTGGAAACACTTCCCAGCCACTGATGGTGCTTGTGGACGGAAGGAAAGATTAGAGTCGAATTTTACCCCAAGATTGTTTACTACCTCCACCATGTTGGGTGGAGGGGGGTATTTGGGGGCCACCAGTGACTGGGGGTGAAAGTGTTGGCTTTTCCTAGGAGCCTGATTTCTGTATTTTCTGAATTACACTTCAAGTGGTTCTGCTTCATCCAGTCTATAACCTCTGTGAGACAATGTTGGAAGTTTTCTTGAACATTGACAGAGTGTTTGTCTAATGATAGAATCAGCTGAGTGTCATCTGCATATGAGGTAGTTTCGATGTTAAATGATTATATCAATTCTATGAGGGGGCCATGTAGATGTTAAACAGCACTGGGCTTAATATAGAGCCCTGCGGGACACATGTACACAGTGGTTTCATGGCTGACTGGCAGTGACCAAGTGTGGGTACTTTTTGACGGCCTGTCAAGAATGATTTGAGCCAGGTCAGAGCCAAATGGGAAATGCCACACGCATTAAGGAGATAGCTCAAGATCTCATGGGAGATGGTATCAAACACAGCTGATAAATGTAACTAAATCTGTACTGCATTTTTCCCACATTGAGTTCCATCAGCTGATCTTTGCTGTGTTGTATAGGCTGATGAGCAGGTTCCAGGGTATGATGAGTAGTCATGGCTTAGCACTTATGATACAACCCCTAGAACTGCACAGGATGGCGGCTTAACTGATGCCAACCCCCATGATGCTGTCTGTGCGTTCTCACCTATGACCTCCCAATCTAGACCAAATTTTGAGCCCCAGCCTACCATTCCTTTCCTAGATTCATCTCTGAGAAAGGCCAGCTCACTGGAGGCCATATTCACTTCAAACACCAGGCAGCCAGGAGGGAACCTACGAGGCCCTGGTGATGAAAGAAACTGCTCCCCCTGCACATCTAGTGTTCCCAATAACCTCTCACTATCAAGCCTCATTCCATACACCTCATCGCTGTCTTTCTGGTGAGCGCAACCAAACCCTCTAGCTCTTAACTATGACATTCAGGCCCAAACTGTGGAGAACCTGTTCTAGTTCTATGTAGCTGATCACTCTTATATGTATCAGGAAGCCACCTTTCACTGCAATTGTGAAATTCTTACCCTGGCAGTGTCATATCTGCCTTCGATTATTATTAAAGTTCCTATACCCCCACCTATGAACTCCATCCTCAGCTGGGACTGCCCAGAGGAACTCACTAGCCCACATATATATGGTAAGGCATTGGTACTGCTGTGAATGTAGGTCCTGATGGTACACAAGCTACTGAAAAACACAGGCACAATGTGAGGGGAGAACACACCGACTACCAGAAGCAGATATTCACAGTTCCACAAGCAACCATGGCCTAGTCCATACCCAAAAGCCAATTATGTTCGCATCATGCAGACAATCCCAAGAATAAACAGGGGAGGCCCCAAAATGCCACTTCTGTAATACAAGGAGCACCTTCAGGTGGTATACACAGATAGAAAGGGTCCAGTGGGACAGAGGCTCTCTGGTCATAGAGCACGGAGGATGTGCACCAGCAATCCTGCACCACAATAAAGGTGTAATACACAGGAGAAGATTCTATTCATTCGACCCGAGCAAGCAGCTACCATGGGAAGATCGAGCATGCATATCTGTGCCAAGCAGGGAAGCACAAAGCGAAATCCTCTCAGAGTGCCTGGCCCCAGGGCAGGAAGTGTGATGCATAAACATCCAACCCCAATCCATATCGAAGACCCAGTCCACCAAGCAACTTCCCTCACAGTTCACCACTGTCCTTCATTAGCACCATTGATGACCCTGTTCCCATAAGCCTATTGGACATACTGCAACAACATGGGGTGTGTTCCAGTACCACATTGTTGATGACTAAACCACATGAAAGGTAGTAGGAAAATGAAAAATGGATAACTAAAGTAAACTAGTGAAATAAATATGGATATTAAGGTGGTATCTTACGCTGATCTCCAGAAGTTCTTACATACCCATCAAACCTCACACCCACATAGTTGTGATTGACACTTCTCTGCACAGTGAACTACTTCACAACTAATTTGTTAAAATATCCTATGAATATTACAGAATATGAGATCTACCAATATTTTACTGTGAGCAGTCGTTTCTTCATAACCTAAAAATAGTAATTAGCTACATGTGTACATAATGGGGTCTATTCACAAAGATAATGTCGGCAATTCACAAATGAATACCATTCCTTATTCCAGCCTAGAAAAGCGAAGTTCTGATGTAGTGTACCTTTACAGAGAGAAAAGGGAAATGGATCACCCCAAATTTCATGAGGGTGTAAGGAGTAGCGGTATCGCCACAGGAATAAATATTTTCCCCACAGTGAAATAAAAAATTAAATGTGCATTTGCACAGGGTAATCAATTCCTTCTGTGTGCAGTTCTCCATACTCAGTATTAAGGGATTACATTCTCAACAAGGAAATCACGTTTTCTCAAGGACTTAACAAGGAAACCTGTATCATGCACATCTTTCCAGGCAGATTACTTGAGGAGTTCATTAATTCAAAATAATAGTAAATCTACATTTGGATGTAACCGTAATGGGGCTATTCACAAAGGTAACTTACACTTGTGAGTAATGTTCACACATAAGTTTACTCTTCCACTTTTGAGTAGCCTTACTACATTTGGCTTTTCACAAAAAACTACACAAAAGTATAGACTTACGCATCCCCACCCCCTCAAAATATAGGGAGTAGCCAAATTTACGAGTGTAGGTTACAAATGCCAAAAACAAACAGTAGTAGGTCCAGCACCACACATGGCCAACCACAGATACTGCAACACACTCCCAAAGAAAAGAATGGAGATAAACTTAAAATAAAATCCCATATGCAATTTATTAACTAAATATATAAATAAAATATTTATTATTTAATTACAAATATGTTATTAATCTTTTTTGAATTTGACAATTAATGCAAGGTTTATTAAAATATAATTACATTATTTTGTAATGAATTATATGCAGCACTGCCAATAATTATTCATGCATAATAAAAACATTACATTTTTTGTTTTAGGTGGGAATCTATTTCTTAAATTAAACCTCAGAAAAATAATTGTAATTTCACATAATTAAATTAATTTAATTTATCAGTCATTATTCAAATTAAATTAATCAAACTTCAATTCAAAATTAAGGTAATAATGCTGTAGGATTTGTTTTATTTTGTGCAAAATGTAAAATATATCAAATTAATTTATACTTATATTTAAAAATATATCTTTTTACCAACTTTTTCCAAGCTTCGTATACTTTGGAGATCTCGGTAAAGGTTGTTAAAATAGTTTTTAATTCAATAATAAATATGTTTTATTTTTACATTTTTTTAACATTAAATTATATTTTAAACTCTTTTATGTCATTTGATGTAATTTAGCATTACTTCCAATGGGGTATTAATATATTAAGTCCCTGTCCCCCTTATTTTCTAAGGAATGGTAGTGCAGTACCAACATTGACTATGTGGGGTGCTAGACTTACTTCAGTTCTGAGTATTGGGCCCTTTTAGGCTGTAATAACTTTAGAAGTGCAGTTTGTGAATAGCAATGTGCTTACTCTTTTGGAGGTGGGTGATCATCCATCCCTAAACCCCTCCTCAACCCCATTCTTAATTTTCCCAAAACACCTAGTAATGCTTCCCTAATCCCCTGCCTTTTAGTTGTTAGTATCTCCATTTTCCGGCCACTTCCCTCTGGCTCTCCCAAACTCACTACTTAAATGTATCCACACTCTGGGCAGAGATCTCCGCACTGAAAATGATAAGCAAGGTGCTAGTGGAACCTCGGCACTCAAGTCTGTGAATAGCATTTTGTAGTATGTTTTGTAGCACTATTGTACAACAAAGCATACTACACAGTGAATAGGCCCCTAAATATCCATTTGTAGCAAGCCTAGTTTTTTTGCAAATTGGCCTTTGTGAGGTAAAGAAAAAAAGTTAAATGGAATCAGTTGCCTATGTGTTTCTACATCAGGGTTGTGTAACCTATCAAAAAGCACTGTTACTCCTTTGAACCATTATTCTGTCTCAACTTGTGCAAAAGCCGCTATTGTAAAATGTACATATTTTAACATTACAGTATATGTAGAGGACCCAGAACATCATAGTATACCATATTTAGAAATGTGTATATTTATTGGAACATCATAACTTAAAGAAAGCTCCAAAATGATGCAAAGCCAAGAAACCATCTTTGCAAACATAAAACAACGCTGTCAGTAACTGCGAGATCTAGTCTCTCATTTTGCACTCTCTTTCTTCAGAACTCATATACCAGAGAAACAGGTTTGGCAGCAGAGTGAGGTCCAAATCGCTCCATCGCCAACGTTTATTTCTTTTTCCTCCCCCAATAGCGTGTTCTTTGCTTTGGTTTGAAAAGAAAATCCAAGAGTACCTGAAGTAACCATGGAAAGAATCTCGATTCTACAACTTCTGCTTCTCAGTTCTTCTCTGACGGTGAGTGGTTGCAGTTTATGCTACTTTGTTTCTGCATGTGCATTAACTTAAAGGACTTTGTAAATACCAAATCTGAGGTGTGACCTGAAACTTTCCTTTGACTTACTCTTCAATTTGCTTACAATTTGAGGTATTTTCTATAGCACCAATATGCCAACTTGCAGCCACTTGACAGCACTTTGCTCTGCAAACTAACTGACATAGTTGTGGTGATATTAATGTCAGGGTGTACATGGTATCAAGTGACAGCAATTGAAGTACCATCGGCATTAGCCTATGGTGAGTATATTGCCAATGATAGTCCCAATGGAATTAGACCTTAGTCAGATTAATACCAAAGATAGTTCTATCGGTCTCATTGGCATTAGCCGTTGGTAAGGATATTACCAAAGATAGTTCCATCTGCATTAGCTGTTGGTAAGGATATTACAGAAGATCGTCACAATGGCATTATCCCTTGGTAAGAATATTACCAATCATAGTCCCATCTGCATTAGACCTTGGTAAAGATATTACAGAAGATCGTCACAATGGCATTATCCCTTGGTAAGAATATTACCAATCATAGTCCCATCTGCATTAGACCTTGGTAAGGATATTACTGAAGATAGTCCCATCTGCATTAGACCTTGGTAAGGATATTACTGAAGATAGTCCCATCTGCATTAGACCTTGGTAAGGATTTTACCGAAGATAGTCCCATCTGCATTGGACCTTGGTAAGGATATTACCAAAGATAGTCCCATCTGCATTAGACCTTGGTAAGGATTTTATCGAAGATAATCCCATCTGCATTGGACCTTGGTAAGGATATTACCAAAGATAGTCCCATCTGCATTGGACCTTGGTAAGCATATTACCAAAGATAGTTCCATCTGCATTAGACCTTGGTAAGGATATTACAAAAGATCGTCACAATGGGATTATCCCTTGGTAAGAATATTACCAATCATAGTCCCATCTGCATTAGACCTTGGTAAGGATATTACTGAAGATAGTCCCATCTGCATTGGACCTTAGTAAGGATATTACCAAAGATAGTCCCATCTGCATTAGACCTTGGTAAGGATATTACTGAAGATAGTCTCATCTGCATTAGCTTTTGGGAAAAATATTATCAATCACAGTCCCATCGGCATTAGACCTTGGTAAGGATATTACCAATGATAGCTTCATCTGCACCTCCATGTATCTTTTCCCTTGGTAAGGGTATTACCTAATTTTTGAAATGGTTAGTAGTGGTGTGTAGTGGTATGTACCATTACTAGTTGGATTCCAGCTATCTGGAGTTACTGTGTCTCTGCATGTCACATTTACAGGTCTCTTTTGTAAGTTTTGTTGAAAAGTTCCATTTTTAAAAGTTCAATGTACTTTACAGTTGTCTTGTCACGTCCTTTTCAAGATTTTCTTTAGAGCATGGGAGGTTTGTGTCTGTCTGCTCAAGGAAATGCTCCTACATCCCAGTACATCATAGGCCGGAACAGTGTATAGAACTGCTTAACCGTTTACATTAGTGGTAGGTTGAACACTAGATTTCATTGCAGTGCATTTGCTCACTGCATACTATTGTTAGTCTGTGCTCTATTCTGAGGCCTAATGCACATTCACTTTTGCGCATCAATCTAGGACGTCGGCCTCCATATCGAGAGGGTCAGAGGGTCCTGTTTATTGCATCTGTTAAATAGTCTTGGGTTTGGAATTTAACTGTTGCAATAGATAGCATGTTACAAGTTTTTCAATGCAGATTTTTGTGCTTTCTGCACAAAAATCCGCACCTGACAATTACCAAGAGAAAACTCTGAGGGATTCTGACCCACTCTTCATTTCACCACCTCTGCTCACAGGTGTTTGCACAGGTGTCACAGTGTATCAAGGTACCCGTAACTGATTCCTTAGTGCAAATATATGTTACTAAACAGGACTTTTCTTACAATATTGCTACTTACAGCAGAACATCTGCAATAGTGGTATATTTTACACCAATGAAGTCTTAGTGTTAGGGATGGCAAAGGGGATGGTGCCAAGGGAGATGCCCTGTAAAATGTAAGAAACACCCACAGACTGGTGGGTTGGTGTAAGTGTTTTCTGGGTGATGATAGGAAAGGGACATGCGGTGGAAGAGATCGAGCTTCAACACAGGAGAAAATATGTTCCCTCTTACTAAAAAAGTAAAGAAAATGTAATTATAAAAATGCACAGTTCTGCAATATTTGGGCAGTTTGTCCACCTACTTGACAATCTCCCTATTTAAATGTAGACAAAGAGGAGTTCTACTGAAAATCCACAGCTGTCATGGATATAGAGCTTGCATTTTTTTTTAAATCTCATAAGTGCCAAAAACTTACTACAAGCACAGGTGTGTAAAAAGGAGGGAGGAGACTCAGTTAATATTAAAAGTTTATTTGATCCGAGTCAACATCCGACTCCGTGTTCTTCCTGCCCAAGGAAAAGGGAGCATTAATTGACCGAACTCCAAAGTAAACATTCTTTGGCAAACAGAACAGGGCAGGTATGAACGACAACCTTACCCGAGTCAGAGCTCAGTGGTGCACGAGGTGTGACCCGATCGCAAAATGACTGCAACTCTTTCACCTTGAATGAAATCAAAGATTAGACAAAAACCTCAAAACAAGGAGGATGGGGAATCTGTCTTCTACTGTATCTCAGCACGGTCCGATTCATGATTAAAGTGCTGTTCACCAACTTGCTCATACACCGATCATGACTCCCAGCACGTCTCACACACTCCTACTCATACACTGCATCCTCCAAGGGTGAATCTGAACCTCCATCACCCTGGTGACCGAACTGATGATTCTCATGTAACAATAACCTGGCCCACTACCCTCTTGCCTACTCACGTTTACCCCCAATGCCTACTTTGAACCTTGATAGCAGAGTTAGTTGCTTCAATCACTTTAGAGGAAAATTGACCTGAGGCAAATGTCTCCTCACTCTACTAGATTTATGTACCATCATCCAAATCCTGTGATTAATCACCAATAAACAAACAAACACGATTACATTTGTCAAAAGTAGCTTTCTCATTATTTTGCTGTTTCTGCACATTAGAAGCTGCAGACAAATACTTATCCTTGCTAATAATCCTAGCACAGTGCTTATTCACTCATCCTTGAAAAGTCTGGAAATAAATGTTTTTCCTTATAACATTTCAAATGTTGAAGTGCTATTGTACTATGTGTCACACAGTTGTACGCCCACGGCATATTCTAATAATTAGCCTTCAAAGACCATGCGTCATGCTAATGCTTTTTTATAAATCATATTCACTCTCAAACAGACAATTCCTCTTCGGACAATAGAGCATAACCCTCTTTTGTGGATAAAGTTGCTATACACACAACCAATAGCACATGTGAGGACCGAGAAATATGTCTCTGACAAGATACTACTCAGAGAGTACGCTGCAGGGGTGCCCATTGTCCCTCCTGCTGTTAGCCCGGGCTATGGAGTCCGTGGCGTGTCAGCTCCATCAGGTACCGCATGGCGAGGGGATCCCTGTGGGCTTGATAGTTCATATTGTGTCTCTCTATGCTGATAACCAATGATATATCTGCGTCAGCGGGCCACCTAGGTCAAGATTCTCCCAAGTGTTATGAAAGAGTTTGGGGAGTTATTGGGGCTACATGTTAACCTTTCAAAATCCACCCTGTTTTTACAGTGGCAGTTGCAGGGGGTAGCCTGGGAATCACTTCTGGACACAGGGCTGGCCTGGAAAACAGAGTGTTCACTATCTAAGGCGCCACATTGCGCAGTGCCATGCTCTGAACCTAGGGAGGGTCATCAGTAATCTTCACCCTTCTATTAAGTTATGGAATATCTTAAAACTCTCCCTGATGGGGAAAGTAGCAATGATCAAAATGGTAATGTTACCCCGTTGTCTGTATGAGCTCCAGGGCACCATGTACGAGATTCCACATCGGTTATTCCATGAATTGGACTGGTTTTTGGTGAAGCTCCTAATGGCAGGGAAAAGATGCAGAATGGGATTGTCCACACATAAACTGGAATGGGACAAAGGAGGGATGGAAGTACCATACCTTGAACTATACTATTTAGGAGCCCAGCATCAGCATGCGGTACATTGGCTTGATGAGGGGGGAAACTGTGAAAAGACTCTACTTCCTGGTACATATGGTGACATTTGTCTGGGGGGCCTTCTGATGAGAGGGAAAAGAATACCTGCGGCCCTGGAGCATTTGATTAGACTGGTATGCAGACTCTGGGAGTGAGCGGTTCAGGGAGTAAAACAGAGGGCGCTTATGCTCCAGACTTGAATGTCTGGATGGTGAGACCCTTTGCCCAGATAGCTCAAAACATGATTGTTGACCAATGACGAGACAGCGGATGTAATATGGTGTCTGATTTATACCCCACAGTCCATTTTATCATCATGCAGGACTTGTTTGAGGATTTTAGGCTGGGACCCAGACAGGTTCTCCAGTACACCAAAAAGTGCAGCCATGGCCAGAGAGCTATGGCCCCTGTTTGTCCAAAGTCTCTGAACCCATACATACACACACATCAGGGCTTGTTCTACCTTATGCATACAATGCACCCCGCCCTTGGGCCTACCATAGGGGTGACTCACATGAAGTAAAGGGAAGGTTTAGGGACTGGCAAGTGGGTGCACTTGCCCAGTCAGCATGACAGTACCAGATTGCACGCAGGTGCTGCAATGGCAGACCTTAGACACATTTTACAAGGCTGCTTCTGTGGGTGGCACAACCAGTGCTGCAAGCCCACTAGCAGCATTTGGATTTACAAGCCCAGGGCACTCCTGCTGCACTTTACTGGGGTCTGACAGTAAACCAAAGAAGCCAATCATGGAATCCAACCAACATATACATTTTATACAGGGAGCACTTGCACTGTGGCACTGGTTGGCAGTGGCACAGTGCTCTGAGCAGCTAACACCAGCAAAACACATGAGGCACAGCAACAAAAAGTGGAAGGGAGACTCACACCAAGGTGCCAGGTCTAACACGTGTCTCCTCCAGCTGAAATGTGGGGAGAACTACCCTACCCCAGGGAGTTCCTCATCACTAAGGCGGAAAAATCTGGACAGACCGTCAGCATTGGCGTGATCTGTACCAGGGCGATGTTTCACCGTGAAATCCATACCCTGTAGGGAAATGGACCACCTCAACAGCTTTGGATTCTCACCCCTCATATGCATCAACCATCTGAGGGGCCTGTGGTCGGTCTGAACCCGGAAGGGAGACCCAAACATGTATGGTTTTAACTTCTTCAGTGCCCAAACCACAGCAAATGCCTCACGCTCAATAGCACTCCATCTCTGTTCCCGTGGAAGTAACCTCCTGCTAAGGAAGGCTACAGGTTGATCTAGGCCCTCCTCATTAATCTGTGAAAGAACAGCCCCCACACCATGCTCTGAAGCGCCTGTCTGAACGATAAACTCTTTGTAGAAGTTGGGAGCCAAGAGCACGTGCGCCGTGCACATAGCAGCTTTCAGGGCCTCAAAAGCTTTCTGACAGGTGTCAGTCCAAATCACTTTCCTGGGCTGCTTCCTAGAAGTCAGCGCTGTCAAAGGGGCAACAATGTTGCCATAACCCTTGACAAACCTCCTGTAGTACCCGGTGAGACCTTGGAAGGCTCTCACCTCTGTCTGGATTTTGGGCGACTCCCAGTTCAGGATGGTTTCTATCTTGGGTTGAAGGGGCGCCACCTGGCCGCTCCCAACCTGGTGCCCCAAGTACACCACGGAACCCTGCCCGATCTGGCTTTTACTTGCCTTGATCGTGAGGCCTGCCCTCCGCAGCGCCATCAACACTTCCCAGAGGTGGCGCAGGTGTTCTTCCCACGTGGAGCTGAACACTGCGATGTCATCCAGGTAGGCAGCACTGAACGAATCCAGTCCAGCCAACACCTGGTTGACCAACCTCTGGAAGGTGGCAGGGGCATTCTTCATCCCAAAGGGCATAACCCGGAACTGGTAGTGCCCATCTGGGGTGGAAAATGCTGACCTCTCTTTGGCCCCATTGGTCAAGGCGATCTGCCAGTTCCCAGACGTTAAATCAAACATGGTGATGTAGTTGGCAGCCCCTAGCCGATCTATGAGCTCATCAGCTCTGGGGATGGGGTGTCCGTCAGTCCTGGTGACTGCATTGAGTCCTCTGTAGTCCACACAGAACCGGAGTTCGGGTGTGGCTCCCGGCGCTGCAGCCTTTGGGACCAGGACCACTGGGCCGGCCCAAGGACTGCTAGAGGACTCAATTACCCCTAGTGCAAACATCTTGGAGACCTCCTCCTTGATGCACGCCCTCACCCTGTCAGTCACCCTGTAGGCCTTGTGCCTCACAGGTGTACTATCCCCAGTGTCTACATCATGGATGCACCAATCAGTGACACCTGGAATCAGGGAAAACAGATCAGAAAATTGTCCCAGCAACTGCCCACAATCATTCTGTTGCTCAGGGGTCAGGGTGGAAGAGAGGATGACACCATCCACTGACCCATCTTGCTCTTGGGCTGACAGGAGGTCAGGAAGAATCTCAGTCTCCTCTTCCATCCCAGCATCTGTTGCCAAGAGCATGCCCACTTGGGACCTCTCCAAGTGGGGCTTCAGGCGGTTGACATGTAGGACCCTCAATGGGTTCCTGGGAGACCGCAAGTCCACCAAATAGGTAACTGGACTCTTGCGCTCCACAACCTCAAAGGGACCGGTCCACTTATCCTGGAGCGCACAAGGCTCCACGGGGGCCAAGACCCACACCTTTTGTCCAGGCTGAAGCTCTACCAGAGTGGCATTCTGGTTGTACCACCGCTTCATCTCCTCCTGGCTGGCTTCCAGATTTGCCTCAGCAAGTTGCCTGGAATGCCTAGTCTGGTTCCTGAAGGCCAGCATGTAGCAATATACATTCTGGGGAGGTTTCCTGGGAGATTGCTCCCAGTCTTCTTTGACCAGACTTAGAGGTCCTCTCACTGGGTGGCCATACAGGAGTTCAAAGGGGCTGAACCCTAGAGACTTCTGTGGCACCTCACGGTAAGCAAAGAGTAGGCATGGTAAGAGGACGTCCCACTTACGCCTCATGAGTTCTTCCAGACCCATTTTCATGCCTTTGAGGGTACGGTTGAATCTCTCAAGCAACCCATTTCCTTGGGGGTGGTAAGGTGTGGTAAACAATGATGCTGACCCTCAGAAAAGTCTCGCAAGGGCAGAATTTTATTGGACCAAAAAATTGCAATCCCTCCAGCCTCTGGGACTCAATGATCGTATTGAACTTACTTGCTTTTTGTAAACATTGCTGTGCCTTGCATCACGTATTTCTATTGCACTTCATACTAGTGCTCTCTTTTAAACATTTGTTTTCTTTTGAATCCGATTTCGTAAACATTGTCATGCAACACATTATGCTTTCAGTGTGTACCTTTTCTATTTTTGTCACTAACGTAACATTTCATAACGTGTATCTGATGTTAATTTCAGTGTGTACTCTTTCTATGTCTACTCTTTAAGCACATCACCCGTCTTCTATTTTGCACTTAAACCCCTCCTCCCGCTCCGACGAACACATGGCAGCTCCCTGCCGGACGTGTTCTCGCCGGATGTGTACGCTTTTGCACCTCCCGGGTAAGTTCGTCAGGTTGTTCTCTTCAGGACTCGTTTATATCGTCTATATCACTGCCCGGTTCTATTCCGTTTCAAACTTCCTCGCAACTTTCTATCGTAACCATTTGCACGCAATTCAGCCTGTTTCCTACTGGTTAACGACTCACCGGTCTTCAGATATAATTTGCTTTTCACTTGGCTTCCGTCACACTCGTGTTTCATATGGGTTCATTTTGTTCTTTACTGTCGTTTTTTTAACAGATCTCCGATATCGTAACACCTCTGATGTTCACCAAGGCATGTGCTCCTCGATTCTAGATCACTCTGAGTGCGTTGTTTTACTATGGGTTAGTCACTCAACATTTAATGCAAAAAGTCATTTCGCAACCTTTTTATTATACTTGTATTTTCCTAATGGGGACCACAGTTTTGATTCGCCTTTTTGTCATTCACAGTCTGAAGAATTACCCCTGATGAAGGGTTCGGTTTGAACCCGAAATGCATTGGGTTTATGGTTGTCATCTTCATAAGACGGATAATGTTTCTCAATACCGTGAAGAAGTTTGCCAACAACTATAAAGTATCTATAAATCATCCACATTGAGAATAAATCAATTGCTTGGAAAATTATGACTACTGATTCATAACTTCGATGAAAATGCTAGAGGTTATACCAGCCCTTTGAAATTGTGCTCGCGCTAGCAAAAGGAACCCTTTCCTATTTGCACCATAGACTGGATGTTTATCACTAGGCACCCATGGACAGTTGCCTTAGCGCTGGCAGCACTCCTTTAAACAAGAACAATTGACTTGAATGTTTCACTGAGTGCACGTTGACACTTCGTTTTGTAAACTTGTAGGTTACGCCACACTCTTGCCAAAGGGATTTCATATACTTGGATATGAAATTGGTACCCCGGTCAGACACCACCTCTAGAGGGAATCCCACTCTGGAGAAAATTCCCATCAGTGCACGTCCCACCACGGGGGCCGTCACTGTCCTCAGAGGGATTGCTTCCGGGTACCGGGTGGCATGGTCCACCAGGACCAGGATAAACCTGTTGCCCATGGCTGTTCTGGGGTCCAGTGGCCCCACAATGTCAATCCCCACTCGCTCAAAGGGGGTACTGACCACAGGGAATGGTTAGAGAGGAGCCTTCTGCTTCCTCCCACTCTTTCCACTTGCCTGGCAAGTCTAACAGGTCCTGCAGTGAGTGTCTGAACTCCTGCGCATTTGAGGCCAATAAAAGTGGGTAACAAGCCTTTCAAAGGTCTTGTCCTGCCCCAAATGTCCTGCCAATGGCACATCGTGAGCCAGCCCCAGTAGGAAGGCTCTGAAGCTCTGGGGTACCACCAGCACACGGGCTGACCCAGGCTCAGCAACCTTAGGCTCTGTATACAGGAGGTCGTTCTCCCAGTAAATGAAATGTGACCCAGACTGATCACCTGCGGCCTGGTCTGCAGCCTGCTGCCGCATACCCACAAGAGAAGGGCATTCTTTCTGCGCCTTACAAAAGTCCTCCCTGGAGGGGCCTCCTTCTTGCTGCCAATGGGTCAGCTCAGGCAGGTCCCCCAGTTCAGCTATCTGTTCCCCTGTAGGCTCCAGGGCATCCCCCTCAAGGTCTGCCTCCTCCTGGACCGTGGGAACTTCAGGGGCCGGTTTCCAGTGCCCCCTGCCTCTTCTCTCTAAGGCCGGTCCCTGGGCCTCCCTCTCAGGCTCAAGGACCTCTTGAGCACCTCTACTTGCTGCCATGGACCGTGTGGTGACACACGCCCAATCAGGCATACCCGACATCTCCAGGTGAGCACTCCGCTCCACCTTAGCCCAAGGTGAGCTCTCCAAATCGTTCCCTAACAGTCAGTCTACAGGCATGGGGGGCCTCACAGCTACCTGAAGAGTACCAGAGACCCCCCCCCCCCACTCAGAGGGAACCTGAGCCACCTTGCAGTGACTCTCTGTGTTGTCAGCGGCAACAACCGGATTGAATGCTCCTGGGACCACCTGCTCTTGAGACACCAGGTGACACTTGACAGCTGTCACACTGGCTCCTGTATCTCTCAGAGCTTCAACCCTACGGCCATTGATGGTCACCCACTGCCTGTATTTTTTAGTGTTATCAGGCAGCTCAGTCTGGGGGACCACCTCACAGTCTCCTAATGAGACAAGGGACATCTCTGCGGGACCCCACCCACCTTGGACTGCCCTCTCCTCCCCCAAGGCTACACTAGCCATCTGCTGGGGCGGAGCACCAGGGGGTGCTGGTTTACCAACTAGGGGACACTTGGGATCAGAGGCAAAATGACCCAGGTTACCACACTTGTAACATTTTAGGGGCCCCTTCTGAACAGGGGGACCTGTCGGGGCCCCGGTCGGCTTCTGGGGGGGACGCTGAGAACCTTTCCCTTGGTTCCCATGGGGATTACTTTGGGGCCTCTTTTGGAACTCCCTCTGTTTACCCTTGTCCCCCCACTCTTCTGCTGGGGACCCTGCCCACCTTTAGCGGAGTCTCCCACAGGACCCTTGTGGATCCTGGTACTGACCCAGCGGTCCGCCTCCTAAGCAAGCTTCCTAGGGTTAGTCAGCCTACTATCAATCAGGTGCTGGCGTAGCTCAGGAAAACAGTTACTGGACAAGTGCTCCCATGCAATTAAATCAAGAAGCCCTTGAAAATCATCAACCTTGCTACCCTTCACCCAACCATCCAGTGCTCTGCAGAAAAAAGTTACATACTCAACATACGTACTGTTTGGAATCTTTGTGCAACCCCTGAACCTTTGCCTATACAACTCAGGGGTCAACCCATACCTAGACATCAAAGCCTCCTTCATATGGGTATAAGAATTATAAACATCTGAAGGCAAGTCTAGCAGTGTGTCCCGCCCCTCACTAAGGAACCGTCCCCACAACCCCGCTCCCCAATCCTTCTCAGGGACCCGGTGGGAAGACATGGCTACCTCATAGGCCTTGAACCACTGCCCTATGTCATCATTTTTAAAGAATTCCTTTACCACATCTTTTGGTATGTACACCCTTGATTCTACCTGTACTGACGGTGTGCTGCCACCAGAGGGAGTAAGCTCTAAACTCTTGGATTTTTCTCTCTTCCAGAGCCAGCTTTTTGATTTCCAGCTCCAGTTGCCCATTCAATTTGAGCTTTGCCATCTCCATTTCATGCATCCTGGTTTCTTTTCTGTCTGCCAACTCTTCTGGTGACAGGCCTCTGCCAAAGCTATGGACGCTTTCTGCTTGTTCAATTACCACCACATCCTCAGGTGACCTTGACTCAATCCAGGCTCTCAGCGCCTTGTGGAATTGGGCCTTGTTTTTGCACCCATACTGGGAAACTCCAAACTTTTTGCAGAAGCCCTTCAGCTGGGCTAATGAGTAGTCCTCTAATTTTTCCTCTTCCCATTCTGCTCCTTCAATGTCAGAGACTACAGATGCTGCCCTTTCCCCATTGACTGAACCAGGCATGACTTTAAAAAAATGGAGATTTCTTGGCAACCCAAAATCAAAAAGTATGTAGCTGCGTTATGGTCTGAACTCACTAAGTGGTGTTCACCAATCGCTGTACATGAACCACAAATGCAAATTCAGGATCCTCACCGCTGACCACCAATGTTAGATTTGGGAGTCCCTGGTTGGCACAGGTAGGTACTTGTGACAAGCAGGGACCCTCTCCTCTAGTCAGGGTAAGGGGGGTACACTCCTAAAATAACCCCTGCTCACCCTCTAGATAGCTTGGCGTGAGCAGACAAGGCTTATCTCAGAGCGTTATAGGTTAAGCATTTGTGAACATATACAGTAACTCAGTGACAACACCACAAATGGACACCACACTAGATTTATATTAAAAATAGTGATCTTTTATATAAAGACTTAGCACAAGACCAAATAACGACAAAAATGACATACACAGTTCAAGAATATGATTTCAGAAAGAGTTCTTACGTTAGCGACAAAATCATTCACCTTAGCATCAGTTTTAACCCACAGTTCCTGGTGATGCGATAAAAGTTATTTGCGGCGTTCCAGCGTTGAAAATCAAGGCGTAGCTTATCCGGTAGAAATTTACTCGCTAAGGCATGATGCGACAAAATTCGTCCCGCTAACGAGCGGGGCGATAATACCACCAGCGATTATCTTGTTTGGGTCTGCGACGATTTTCGCAGCGATAAAATTACTCACGCTAACGAGCTGTGCGATGATCTTGGCTTGGTCTGCGACGATTTCACACAGCAGCGGCAGGCTCTGCGACGAAGTTTGCAGCGATAGAATTCTTCCCGCTAACAGGCGGAGCGGGGATCTTGGCTGGATGTGCGGCGATGTCCGCAGCGATTAAATTCGGCCCTCTAACGAGCGGGCGATGATTTTTCCAGCGCTGATCTGGCTCAGCGGCAGCAGGCTCTGCGACGATGTTCGCAGCGATCGAATTCTGCCCGCTAACAGGCGGAGCGGGGGTCTGGCCTGGTGGCGATCAATTTCGGCCCGCTAACGAGCAGGGGCGACGATTTTCCCAGCGCTGATCGTGCTCAGCGGCAGCAGGCTCTGCGGCGATTTCCTCAGCGATAAAATTCTGCACGCTAACGAGCGGTGCGACTGAAATTTTCTCACTAAGGCGGCTGTGCGTGAAAAAGTGGAGATCTTTGGTTTCTTTCTTCTTGGCCAGCTTCCCAACAGCAGGCACAGCTCCCAGAGGCCCCACAACTGGTTCCAGCACTCTAGGAGGGGCAGAGCTCACAGAGCAGAGTTCAGGGGGAAGCTGGGGGTGAAGTCCTTTTGTTCCTGGGACTTCTTAACAGGAGGCCAGCTCTACTCAGGCCCTTGGAGATCTTTTAAGCACAAGTTGAAATAAAGTCTTTGTAGTCTTTCTCCTCTCCTTCAGCAGCAAGGCAACTACTCCAGGCCAGTCCCCCAGGTCAGGGACAGTACTCCTCCTTACAGCTTTCCCAGTTCCTTCTCCTCAGGCAAAGGTTCTTCTTGTCAAGCAGGATCTAATTTCTTGGGAGCAGTGTCCCAATACTTATACCCCTAATTACTTTGTTCCTCTGGGGTAGAGGGACCTTTGCCCAGCCAGAACCAGTTCCTGAGCACTTTGTTGACATGTCTCTGACTTTCCATTCAGGGTGCAGGGCAGAGACATCAACCGCTCCACAGGAGGTGGAGCCAGCATTGTGGTGGCAGAGCACAGCCCTATTCAGAGTCCAGGTGCACTCCTCCCACCCATCTGGATGTCAATCTTTCTATTCACCACCAGGCTACCTAGCCCTGCCCCTGGAATTCCCCAGCCCTGTCACCTACAGAAAACAGACAGCAGATACACATCATAGCAGAGGCGGGCTGAAATGGTTCGGCAAGCAAATACCAGCTTTCTAAAAGTGGTATTTGCAAACACAGAATATTAAAATAAACTTTACTAAAATATGTATTTTATTATTCTGAGTTCAGGCATACTAAACTCAAATTTCTACCATGTTCCCTGGGTCTGTTAAGATCATAGAATGTAACAATTCTAACAGCCCATTCTGGCCTATGAGAACAGGTAGCCTTGCAATAGTGAAAAACGAAAATGCCTGTAATTCACAATTAGGACATGCCACACACATCAGGGCTTGTCCTACCTTATGCATACAATGCACCCTGCCCTTGGGCCTACCATAGGGGTGACTCACATGAAGTAAAGGGAAGGTTTAGGGACTGGCAAGTGGGTGCACTTGCCCAGTCAGCATGACAGTACCAGACTGCACGCAGGTTCTGCAATGGCAGACCTTAGACACATTTTACAAGGCTGCTTCTGTGGGTGGCACAACCAATGCTGCAAGCCCACTAGCAGCATTTGGATTTACAAGCCCTGGGCACTCCTGGTGCACTTTACTGGGGACTGAAAGTAAACCAAATAAGCCAATCATGGAATCCAACCAACAAATACATTTTATACAGGGAGCACTTGCACTGTGGCACTGGTTGGCAGTGGCACAGTGCTCTGAGCAGCTAACACCAACAAAACACATGAGGCACAGCAACAAAAAGTGGAAGGGAGACTCACGCCAAGGTGCCAGGTCTAACACTTGTCAATCAACGCAAGCTTTAACCTCATACAGTATAGTATCATACATATTACTAACATTTTCCCCCAAACAGCTACATGCTATGTATCCAGCAAGGGGCCCGTGTTTTGTGCGATGTAAGATTGTAAGGGTAGACTTTTCCCATGTGGTGTAGCACTGCCCTGTTATTACAACATTTTAGGTAGAGATGTTAGAACAGCTCAACAGGGCTACAGGCTGGATGGTCTCCTTAATGATTAAACAATGCCAATTGGGTTTGCTCCCCGAAAAGAAAAAAAAGAAAATGTAATAGAATATTCATGATGCTTGGCTTGGCCCTAGCTCAGAGACATATTGCCATCAGATGGCTGGGTCTGCTAATGGAAAGGGCGGGAGCGGAGGAGGTACACATGAGAAAAGCGAGGTGTGATGAGAAACGGGCTGCATCTCAAATGCCATTACCACATTGCGAAACTAATGACATATTGCTTGCGATATTAAATCTCTGACAGCAAACTGTCCCTGGTGTAGGTGTAAAACCAATGAAGTATTAGAATTGTGTTCTAAATATCCAGTGTTGCCCATCCTGCAGTTCTAATACCTTCCTGTGTTCAGTATTGAGACATATTGAGTGGAGACCTTAATGGTGATTTGTTTTTAACCCTTCTGTGCCCAGATCTTGGTTTCAGCCATACCGGAACCCGAGGAATCCGAAATGGAGTACGAAGAGGATACTTTCATTCACTTGACAGTCACTCGCAGTAAGGTCATGACAGCTCAGTTCGAGTGCTATCAAAAGATTATGCATGAACCTCCTAAAATAAATAAAGGTAAGAAACAGGGATTCCGCATTTCAGCTCTCTGGTAATATGTACAAGTGCTGCATGCATAAATAATTGATACCACAAAGTAGAATTGGTGTTTTATGCCTCTTCTATGTGAACTGGCTCCCTTCTTTATTTTTAGGAATAAATCCGAAATCTCGCAAGTGGAATAATGTATTTTTCAAGTTTTAATCCCAGTTCTTCGGTTGCATCCGATTACCAGCATTTTAGGGAAGCATTAATGACTTAATTGGAGATTACTCAGTTGAACCAGCCATCATCTCCGAGCCTTTCCTTTTGTATAATTGTTTTTTATGAATTCTATTTAATTATATTAGCTCCCATATCATTAACACGGATAGCACATTGTGAACGGGGGGCCACGTGCCACAGATGTGAATGGCCACGGGAAAGCATACATTGTGGTGCGGGAGGACCCTACTTTGCAGTGGCGCGAGCCCCAGGCTGGCTGTATCACAGCAAGCAATGCAAGGGAAAGTAGCCTACGGCATATCAGCCTGCATGGCAGGGCCCATCCTGACTAACAAAAAATCAAGAAACTAGATTCGCTTCGAGATATTCATGCACACGAGCACGGCAAAACGACTCCTCCGCCGAGCACAACCACCAACGTTTGCAAATCTGAACTAAAGAAAACAAGGAAGGGGACTTAACTAGAGGCAGAGCAGCATCTGTCTCGAAGCCTTCCTCATGGGAAACTGACGAACACGACTTCGGGTGAGGGGTCAGATATTTATATCTCAAGGCTCGGGGTGGGGACAAACATTTTGTTTAATTTAAAGGGCTGGCACAGTTGCCTGTTTCCTGCAAATGACTCCCTTTTATAATATAAGGAGCGCGACCAGAACGAGGGACAACGTGTTAGTGCAAATCAGCTTGTTCTTTCCATGGCTGGCTGCCAAAAATGGCATTCTAGCTGGATCTGTTCTTCAGGGCACAGTGGACCAAGTCAAGCAATGCAGCAGTCTGATTGTACACAAACACATACTCAGTCCCCTATGCTCACATATCATAATGTTTGAATTCACAGAAATTTATGGGATAAATTATTTGTGCTCAAGGAAAAATTCAAGTTGGGCAACATGCACTAAAGCTGTATTTATCATTCAGGATACATGCACATAAAATACAATATTAACACAGTGAAAATAGCATATTACTATGTAGTCGTTAGACCATGGTTCTAGGGGGTGCCCCCAAAGAATGTATTCGTTGCCAGGGATGTTATTTCAGCATATTTTATCTGACCCAAAAAGCTGGTTTCAATGTGTCAGAGTGGTTACACGCGTACAATGGGCTGCCTGCAGACACTCTATAAGGTTAAAAAAAAAAAAATAACCTTTGTTATTTGATTTTACACTAGCTGTGCAGCAACAAGTCAATTTATTAATAAGATCTCACAAATATTATGTAAAGCTCCCATGAAAAGTTGACCGCTTACTTTCCAAACAATACATTAAAGGATTCACTTGTGGTGCATTGTCGCTTGTTGTACTCTGCAGTGCAGTACGAGCCGCACCGTCCGGCCCTGCTGGTGTTCCACCTCACTGGGAAATGGACAACGTGGGTCATTGAAAGGTTAGTTGGTTCTTATGTGCCGCCTGTGGAGTTAGTACAATGTTCTCCTCCCATTGATATGAGTTTTTAGCTCCACTGTTATAAGGATGCACCAAAGACAGCAAAGATGTGATGGTTTTAAAGATTTTGACCATGTGTCCACTTTAAAAATAACACTGTTTATTGAAAGCACCCAAGGGTGAAAAACATCGCTAATTTCAACAGTGTACCTGCATATCACTGAAAGCCTTTTTTCCCCCTAATTCTAGACAGCACTCCCTTTCTAATCCCTCTGGGCACTGGTGGTTTTGGTGACCCTCCAAAATTTCGTTAAATAGCTGATGATACAATTACTTTTGCCATTGAAATAAAAAAAACGAATTTTATGGTCCTGCAGGAGTCTTTGTTGGAAATTAAACACAAGACTTTTTCTGAGCCCAGGTCACAGAGGCTGTTTTGCTTGGAAATTCCACTTATTTGAGCCCTCAAATTCGAAGACGTGAATGTATAATAGTGCCATCATTCTATCATACATACTAAATAGTACACATAGTTAAATGTTGGACTTATGCCAGCCATTTGGTTGTTAGTTACCATCTGTTGGATAACATGTAGCCTGCTTCAGTTTCAACTCTCACCTGTCTGCTGAATGCATGCATCCAAATCCTATTTTTACAGACTCACTATTGATTGTGCTAATGAATGCCTTCCTGCTAGTCCAGAGCCAGAGCTGATGACCTCCCATTGTTTAATCCTTAAACTTGCAAGATATAGTTTTACTTTGTGGGGTTTGGTACTCTAACACGGTCTCTGAGCTCTGGCCACACCCATTCCATATTCTATTTTTTCCCTTCTGTCTCCATGGTATTTAGACAAAATATTGAGTTATAAATATAGGGATACGGAAATATCAGAAAAAAATATTGTGATACAAAAATATCATGGTGCAGACATATCGTTGTCTAGAATTTAAATTTTTTCAGGAAAGTGATATCGTTGTTAAGAATATCATTGTTGTTAATATCGTTTTCAATAATTTAGTTGTAAAACATATTGTTTTTAATTATCTTAATGTGTTTTAGCCCATATATTAATTGTATGTGTAATATTGTTTGTATAATTGTTAGTAATATTTTTAAATATAGTTTGTAATTTTAAGTGATTTATCATTTTTGTATTTAATTGCTAATAATAATTTATAGTGTAGTGGGTTGCTAGGTTTGTAGGGGTATAAAGTGGGAAGTTAATTAAGTAATACTTCATTAACTATTAATTTATTAATAATTTAATGGAATGTTAGTTATGTAAAGTTTGTAATAATTTAGTTTTTTAGTTATATTTTAGATGTGGGTTGCTGGGTTTGTGGGGGTATAGGGTGGGAAGTTAATTAACATATAATTAACAATTAAATAATAATGTATTAATCATTTAGTTGATTATTATGTAAATTGTGTATTAATTATATTTTTTAGTTATATTAGGTGTGAGGTGCTAGGTTCTGAGGGTATAGAGTAGGAAGTTAAGTAAGTAATAATTAACAATGTATTATTAATTTATTAATAATGTAATTGATTATTAATTATGTAAATTGTGTAATAACTTTATATTTCAGTTATATTTTAGGTGTAGGCTGTTGGGTTTGTAGGGATATAGGATGGGAAGTTAAGTAATAATTATCAATTATTTATTTATTAATATATATTTGATTGATAATTATGTATGTACATTATATAATACTGATTTACTTTAATTATATTTTAGTCGCGGGTTGTTTGATTTGTAAGGTTATAGGGTGGGACATTAAGTAATAATGAATAAATAATTATTAATTAATTAGTTAATTATCAACTATGTAAATTGTGTTAGTTATATTAAAGTGTGGGCTGATAGGTTTATAGGGGTATAGTGTGGGAACTTAACTAAGTAATAAATAAAAAAAAATGAAATTGATTATTATTTATTAAATTGTATAATAATAATGTAGAGTGTTTATTTTTACATTTATATATATATATTTTTTTTGAGTTAATAATATTCAGATTAAGAGTTTTATATGTGTTCTAAATTAATTGGGTTATTAAAATATGTTATGTGTTTGAAGTGAAGTACTTTACCTACTGTCGCTTAGACTAGAGTGGGAATAGTAAATGTAACCACTCTGAAGTCCAATGCTTTCCCTACTTTAGCACAGGCTGGAGTACAAATTGTACATTTAATATCTCCGAAGTCCAATGCTTTCACTACTGTTGCATAGACTGGGGTGGGAATAGTAAATCTTACCCCTCAGAAGTCCAACGTTTTCCCTACTGTTGCACAGAGTGGAGTGGGAATAGTAAATCTTACCATCTACAGTCCAACCGTTTCTCTTGTGTTGCACAGACTGGAGTGGAAACAGTAAATCTTACCCCTTCAAAGTGTGACACTTTTCCTATTGTTGCACAGACTGGAGTGGTAACAGCAGATTTAATCCCTTCAAAGTCCAATGGTTTCACTACTGTTGCACAGACTGGAGTGGGAATAGTAACTCTTACCCCTCCGAAGTTCAACACTTACTATACTTTTGAACAGACTGGAGTTGAAATCTAACCCCTCCAAAGTCCAACACTTTTCTTACTGTTCTGCTGTTTGGAGTGAGATTAGTAAATGTAAACACTCTGAAGTCCAATGCTTTCCCTACTGTTGAACTGCCTGGATGTGGAATATTAAATCTTACCCCTCCTAAGTCCAATACTTTACTTACTGTTGACCTGTTTGGAGTGGAAAGAGTAAATTTAACCCCTCCGAAAGCCTACGCTTTCCCTATTGTTGCATACACTTGAGTGGGAATAGTATAGCTATTAGTTCCAGACTCCAATCATTTTCTTATTGTTTAAACATATCGATTAATATTATTTGTTTTTAAATTTTTATAATATTTTTAGTAAATGTATTTTTTTGGATTGGATTTTTTATTTATTTGGTAATTTATTTAATGTTTTGCTATTGATTTGTTAATATTTTGCATGTTTCATATTTATACGTGTGTGTGTGTGTGTGTGTTTATATAGGTTTATATTTATATATAGAATTCAATATTATTTAAATGTATTTAAGTTCCATTATATTAATGTTATATATTAAAATATTAAAGATGTGCTATTTTAAACTATACATATATGAAAAAACTATATTTTTGTATGTTTTTAACGATATTAGTGTGAAACGATATTCAATTTATTATATTTTAGCACTTACCATTATATGCATAGGGACACAATATCTTTGTAAACAACATTTTTGACACGATGTTTTAGTAACACCAAATTGTTGTTTTCGATATTCTCTCAGGGATCTGTCTCCATGCTCTCTTTGGTCTCCTTGAAATCCCTTAATTAATCGCAGGAATAAAATTAAGCAACCCACACCTATACCATCCACACCTCCCAGTGCCTGCTACTTCCCTCTACCAGTCATGTAATTCTCCCCAACTTAGCATACGCTCTTCCAAGATGTTGATTATCACTCTAGTCCCTTTGTAGTCTTCAGCATGCTGGACCACTGCAACAGCCCCCACACTACTTCTGCAACGTGTAGCACAAGTCTTTGTTGCAGTGCTCAAAACTGTACCCAGCTGCACTATCCCTGAAGCTGCTGCACCAGAATCTATGAATCTGCGGGGAAAATTACATTGTTTTTTTTGGGGGGTTCTAACACTCCCCTTGTACCAAAGTCATTTTAAGACCATTTGCTGCTACCTGCCGCCATTTGTGATGGGGCAACAAGGCCTTTATGAAACACCAGCTTTGCACTTTACCTAGACCATCTCCTTTAAATGCCATGCTGCACACATCACAAATCCAGCATCACTTACTACTCATGATCCACACAGGGTCAAGCTTCCGTTCATTTATCTTCCACCCCCTCGGATCTGCTAGCTCCCCTGTGCACTTTTAAAATGGCCTGCATACATCACCTTCTTTAAATAGGAATGCATCTTTCTCTACTAAAAAGCTCAGCAGCATCAGTAGTGTGAAGCGTACCATGATCACTTTATTGACCCTACTTGTGAGTGTTGTAATCAACTGTTAATGTCTCATTCGCCTCAGTTTATCCCACACTCTTATTTTTGTTGTTATGCAGATCGACGTTATTACAATACATATAACTTTATGTACTTCCCATTACCAGAACTTATGCCTATGAAGGTTAACAAAGACTCAACAGTCGCACTTTCAAATTTGGTGTGTACATTCTGTAGACAGCCGCTGTGTGATATACTTCCCTCTGGCTCATGTGCAAAAGCCCTATCTTTGTTCATTAGTGAGTCTGTGTACCACATTGGTTCCATATTAGGTCTTGTACTTTTGCTATAACTTGGGCACCACCGGGTGTAAGTCATGATCACCTGTCTTTCTTGGATACATCAAGCTACCTTTATGTTGTAGCTTCCCCTTTTAATAGAGTGTTCTCTGTAAAAGAAAGGTACTATGTCAGACTGGAATGCTCCTACCGCAGTTGTTCAGTTGCTGCTGGAGTGTCCGGTCTGGCTGTCTGGTGGGAGAGAGACCGTTGGCAAGGTATATGTTGCTAAGAGTGGTGACAATCTTCTAGGTTGGCGTCACCAACGAGATCTTGGGATCGTTCTTAATCCCAATGCTCCTGACCAGGTGATGTTACTCTCACCCCATAGTGATCATCAAGACATCACTGAAAAATATCCTGAAAATCTTGGTCTCCTTAAAGGGTTTAAACTCAAGATTATTCTAAAAGACAGTGCAACTCCTGTGGTACATAAAGTTAGAAAAGTTCCTATTCACATGATTAAGCCATTAATAAAAGAACTTGATAGGTTACTTACTTTGGGTGTCCTAGAAGAGATTGAATCCTCGGAGTGGTTGGCCCCCATAGCTTTGACCCCCAAGGACAAGGGCACCAAGATTAGGATGTGAGTAGACTTGAGAAGTCTTAACAACTGTATTTGGGTCGACAGGCAACCTTTGCCTAACATCAATGAGGCTCTCACAAAGTTAGGAGGTGCTTGTCTTTTCAGCGTCATGGATTTATCCTCAGCCTACTATCAGGTCATGCTGCATGAAGACTCTAGAGCACTCACTTATCAGTCCCAAAATTGACCTTGTGGAAGCAATTTTGCAAGCCCCAGCTCCCACGAACAAGGATCAGGTTAGATCTTTCCTTGGTTTTTCCGAGTTTTACTCCAAATTCATTTACAATTTTGCTTGTGTTGTGTAACCTTTAAGGTTGTTACTTAAAAAGGGAAATGACTTTAAAAGGTACTGAAGAACGTTATTCTGTGATTGAGTGCGAGACATTGGCTTGCTCGTGGGCCATCAACCACTTCAGATTCTACTTGTGGGGGTTACCGTTTTTGGTCCGCACTGACCATAAACCCCTTGTACATATGTTTGCGTGCAGGAATGGTGAAAGCACTACTCCCAGGATCAAAAGGTGGATAGAGGGGCTTTGGGAGTATAATATTACAATTGAATATTTGCCTGGTCTTAGGAATGTTCCTGCAGATTTCCTATGCAGAATGCCTATTGATAAGAATGTGTTTTTTCAGTCTAACCATGCTGTGTCTTGGGTGAGAGAATGTGCTCTCAATAAGCAAGAATGGGAAGCTGGCGCTGTTTGTAATGGTTCCAGATGCCTCTTATTGGATTTTGTTGTTAATGGATGGTCTACTTTGTATGATGTTCCAGCTGTTGCAAAACCTTATTGGAATGTTCGTGATGAGCTGAACATTGTGGATGGTGAGCTTTTTAGGGGTGATAGGTTGATTCCTCCTTCTTCTCTTAGAGACAAGATTATCAATTTAGCACATGAGGGTCATTTGGTTCGTAGTTTGACCAAAGCAAGAGTCAGAGAATCTTACTGGTGGCCTGAGCTTGACAAAAATGTTGAAGAGGTTGTCAGAGATTGCACCATTTGTGCTGCAAATGACAAGTCCAGGAATGTCTGCACAGCACCGCTTTCACCTGTGGCTCTTTCAGAGTGACCTTGGTCTAAATTGGCTATTGATATTGTAGGGCCCATTGAGGTGCTAGCCCCCACGGAAAGATTTGTTGTAGTTTTAGTTGATTACACTTCCAAATGGATTTCTGCATGCTGCATTGAGTTCTGTTTTTACCAAGAACACTATTGAATTTTTGAAAGATGCATTTGTTTCTGAAGGTATTCCTGATATTTTGGTTTCTGATAACGGCATAAAATTTACCTCTCAGATTATTGAAAGATCTTTCCATTGCTCATCATCGCATGGCTCTCTACTCACCTCAGGCTAATGGTTTAGTGGAGAGTATAAACCAACTTGTCAGAGCCTGTGTCCAAACTGCCATTGATTCTGGTGTTCCTCTTAAGGGTGTACTTAGAGAGAAAATGTGGGCACACAGGAACACCCCAAACAGTGTTACGGGTTGTTCTCCTTTTCGGAAACTCCGGGGAAGGACAGCTGGTTCAAAACTCAACCCTGTGTGGTTGAGTATTAAAGACAATGAACAATGTTGTCGATGATTGCAGAGTTAGGAGATATCAAGAAGGTTACAAACAAAGATTTGATACCCCTATGTGTGTGCGCAAGTGTGAATGGAAGGTTGGTGATCTTGTTTTTATAAAAAAAAGCTGTGTGGTCTCCCAAAGGTGAGACCAAGTTCTTTTGTCCAAAACGCATCATTAAGGTGATGAAAAATGTTGTAATGCTTGATGGAGGTGATATTTGGAACATGTCCCGACTTTCCAAATGTGGAAATGGGAGTGGTATTTCCCATCAGAGTCCAGATGTGACTCATGCTGTTCCTCCTGTGGGTCAGTTATTTGCTTTATGAAGGGAAGATGTGTTGTAGCTTCCCCTTTTAATAGAGTGTTCTCTTTAAAAGAATGTTACTATGTCAGACTGGAATGCTCCTACCGCAGTTGTTCAGTTGTTCAGTTGCTGCTGGAGGGTCCAGTCTGGCTGTCTGGTGGATGTAATAATAAACTCATCTTGAAGTTACGTAGATGTTTCCTCATTATATTATTTTGAAGAGAAGACAATAACTTTTTGTTTTTTACTAGTAATAGCCAATAAGGGCTGAGGAGGGGCCTTGGGAGCAATACCAGTGAGAATACATTGATAAAATTGCAAACCACTTAGAATATGTGGTGAAATGAGCAAAGCAGTTTGATTTTAATTTCTGGGTTACAATGTAATGTGCCCTTCCAGTTATCCTTTGAGGATAAAGGAAGTAATGTGCTAGCATTAATGGAACTGGAGTCATTTCAATGAATTCTGTCAGATTTGGCATAGAATGAATTTGGACACCTAGGACCAGTGTCAGAGAGTCATCCTGTCTGAGATCAGGTTATTCAGGCGTGAACTTTGCCGAAGGCATCTCACTCAACCTCTGATAGAGCCTCATGGTCATTTAGATGAGGTAAGTGTCCTTCGATCAGGTAACTTAAGCTGCAACAAAGACATATAATGGGGTTTTAAAATTCTAGTAGCCTTTGGGTTTATTCTACCAAAGGGGCCTTTCACTTGCCGAGGCTCATATCATGTGTACTGCTGTTTAGTTTATTTTAAAAAAGAAGTGACCTTTTGCAATGTCCAGCCACGATTACCACTGTGCTGTAGTACTGAACCTTACATTTACACTGATGAGATGCTTCCATCAGAACAGAAGCTGTCTGCAAATATGACTCAAGGTCTCAAGCAAAGAAACCAAAATGTTGAAAAGGGGAATGTATTGAATTGGTTGTCATCCCACACAGAGTTGATTTTAACATAAGGTTACCAGGTGGCTCCATGTCACCAAGGACGTGGTGCTCTTGTCCTGAGTTTGTGTATAACAATGTAAAGCATTGTGGGAGTTCTAGTCCTGGTGCACTTCACTTGACCCAATTGAAAATGCACACCTGAAATCAATGCTTTTTAAAATCAAAGCATAAGAGTGAAGCATATTTGGTATCACAGAGGCATCTGGTAACTATTTTAACATCTTATCTAAAGAGCTCAGTTACTTCGAGAACTATGCACCCAAATACATACAGGGGTCTCTAAGTCATTAGCTGAGATGTTCCTTTAAAGCTAAGGCTATGCGTACCTATCAGCAGCTACAAGGTAAGGGTTAACACACTAAACAGTTTCTGGTGGAGTGGGCATTTCATGACAGTAGCAGCTCAAATTCATCAGCAAAGGTTCCTGATTGCAAAGCAGATCCTAGGCTTGTGACTGTGACTTCTTTGTTGGGTTCCCAGTGTCAAGGAGGCATAGAATTGTTTATTCATATGCCTCTGAGGAATTTTCTTAGGGATGCGTGATGTTAAGTTGTTCAGCGGTATGGCTACCAATAGTACTCAGGTATGTGAAGAGTCCACATTACTCCGACTATGGCGGCCTTTGACTTTCCAAGTATGGGATTTAGGTGGGCATTTTCTTTGATTGCATTAGTGTCCATGGTGCTGTTACTGTACCATTGAATGTACTCCACTCTTCGATTTATTGAACCAGGGCAGATGATTTCTCAAGTAACCACAAAACTACAGCATCTTTGTCAGGAGATCTGCAATGACTAAACAAAACAAAGCCATCATTTGTAAGAGACAACAGGCAAGAAAGCAGCCAAAAGTTAGTAATAATGTTTATTTTGCAAATAGTTAAGGAACGTCGACATAGTGACTAGAAAAGTAGCCAAAACATAATTGTACCAGAACAGAGCATGGGAGAAAGAAAACCATTGTGCAAGTAATGTGTGATACTCTACATAAGTGTCTGCAACATTATTATGGGGAAAGCAAAGTAATATTAGTCTTTCTACTTCTTCCTATGAACATCTCCAGGTCCTTTTTGTAATAGAACCTGGGATGGCTGGCTGTGCTGGGATGATGTTACTGCAGCAACCATATCAGTGCAGAGATGTCCAGACTACTTTCAGGACTTTGACCCATCAGGTAAACAAATACACAATTCACCTGTTCGTTTTGTGGTGTGATATTTTTTAATCATCTAGCACCACTGTTTTCTAGTACACTTGTCATGTTTCTGAAATAAAATATTTTGTAGTATTCTCCCAGAGGTAAGGGCATTTACCACTCCTGAAATTCATGGGGATTGGCAAGTGAAGCCAAGTTGAAGATTTCTAACCAGTTAAGACATTTCCAGTGGAGCAGTTGAAAACCTGTGATGACAGGAGTAGCATGATTGCTATAGCTTGCGATGCAAATAGCAACTGTGGTGCTTAATTTATGGCACTGGTTACAGATGCATGGCAATCGATTCTGGGGCCTGTGATTTATTTTCCATTATCAGATTTTGACCCAGAGGAAGGGAGAAAAAGCCGAAAATGGTGAAAGATGGAGGAAGAGAGAAAGGGAAAAGGTCAGTAGGGAAAAGGACAGATGAAAAAGGACTTGCAAGTGTGAGATCAACAGACAGGGAGTGCAGGGTGATGATAGAAAGAGACATCCGGTGAAATCAAAATTAGGCAGCTTTCGATGAACCAGCGACAGGCTCCTAAGGAAATCTTTGGGCATCTGTCTTCATTTATTTTTAACAAATTAACTGCAGGTTAACAGAGTATGTGCAGAGTAACAAAGAGCATGAAATGAGTGGAGATGAAGAATCTTCGGAATTAATGACAAGAGACTTTTAAAATCACACCCTTGGACTGAAAGGACTGATGGGAATAGTAGTGGATGAGAGATTGCACTGCACTAAATGCTGCCTACCAAGAGAACAAAAACGATTGGAAGGAGAAGCACTGGAAGACGGTGCCGCTAGGGATAGCTATTCAATTACTACACACTGGGTCATGCAGTGTAATTCAGGAATGCATGCTAAACCTAAACTAAGCAGCGCTTGTATGCTGATTAGGAGAGACCTAAAAAATACGGCTACGGTTGTTAGAGTGCTAGCGGTTTCTCGACACTTACAACTATACACTTCGAAGCAGTTTCCCAAGAAGAAAATAAGCAGCTGAAAAATATCTTTTGAAACCCATTTTACAAAAAGCAAAGAACTTCGGGCCCGATTCACAGAATTAACTTAAGACAAAATCCTAAACTTACTACTTTGATATTCACAGAATGCACTTACTACTTTTGGTATTCACAGAATGCACTTACTACTTTTGGTATTCACAGAATGGATTTACGACTACTAACTTTACGTCCGCACTCGGCCCGGAGGCAGAGCTTCCGGCCCGGAGGCGGAGCTTCCGGCCTAGAGGTGGAGCTTCCAGCCCAGAGGTGGGGATTCTGGCCGGTGGCAGAGATTTAGCCATGGCCGAAATCTCCACCTCCGGGCCGGAAGCTCCGCCTCCGAACCGGAAGCTCCGCCTCCGGGTCGGAATTTCCAGCCCGAGTGCGGACGTAAAGTTAGTAGTCGTAAATCCATTCTGTGAATACCAAAAGTAGTAAGTGCATTCTATGAATACCAAAAGTAGTAAGTGCATTCTGTGAATACCAAAAGTAGTAAGTTTAGGATTTTGTCTTAAGTTAATTCTGTAAATCGGGCCCTTTAAATGTCGATTGTATCACCGAAATATAAAACTGAAAGCCTCCCTTGAAATTCCAATTGGCCAATTGCAAATGATTTACACTAGCACTAATTGAAACGTGCGAACTGCCCGCTGCTTGTGTCTTATATATATATATATATATATATATATATATATACAGAGAGAGAGAGAGAGATTAATCAGTATAAAAGTAGTAACAGAAGCCAAGACTCCAATAAATGGTGACTACTATTTCACAGATTCCGCTTAATTTAACCCGTTTTTTTTTTATTCCACTTCATTAAAGTCCAAAATAAAATGTTGCTACCACTTTGATCAACTAAAAACCACGTTTACATTGATCGCCACTTCTGCCCATTCTGGATTCAGAACATGCACTAGTACATGAACTGTAAAATAACCTAGCGTGTTACCCTGATAATTACATAAACAAGTATTTGCCCAATATGTCCTCGTATCCTTGGGTACCCTAATTTCAGCAACGAGGTTCAATTTGTTGTGCATAAATAGGAGGTTCTGCAGTTGCCTCCCGCCCAGGAGCCCCGACAGGGGGCAGGTTGGTGCGCCTCTGGCATATTGAGGAAATTATCCAATTAGCAGGAGGCTTGAGGAAAGTTTCACAGCACATCGCAAGGCCCAATTATTGAATGGCGGCTCTAATGCAGATTAATAACGCACCACAAGCCGAGGGAAGTGTACAAACAAAGGCAACAGTTTCCTTCGGTGACAACATGTGTGGAAGCCTCCACTGGCCTCCCTGTGGGAGAAGGCACAATTTATTTATTTGACCTCGGCGGAAAGCAGAGCCCGGGTTAGGTGGGGAGGGTGGGAGAAGGCACAGTGAAAGCACTCGTTCATGTACGGTATCTACCTTGCAGCGCCATCTGTTTGCAATTAACAAGCGCGGTGCAGGCGCGATAATTGGAAACATATGGCAAAGCTGCTAGCTCCCGCAAGGTGGATGCCGGACATGCACAAGTGCTCTTTGGAAACAGTGCAGTACATGCACAAGTTTTCCCAAAAAGTGCAGACCGATTACAAGAGGTCACTCCTAAGCAGCGCTTGCACGCTGATTAGGCGAGACCTAAAAAGAGTGCATGAGGTACCTATATTACTCATGAAAACGACAGAGAGAAGAGGGCATAAAAAGAGGAGATGGAAAAGAAAGTAAATAGGAAATGATGAGATGAACAGAGAAACAAAGCAAGAGAGATAAAGAAATGGGGATTACTATTCGTATCTAGGGTGGCAGAGTCTGTAGTGGAGACAGGGTTTTATGTGCACACATTGCTATGTTAGCATAAGCGTTTTAGAAGCTAAATGCCATCTTGCCGCTTTGCTGCTTTTGCACACGACACTATAGGTAACTGTTATTGCAAGTAAAACTGCTTGCTTTTTATTCACATGACAATGGTCTGTTGTTCACATCCCTAGACGTGCACCGCGACCTTAGTCTGAACACTGTTTGCAGAAGCCATCAAGGTCAAATAACAATGTATGCTGTTGAATTCAGGTTGATCAGTCCACGCTCTAGACACAATACGCACACAGCTGCAAATATCTGAAACTCGGGTGCCTTTAATATTGCATTTTCATGCATGATTCAGACACTTGGAGAAAACCTTTCCAGACACAGAGAGCAGAGCTGATGCTGTGATGTGATTCACCTAAGCTGATCTTTGAGGTATGGGGTTTCCCATTCAAATCTAGAGACCTTCTATTAGTTTATAAAACTAGTTTACTAGCCTAGGGAGGGTGGTTCACAAAGTATTATAGGACTTGTTTTCCACTATCATTTTTAATATGATTACTCCCTTCATTTTCAATGGTATTGTAACAATGCTGATGGTTTTATTTTTAATCATTTGTCTGCTTATATTAGCCAAAATACTGCACCTTAGAGCACGTAGTTAAAAATAAACATTTTAAACTTTTCTGTGTCTCTGATTACTCTTGTTGTGGACTGATATGAGAATAATAACGAAAAGGTGTTTCTGATTCCCACCATTCCTGAGAGTACTCTTAAGTCGCTTGTTCTGGGTTGTCTAATCATTGGTAGCTTTGAGATGATACGGAGAACGAATGAGACACTGATGCTAGTCGGATAGGGGTTCTGGGTACTGAGATGAGTTTTTTGGTACAGCACAATTCACTGAGGTCCTGGTTTCCTGTGCATAGTTCTGTGCATGAGCATAATCCCCGCAACAAGGCTTCTACACCAAAGTGGTGGTATCCACCATTAGAGGAGCTATTTTGGCCAATAAAAGTTTCAGCAGAACATCCACCTATGTCTGTCAATGCTGGTGAACATTTTGTAAACAAATGTTGGTTGTAGGAATTTGAAGGTGGGGGGGCACAAATATGCTTTCTTACATGTTGTGTTATATTTCATATCGGTGCCCTAATATAAGTCCAGGGAACATTGTACACTTTCCCTACATCAGCTCCCGTTTTTTCATATGAACGAGCCTTATAAGGACATAACTCCAAATAGGGACAGAATGCCTTATAGGGACATCACGCCTTTTAAGGACTGTGGCCTTTTATGGACTAAACCTTTCACCTAGTTCCATGCCGAGGGTGGGTTTTTCCCAATCGATATTGCTAAGACGTCATCCTTAGCACATATGAATAATTAATGAGTACACTCTCCAGGAGGAATACTTCGCCTCTCCCATCGACGCACAAGGTTTAATCCCCAACGTCATCCTCATACTGAACAATTGGTAATACACGTGCATAGACTGTATAAATACAGCACCTCTTGCTACCAGAAGGCAGGAGGGACCCGAGACTTCAAGGCTGACACACTGACAAGAGACGCTGCAGCTCCGGCATGACATCGCTCCAGCTGACAGTGGTCTAACTATCCTTTGCGGGGTGTCCAGCTCAAGTCCAGAATGAAGTCCCACATTCTCACTATCCAGGTATGCGGGTTCGACTCAATCCTAGCGGGATTCGCGGCTATTAGCTTCTAGATTATTAGGCTTTTAGGCTCAGTAGCTCTTTCACACCTACTTACATGCTAGGTACACTCAGGTACATCTAGCCAGGCATCTTAGGAGTACGCGCTTTATTTTTAAAAATGCATTTCATATTAATGTATATGTTCTTGACTATTGCAAAATGGTAGAACAATACTATTCCTTTTTATTCACTGTACTGCTGGTGCTATATCTCTGCTACTGTGTTACAGTACAGCACACTTATTCTACATGAGAAGAACTACGGTATAATAAATTCTTATTCTAAAAACGCTCAACAGTTTCTTTTCTGTATCTCTCTGAGAGCAAAACAAACCTGCACGAGTGACTGGGTGAAAAGTTGTATATTGTTTCCACGAGTCTGAGGTTATTGTGTTCTGAGGTTGCCAAAAACGAATCTCTCTGATAGCAGGAGATTCTAGTGGCACTGCGAGCTAGCTAATGCAAACCATAGGCTAACATATTCGGCAGGGCTGCACGGAGTCAGTCTGCCACCAGACCCTCGGTATATGTTATCGATAAACAGCACAGGTCCTGCATGACAGGGTACTATATAGGACTACACTACATGGCGCCCAACATGGTATATTGATGGCGCACTTACTCAACAATAGAATCTGACTATCCCAGTCGTGCTTATTCTCAGAGACCCTACTTACAAAACCCAGAGACGTCTGGAGTAAGTGGGCAAAAAACTCCGCCACAGCTGAGTAGGCGAGATATCCTATGTATTGGCTGTTGATTAATCAAGCTTGAAAGGACAATATTCCCAAAATTGTGCATAAAACCTTTTCATGCAACCTTTTTATCCTTTCCTTGGACAATAATTCCGTGTCTTAAACACGATGGCGGACGAGGAAAGAGTTTTAAACCAGGGACTGAATCAGTTTCGTGAGGAAGATGCAGATGCAATACAAATTCCTCCCAAAGTAAGACAAACTTTAACAGTAAAACTACTTAAACATGGGTTGCAACCCAGAGGAGGTGTAGTAATATTCGTGATAGAGGCGCACGAAGATTTCAAAACAGAGGTATTCTACTCATGGGTTATATTCCCAGCAGCCGATGCTGTAACAAAAACTTTTCATTATTACATACATGATGACATTCCAGCGGTCTACACTCCTTCTGAGGAGACTGAGATTCCACTTACTTTCCAGGAACATATTTTCTGGTTTAATGGCGCCCTACTCCAAATAAAAACAAGAGCAAGGCTTGGTCCTTTAGGGATTCCAGTAGCAACATGGCCGATATTAGCGACCCATGCACCACATCCAGACATTGACACAATGCCACAGGATGAACTACTTGTTCAACACAAAGAGGTGATAAAACTCTACAGAAACAGGACACACTTCGTCTTGAGGACACTAGCGGTCCAACCTACAGTAATTACACCTACTGCAGCTCCTACACAGAGCTCTGGTACTAAAATTACTCCACAAACATTACACGCGGTAATGGGCAAAGTGCCCACAAAACGTGAACAAATTCCTTTCTGGGTAGCTCAGAAAATAACCCAGTTAGAAGCAGTATTCCCAAATACCACACTATTTGAAAAACACAGAATGTTAACAATCTGTTTGCCCATGGGGATTACACCGCAGTTAGAGGATTTCACCTCTTGGGGTACAGTCTTTGTTGCCATATATACCAGAACACATGGTATTCCTTCATTAGTAGTAGTGCCAGATGTATTAAGACAAATACAAAACAACTATGGAGCAGAATCTGCCAACACCTAAGGGAGTTCTCTCCATTAGAACAGGAGAATGAACTACCCAAAATAATTGAGAAATAGGCAGGGATAGTTTGGGGGTTAAAGCTTTAAAACCTCAACTCCATGGCAGTCCTAAGAAGGACACTTTTAAACAGACACCTACTTCTTCTAAGAAGAAGTGGGATAATAAAAAAGAAAACTATAACTACAAGAGATCTCAGTCCCGAGGTAGGTCTCCTCAGCAGGAGCACTCTGAAAACAAGTACAGCCTTAGGAATAGGGATAACATTAGGAAACCTGACAGGTATCAGGATATTGATACAAGTTCATCTCGTTCCTTTCAGGGGTCGAAGAAAGGCTCCGAAAGAGAAGGACGGTCAGAACACAGAGAGGAGCGCACACAGTCCAGAGACAAGCAGCGCGCTCAAGACTCCTAAAAAAGAAGATAAGCAAAATCCAAAACCTCAATTTAAGAAAAAGATAGTTGCTGGTCTGAAAATCAGACATGCCCAGAATTCTGAGGACACAACGTCTGAACGGGGAATGGGCTCTGACGATGCTAGACAGTGCGGCAGAAGTATCAATAGCTTTTTCTGGTCACAGCGGAGTTGAATGATTACATCACAGTGGAAACAGCAGACACCAGGGTGAGCGTCCCACATAAGTTATTTGAAATAACACTCTTGATGGAGGGGGGCAAGCCCAGGAAAGTAAAAAGTCTTTTTTTGGGAGAACATATCATCTGGTTATGACATCCTGTTAGCAGAACAAGATTGGCCGCCTGCATTCGTAATAGAGTGCTGTAGGGGAGAAAGTATAATTTTTCCTGTATTTCCCAACCACGTTCCTGTTCACCTTATGCATACATATGCACAGGAGTGGGCAGTAGCCCAAGCCCCTGCATTGTACAAAAATCACACAGGGTGGGATGAGAACTCAACCTACCATGTGATCCCGTTAAAAGTTTCACCTATTGCTCAGAGGCAATACCCAATAAAGCAAGAAGCTAAAAAACAGGTCAGGGAGATCTTAGATCAACTTGAATACCAAGAGGTCATTGAAAAATATACCTCTCCAATGAACAATCCTTTGTTTCCAGTTTCTAAACCAGACAATACATATTGTTTAGTATTAGATTACAGACATTTAAACTCATGCACAAAGACATTTGCTGTCCAAAATGCACATAGTGCCGCATTAATTAATAACATTGTGCGCAAAAAATACAAAACCACACTTGATATCTCAAATGGATTTTTCTGCCAAAATATAGTGCCTGTAAGCAGGTTTCTAACATGCTTCAGTGCATTAGTGTCCCAACGACAATTTTGTCAACTCGCCCAAGGGTACGAAAATAGCCCCGGGGTATTTTCTGCAAGAGTAACAGAGTTACTTCACAATTTTGATGAAGAAGCGTTGTCCTATGTGGATGATATTTATCTGACTGACGACGACTTAGAGAGGCACTTGACCAAGGTAAGCACCATTATTATGGGATTTGCCGCAGAAGGCTACAAATTAAACTTTAAAAAGCAAAAAATAGCCCACCTCAATGTCCTATTTTTGGGATATGAGTTGTCAAGTGAAGGCAAAAGTCTGGGAGCTAACTTTTCAGAAAAATGTGCGCAGCTCCAGCCTCCAAAATCATTGAAAAATTTACAATCAATACTAGGATTCCTAAACTTCGGCAGAACATACATTTTAGATTAAGTACAAAGGGTAAGATCTTTCTATGAATTAATCAAACCTGACTTTTCAGGCAAAGATTGGACACAAGAACATACTAATATTCTTCGTTTACTCCGGGAAGACATGATTGCTTCCAAACACTTCCAAACACGCGTAAACGTATGCCACTTGGTGATCCGAATAATTGCGGGTCAAAGCGGGTACACTTATTTAATCTTTAATGAGGGGGAAACCGTCCCAATCGCATACAAATCACACCTGTACACAAATGCAGAAATGCGTTTCACTTCAACAGAAAAAATCCTGACAGCAGTTCAGACTGCTGTAGCAAAAGAAAGAGCATAGGCTCAGGGGAAACGCATCATTGTCGTAACTTCAGTACCGGCTTTAGAAGCTGTAACAAAAGCCAGCATCTCGAATGCGAAAGCGTTACATCCAAGATGGATACAATGAGCTAATTCTCCTACTGCAACAGATGTTGAATACAGATTTGATCCAAGTTTAAAAACTCAAGCATACCTGCAATATGAACAAGAATATCCTCTACCAAATGAAATCTCACCTCTTGACCAGTATGAATATATTATTTACACTGGCGGATCTGCTCAACCGGTGATAGGAAGTAAGTAGCAATATTTTTCGGCATGTGCTATCGTTAAAGGTCTCATGGGTGATGGCAAGTTCCATCCTAGCTGCACAAAGACGCAATCTCTAGGAGACTGCATGGCGCAGTTGGCAGAATTAAAAGCACTGATACTGGCACTTGTAAATACGTACAATGAGTACTTCCAGCATTGGTAACAAAACGGGTTCAAGGATGCAAAGGGTGGCACAATTTTGCATAAAATGCTATGGGAACGGGTAGCGGAATTGAAATCCGAGCTACCGAGGACTCACGTGATCCATACACTGAGTCATCAACGTGATGGCTTTTTTTTTTTTACTTTATTTATTTTTTTAAAAGAAACAATACAGAGATCTCCGCAGTGGTTACGTTCAACATAGGTGTGAGAGATACATTTCGACAATTCTATCCTCCTGTCCAATAACAATCTATAAGCCTGGCTCCAGGCAGCATTATCCTGTAAACCATTACAACAGTCACATCCGTCGGAACCCATAGCTGAATACTGTGCAGCACTTACCCTCCCCACATCCGCCCAGGTCATTAGAACTCAACATTCATATTGGTCATACCAAATCCCTGCGCAACCCTCATCTCCGTACCCGAAGTACGGGAACCCGCAGTGCCCCAGCCATCCCAAGGCCCACCCAGTCGCGCACCTCCTCCAAAGCAAGAACCTAACCTACCCCTGTGGGCACTATTCCTGAGCTGGAGTGTGATTGAGAGGACCTCAGCAGATTCGCAATGTATGTTTTATATGGACCCCAGATGTCCTTGGGACGGGCTACGCTGGGAAGGAGACTGGAGTAAATCTCGCTGTTCGTGCTGCAGAACGCCATTGCCGTGAGCCATGCTTTAGCCGTGGGAGCTGCCCTACCACCCCACCGCCTAGCAATTTCTCGTTTAGCTAACAGAAAGCCCAGAGACGCAAGCCTTCAAAATGGTTTGGGAAAGTTGACCGTATAGCCCAGCAATGCCACCTCAGGGGTAGGAACCAGCGTAAGCCCCAGCATCTCCTCTAGGATTTTGTGTACCTGTGTCCAGTATGGTTGCAGTCTCGGACAGGTCCAGGTCATATGGGCAAAATCTGCATGAGGTGAAGAGCACTTCCAACCTGTGTGAGGCCGTTTGGGATCAATTGAATGGAGTCTATCCGGTGTCATATAGCTACGGCGGAAAAACTTGTAATGTAGAAGTTTGTGGCGGCTATTGAGCGAAATCCTATTAGTGACTTTGCAGCAAGCGGACCATTGCTCGTCCGTTATAGGCCTACCCAAGTCCGCCTCCCAGGCCATACGCAACTGGTCATCTGAGCAAGGAACCAGCGCAACACACGTCTTGTACAGTTTAGAAATAATATGCGCACCTGTATCCCTGTCAATGAGGAGAGTTAGGGGCTCGAATGAGGCCGGCTCGAGGGGGAATCCCTTAATTTCCGACCGAACCGTAAAGTATAGCCGGTTAAGGATGAATTTATCCATGAAAGTGGCATCACTGAATCGTGCCTCTTCCGATACCGAGAATATGTGCCCGCCCGGGTATAAATCCCCAATTTTGGTGAGGTTAAACTTCGTTAACGTGAGTTGCACAAGCTTCTCGCCCGTGCCCGTCAACCAACCTGCATTGGGAAGCGGGAGAGAAGAGGAGTATAAAAGGGGCTGGTCCAAGTAGCGCGATAGTCTGTTCCAGGCCCAGCAAGTGGTGGACACCGTTTGAATATCCACTGGACTTCTAGGTACGCCCCTGGGTAATACCGCTGACAAGCGACCCGGGAGAACAAAATCCGCCTCTGGACGAAGAAATGGGATCCGCGCGTCGGGGTGATACCCGGCATAGGCGTGGGCGCACTGAGCTACCAGATAATATAAATACAAATCCGGTACTCCAAAGCCGCCTTTGTCGTGCGGGAGCGTGAGAATCTTCCAACGGATCCGGGGGTGCTTTCCTCCCCAGACCAATCTAATTAAATGGGACCGCAGGGTGGCGAACAAGTTTTGGGTGAGGGGGATAGGGATATTAGAAAGATACAAAAATTTAGGAAGCACTATCATTTTTATAAGGGCGATTCTGGCCGCCATGGAAAGCGGAAGCCGCAGCCACCTGTCCACCTGTGACTCGTGCTTCGCAGTCGCACAGCCATAGTTAAGGCGGATAATTTCGTCCGTGCTCAGGTGTATGTGTATGCCCAAATATCTCACCGAGTCTGAGCACCACTCCAGCGGAAACTCACATTGCCATGGGGAGGTGCCGCTAGTCAGTGGGAAAATTATAGACTTGTGCCAATTGATAAGCAGCCCCGAGTGGCAGCCGAAGCGAAGTATTTCACGTATCAGGGGAGCCAGGTTTAGCTGCGGCTCCCTGACATACAGTATGGTGTCGTCAGCGTAGAGGGAGACCAACAGGGGACTGTCCGGAACTGGAGACCCCTGTGGAGATGTCGCTCCTGAAAGTGTCTGATTAGGGGGTCCATTGCGAGGATGAACAACAATGGAGACAGCGGGCAGCCCTGACGCGTGCCGCGAGTAAGAGCAAATGGGCGAGACAAGGTGCCATTAATACGAAGGCGTGCCGTAGGACGACTATATAAGAGCCGCGTGGTGGCAATAAAGCCAGCCGGCATGCCCATTCGCTGCATCACGGAAAGGAAAAATGGCCATTCTAAGGAGTCAAAAGCTTTTTCGGTGTCGAGGAGAATAGCCGCCGCGGGTGTGTCAGGATTTATTCTATGTAATACTGTAAATAGAGTCCGCAAATTCAATGATGTCGAACGATGGGGGATGAAGCCAGATTGAGCAGGCGCAATGATAAATTCCATCAATTGTGAAAGTCTGTTGGCAACTATTTTGGCAAGAATTTTATAATCGATGTTCAACAATGAAAGGGGTCTGTATGACCCACACATCGTCGGGTCCTTATTCGGCTTTGGAAGCAGGACAATGACTGCCTCGCTAAGAGTGGGCGGGAGAGTCTCACGTTCCAGGGCCTCCGCATACACCTCAATAAGTTTGGGTGCCAGCAGATCTGAAAATGCCTTATAAAAATCCCCTGACAAGCCATCGAGGCCTGGGGCCGAGGAACTCCGCAATACTTTAGTCGACCCTCGAACCTCTGTCACCGTTATGGGTTCCACCATGAATTCCTGCATGCCCTTTTCTAAGAATACTAGCGCGATTTCCGATAAGTAGGCGTCCCGCGAAGAAGAGGAATCACTCTGCTTGGTCGTGTATAAAGTCGAGAAGTAGGCCAGGAACTCGTCCCTAATCTCGGAGGGTGTCGTGCGGAGCGCTCCGTCTTCCCCCTTGATCTCGGTTATAAAGGACTTATTATACGGCGGTCGCAAAGCCTGCGCCAACGTGCACCCCGGCCGGTCTCCCTCACCGTATCTGCGTGCAGTGTGGTATTTTCCAAGATAAAGGATCTCCCTGTCCGCGGCTTCCCGGTAGTCGGACAGTAGATGCAGTCGCCTAGAAAAAACGTCGTCAGACGGTGCCTGCCGCGCCTCCGCATCTATCGAACCTAACTGGGCCTCTAGCTGAGTGAGTGTCGTGCGCAACGCCTTTAGGACCCCGGCATGCTAAGCTATGCAAACACCCCTAATGTATGCCTTAAACCCCTCCCAGAGGACAGCCCAAGAATCCACTGAGCCGGTGTTAATCGTGAAGTAATCTTCAATCGCCTCGGAAACCTCGTGACAGAAGAGGTAGTCCAAGAGCGCTCTCCCAGGGAATCGCCATTGTCGCTCAAAACCTTCGGGGCGTGGGACGTCCAAGCATAGTAAAACCGGAGAGTGATCTGAGTACGTTCTAGGGAAAGTCTTTAGAGTACGAAACCAGGGGGACAGACCCGGGGAAAGCAGCCAGTAGTCAATCCTGGTCCAGGTGTTGTGCTGGACTGAGAAATGTGTGTAATCAGTGGTGTCGGGATTGCGCCTGCGCCATATGTCAATCAGGGAAAATTGGTGGCAGAGTTCTAAGAGGGCGCGTCGCGCCCTGGGCTTAGAGTCAGCGTCCTCCGAGGTACTGTCCAAACCCACATCCATCAATAGGTTGAAGTCGCCGCCAATCAGGAGCAAGGCCGGCTCCAGGGTTGCGAGCTGGGCGGCAAGCGCGTGGAAAATGTCAGGGGAATCAGTGTTGGGAGCATACACACACACCAGAGTGATCCCGTGTCCCATCAGCACCCCTCTCACTATGCAATAGCGCCCCTCTTTGTCCCCTATAAACTGCTGGCAATGAAACGGGACTCTCTTGTGAATCAACACTGCCGCTCCTCTAGCATAGTTACTAAAATTAGCAAAGTACCGGTGTGAACCCCAGGACGCAGCAAATCGGGCATTGGTTGTGGAGTGTAAGTGTGTCTCTTGAATAAAGGCAACATCCACTTGATGCCGATTCAGATAATGTATCACCTGCCTGCCTTTACGTTGGTTATTCAGGCCCCTGACGTTCCAAGACATCAATGATAAGTTGATGGGGTTTTCATTCAAGCCTATACGAGCCATCTAAACAGCCGACCAAACAGTAGGAAACAGTAGTCGATCGTACCATCATATATCGTCAAGTTCAACACACACCAAGCAATGTTTATGAGATCAAAACAACCTACCCCTGCCCCCCTCCCCCCACCCAACCATATCACAAAAACGTGAGGCGAACCCAGACCTGTAAACAAAAAAAGAAGCTCCAAACAGTGTCGCCAGTTGCAATCAAACAATAACAAACGGAGCATCATAGCCAAAATGATCCACAGTGGTTTCCACCAACGGGGGGTGGCAACGACCCGATATCAACCCAGCACTGCTGAACAGTTGAACAAAAGTCTACCATTGTCCCCATGCCGTAAGAATTGGATTGAACTAAACTTGGACGTAGGCGCCATCTCACCCCACCCCAGAGCCTGTGAACAAGTCTTGGCTAGCCGCTGACCCACTGTGCGGGGGAGACGGACCGCCCCCATCGCCCCGGGAGGGGCTTTTATTTGACCTGTATGTGCGGCAAAATTCTTTCACCTCAGTAGGATTGTCAAAGAACCTGACCCTGCCATCAATCTCAACCCTAAGCCGTGCCGGGTAGAGCATGCCATACTTTAAGCCGAGATTGCGGAGCGCAGCCTTCACCCCAGCGTACTTCCGTCGGGCCTCCTGGACCACAGGGTAGAACGAGAGTTTGGAGCCCTGGCAGGTTATATCTCCCTTCTCCCTAGCTAGACGTAGAGCAGTGTCACGATCCCGGAAGTTCATGATGCGGGCTATCAGCGGGCGAGGCGGGAGCCCCGGATTAGGCCTTGGCCCCAGGGAGCGGTGTGCCCTCTCAACCACAAACCCCGATGTGAAGGATTCTCTCCCAAAAATGTCAGACAACAGTTGTTCCACAAACACATTGAGCCGGCCCTTGGCCGTAGACTCTGGGACCCCAGTAATACGCACATTGTTGCGCCGACTGCGCGATTCAAGGTCTTCGTTCTTGATGGCCACTTCTTTTAAAATGCATTCCATTCTATCTATTTGTTTGGTTTCTTGCGCAGCGCCATCCTCTATAGCTGAAATCCTGGCCTCTGCCTCAACCAAACGCCGGTCGTGCGCCTGAATCTTGGCTCCCATTGCCTCCAGCGTTTGTTCCAAAGAGTCGAAGCGACCATCGATGGATCTGAACCCAGCTCTCATCTCCTGTAACCAGTCTGGGGACGGGGCACGAGCCGCCGACCCACCGGCTGCGCCATCGCCCTGAGCCGCCATGTCGGGGGGCCTCTCCGATGAGTGCTCAGCCAGCTTTTCGAATGGCAGCGTTTTCTGTTTCGGGTCCTTGCGACCCATGCTCCAACACGCACGACTGGTCACCAGCCAGTCTCCTCCAGATCAATGTTGGCACCGTGTCGAAAATGGCGCAAGATCAGCCAGGCAGCACAGTCCACAACCGCTCGACGCGGCTCTTCAAATGTCGTAGCCCCCTCAGGGGCGCCAAGACCACCCCGAATCCACCGTGCCCTGGACGAGGGCCGCAGCAGTAGCAAGGCCAGGCCGCCCGGAGACACCCCTCAGTGCAGTGCAAGAGAGCTCCTGCGCGGCGCCGTGATACCCCGGCAGGGCATGGAAGCCAGAAACAGTGCCGTCTACAGCTGTTGGGACCCAGCGGCCTCCGCCCTTCACTGGAGGGCAGGGTCAAGGAGGGTAACCAACGCGGGCCGCAGACCACAAGTCGCCCCCAGGGAAGGCTCGGAGGAAAGGGCAGGAGCACCCCGAGTGCCCGGCCCAAACCAGAGGCCAAACCGTCCCCCCCCACCGCAAACAGGCCGTCCCGCTCCCCCCCGACACACCCCGTCTGAGTCGGCAAGGGGCCCGAGGGAAGAAAGCGAGCGAGGCCGCACCCGAGGCGCCGGTCTAACGCCGAGCACCCGGCCGGCCCTGAGCCAGCAGCAGTGCGGGAAGCAGGGCCGACCCCCGTCAGACCGCACCCAGGAGTCCAAAACCCCCCCGCAGCCCCCCAAGGTACCTGTCTCTGCGCCGGCCGCCGCCGCTCCAAGAGCCGCTCCCGATCGCCGATCTTAGGCCGCCATCTTGGATCCGCAGTTCATCGGGTCCGATCTCTCGTCCGGCCGCCTCCGATGGAATCGTGGCCCCACTGCCATCGGGTCGTGCTCCGGGGGTCAGGGGGTGTCGCAGTGGCGCCCACCGTCCATTTCTTGAGTCAGCAGGCAGGGGACATCCGCAATTGTGCCGGGCCGACGGCGGAGCTTCAGAACAGCGCGGCAATCACAGCCCGCGGCTTGGCCATGCCCCTCCATCAACGTGATGGCTTTCACGTTGAATGGAACTCATTGACTGATGAAGCCGCAAAGGGGGCTGTACGCAGAGCTTCGGTATCTGCGCTGACTTGTTAGAAAATAAGAATAGACGGAGATATAATGGTAGCAGTACCTAAAGAATTTTCAACCAAATACTCCTACAATTTAGATGCACAAAACATTCCATATGCTCAGATTCCTGGAGTGGGAGATAGAGCAATACCAAATATGGATCGTAGGCAAGGTTTAATACTAGCTGCATGCGAGGGTTTGGACTCTGCGCACACAGGTGTTACAGCGACTATTTCTTTACTGAAACAGCGCTATTGGTGGCCAGGGTTAAGTAAGCAAACTAAAGACTATGTCTTGAAATGCAACATCTGCCAGCCGATGAAAGGCTCCACCGTTGCACGCCCGGCACCGACGCCATTGCTAAAGTCAGACAAACCTCTTGCATGTGTGTACTTGGACCACTGCAGCCCCTTACAAACGGACGGGGCTTACAGGTATAACATGGTTGCAGTGGATTCATGCTTGAGATTCCTATGGGTTTGACCTCAGCGTTCTGCTGACGCTTGAACTGTTATAAAAGATTTGCTAGTCTTTATCGGTACATACGCAGTAAGCACGTTACACTCTGACCGCGGCCCTGCGTTTAGCTCTCGGGCGTAGCATTGCGGACGTCATCTCCGTATCATCCTGAGGGAAATTCTGTTGTGGAGAGAAAAAAACGAGACTTAAAGCAATCTTTAACAGCTATGGTATTAGGCACGGGTGGTAGTTGGGTCACACACCTTTATGGGGTACAGCGGGCATTAAATAACCAGCCAAGAAGCTCTCTGGGGGGAGTCACTCCATATGAGGTCCTCTTTGGGACACAAATGTGGGCACCTGATCTTGATTGTGAAGACGCAGTGCGAATGAAAAACCATTTGACATCCATGATCTTTTGGCTGTTTTACAGGATCTAAAAGAATCCAGGACAAAACAAAGCAATGTCCATCTAAAGCAGACCACAACTGAAGAAGTCAAGGTAGTCACGGCAAGACCTGTCTGGATCCCAAAAGTCAGGGATCTGGTCAGAGAGAAAATTGCGGACAAAAAGGAATTTGGACCCTCTTACAGAAAACCTGTACCAATCTTTGCAGTACACGGAACAAGAACTGTGCGGCTCCCGCCTCTTGCCGGAAAAAAGGAGAAAAGATTTGTCTCAATTGACTTAAACAAATCACACTATGTGACCGATACTAAACAGTAGGCCCAGTGGGCTCTGATGTAGCAGACGTCCTCCTCTAGCTACAATCCAAGAAGTTCAAACAGATAGACTCATCACATTTGAAGAGCCATCTGTAAGGAATGAAGGACTAAGCAACAATGCTATGGAACTTGTTCCACTTGAACCTAACATTCACAATCAAAAAGAAAATATGAATAATTCACAAGTTGCAATTATTCCTAATACAGAAGTCTACAGCAACATGCCTTGTCGAAATGAAAATTACATTTCAACTAATCCCGATGCAATTTCAACAATTGATCTAACTGCTTCTGGCTATTTCATTAAATTTGATACGTTTTCACTGGATTCAAGAGAGCCGGAAACAACGCCAGCCAAAACACCATTCAAGCAAGAATTAAAGAACGTTCTTCACTTTCTTCAAAAGACATACCTGGTATCACCTTGGATTAAACTCTGGGTAATTTCTGGGATAATGTTTTTTCTTTTATGACTAGGTTTAGTTTTGACTTTTAGTATACTTATTAATGGACATTTTCTTCAACAAGATTCCACAGCCAGAAAGGTCAACATTCTCCTGAAGCCACACACATCCTCACATCGTGAACAAAGAGACTTATCATTAGTGAACATCACAGCTGTTCCTATACTGGATGGTATAGAATGGGACAAGGTTGATTTCAACATCTTCGGCCCGACCGAACTTTTAAAAAGTTATCATGTATTTAAAATATCTTTGAGTGATATCATTACCTCGAGTACATTTTCTGATGATTGGGACACTGACACTGTTAATAACATGTTATCTGATTTAGAGTAAACTGCTGCATTTTCTAATAATGAAATATTAGAAGGTTCATCAGATTATGACAAATTGTACTGTTATCAACATTTTGGTAATCATTTCCTGCACAAATCCATTTCACCTAGGAATATATTTGAATACAATCAGCGGGAACATTGCCCAACACCACCAAAAACTAGTTCACAGGCATTTGCACGAAAATTTGCATACTTTTCAGGATTTAATACAACTGATCTAGCCTCATTTTGTTATAAGGTTGTACCAACATCAGCACTGAAAATTATGTTGACAAACACTAAACAGATTTACTCTGCATCCTTTTTGGCCCAATTGTCTGAACAGGGTTTTGACCTATGGCAAGACGAAATTGACACAAAATCGATTTGGGGTTCAAGGAACTGGCAGGTCCAGGGTACAGAGGCACTATTTAGAGCATGCCTCATTCCACAGCAGATGATCTTTTTTAAATGAAACTGTGCAACAGACATCTTGTCTTGGAATAGCCAAGATAAAGGACCTGAACGCTTCAATGTTACCTACACCAACATATGGGTGGCAGAATTCTTCTATACAGGAAGGGGCAACAGTTTATGACATACTAAAGTACAATAGATCAGACCCAAATTGGAAGGAGCGGGTGGTTTGGCCCTTAGACACAAACACATTTCATGAACGGTTCCTGCACATCACCGAGGGACTCAGCATGGATACGTCAGACTCACGTTATGTACAGACGGAACATCCAGTGGTCCTGTAGTGTTGGGAAGTTGTGCCTAAAATGGCTAGAAACCTCAACACTTGCAGATGTGAACCAACATTTATATTTGCTCTCACAAGAAATGGATCTTAGGAACTTTTTACTATGACCTAAGAAACAATGTCTAAAACATTTCATAAATTGAGGCATTTATGCTGCCTATAGTGAAATCTGGAAGATTTCCCAACAAGAAGCCGCAGAGAGAATTCGAAAATAGACCGTATAAACTTAGAAAAAGCTTTTGCTGTGGTTGACAACTTTGACCTACAGATTATATTCATTGGGCAACATTGTATCTTCTGCTATTGACATACTGGAACAGGATTTAGCCATATTACAACACGGCCAATCACAGTTACGTTCTATTATGTAATTAAGCTGGACGCTGCAATCTTTGCGTGCAGGCCTTGTGCCTTGGCGTTTTAGTACGTCTCTGTTTTCAGAATACAATCTAACTGATACACAGATTGAAATGGTACAAAGGGGAGCTAAATATACAATGCTGCAAATTGAAAAACTGGACAGACTACCATTTACAGTAGCTGAATTACCATCAACTGAGTGGCTAATCCATGGCCAAATCACTCTCCCGGTCACTACATTTCAGTTTCACTATTGCCTTGAGCAAAGGCAGGCAGGCAGGCAGATATAAAAAAAATTGGGTAAAGAATACATTAAGAAATCCTGGGATTTACCATATAGATTTCGATGCCGGAGTGGGGATCGAGAAGTGTTTCATAGTGGTACTAACTGCAAGAACGTTTGTAGCGGTTCTCTCATATGCCAAGATAATGTTTTGCATGGAGCCTGTAATGGTTCAGTTTCAAATCTGTCTTGCCACATGAAAGGAACGCCAGCTGCCGTAATATCACCAGGGTTCGAGTTACTTTCAAATGGAAGTTACTTGATGCTGAACGATCAATGTTATTGTGGCATGCTTCCAGGCATTGCATATCTGATCACCGTTAACACCAGGGTTACTTGCTGTATGCAAGTATTGTTTCCTTCGACAAATACAGTCAGGGAGGCACTAGTATGGCCTTCACTAAATGTTTTGTTGCACTTTGATGCTTTGAGCAGAATGAAAGCCATGCTTTTACAGAAAACCGTGCCACTGACCTCCGCTCGAGAAACCTTTGAACTTCAAGTTGCAAGGACCTCGACCGAGATACAGGCGCTAATTCGAACAAACTGCCCCCTACATTTCGTAGAAATGGTGGGACGCATCTTTAAAATATCTGATACGAGTGGCATTATACACCTATTTAAGACCATTAGGTCTGGATTTCTTAGCACTTTCCAGACTATCCTCGGAGTTATTCCTAACTTCATACACTCCGTGATTGAAAGTATTTTCAGGGGTCTACCTCTGATACTGCTCGCTTTACCTGGAATCCTGATTATCGTCTACCTGCTGCGCAATGGACGGATCATCCGCCAGCGAGATTGCGAAGGTTTTCCTGGAAACATATTACCGTGAGCGCATGATGCAGCATCTCGCCTACGAGAACTAAGTGTTTCTTGGTTCTTATCCTTCAGACCAGTCTTTGAGGACTGCATCGTACCTGTCTTCCGATGCCTGTTCTGCGGAGGCGAATGCGAGTTTGACATCTGTCTGACACCTCTGACGGAGACGTCAGCGGACTTAGACTCCAGGCTGGAACCCTTGTGATCCCTTGCACGACTCTGTCCCCAGCGTATTCCCATCTTGATGCATGCCTTCCTTGAGAAAACGCAGGTGCCTTTCACAACTGAATTAAATTTCAGCTCCAGCATTGACACCAAGGTATCGAATTCAGCACCGGAAGCCTACACACCAGCAACGAGGAATTACAGCTATGCACACTTGACGTGCTATGCGGGGTATTGCCATGTTTGTCCCCTGCTGTAGCAGGCAACAATAATATTATGTCGCCCAGGCAGGACTTTTAATCTGAATCTAGCTCACCGTGTGCTGGGAATGAATATGGGACTTTTTCTTTCCCTTGATATTTCTACAATAACTTTCTATCGCAAAGCATGGCCTTCTAAGTACGCTTGCAGTAATTCAATGTGTGTAATCGAACTCAGTTAGAACTGTGATTTGCGGAACTTTACGACAAAGTCAATTCTTACCAAAGCACATTTTTCCTCGTTTTTTAAACTGTTTTTAAATGATTTTTTAAGCATTTTATTAGAAACATTTTAAATGACTGCTTGATCATTTTATACACTGACACTGTTATGAAAAATGTGTATCTCAGAATGTGTATTATTATTTTTAAGTATAAGGTGGAGTGGGTGTTATAGTTCATGTTGATGCCCTAATATAGGTCCAGGGAACATTGTACACTTTCCTACATCAGCTCCCGTTATTTCATATGAACGAGCCTTATAAGGACATAACTCCAAATAAGGACAGAATGCCTTATAGGGACATCACAACTTATAAGGACTGTAGCCTTTTATGGACTAAACCTCTCACCTAGTTCCATGCAGAGGGTGGGTTTTTCCCAATCGATATTGCTAAGACGTCATCCTTAGCACGTATGAATAATTGATGAGTACACTCTCCAGGAGGTATACTTCACCTCTCCCATTGATGCAGAAGGTTTACTCCCCAACGTCATCCTCATACTGAACAATGGGTAACACACGTACATAGACTGTATAAATACAGCACCTTTTGCTATCGGAAGGCAGGAGGGACCCGAGACTTCAAGGCCGACACACCGACCAGAGACGCTGCAGCTCCGGCATGACATCGCTCCAGCTGACAGTGGTCTAACTATCCCTTCCGGGGTGCCCAGCTCAAGTCCAGGACGAAGTCCCACTTTCTCACTATCCAGGTATGGGGGTTCGACTCAATCCTAGCGGGATTCTTGGCTATTAGCTTTTAGACTATTAGGCTTTTAAGCTCAGTAGCTCTTTCACACCTACTTACATGCTAGGTACACTCAGGTACATCTAGTCAGGCCTCTTAGGAGTACGCACTTTATTTTTATAAATGCCTTTCATATTAATGTATACGTTCTTGACTATTGCAAAATGGTAGAACAATACTATTCCTTTTTCAGTGTACTGCTGGTTCTATATCTCTGCTATTGTGTTACAGTTGTAACAGTGCACTTATTCTACATGAGAAGAACTACGGTACAATAAATTCTTATTGTAAAACAAACGCTCAACAGTTGCTTCTCTGTATCTCTCTGAGAGCAAAATAAACCTGCATGAATGACTGGGTGAAAAGTAGTATATTGTTTCTACGAGTCTGAGGTTATTGTGTTCTGAGGTTGCCAAAAACTAATCTCTCTGATAGCAGGAGATTCTAGTGACACTGCGAGCCAGCTAATGCAAACCATAGGCACAGGGGTGCACGGAGTCAGTCTGCCACCAGACCCACAGTGTATGTTATCCGTAAACAGCGTAGGTCCTGCATGACAGGGTACTATTAGTACTACACTACAGTTGGGGCTACATCCTCTCATGTTGGGGACACTATTGTTGAAAGCCTAATATTTCATGGCAGTTTTTCATGGAGATAAATCTACCAGACTGTCACTCTAGTTTGGGTGGATGTTTTGCAACCATATCTAGCAATGTTTGTGGTGCCAATGGTGGCTCCTGAGGTGTCTTCTCCTTTGGCATGCCTGCTCTCTAAGGTACTGTCGTTTGGGCAGTTACACAGCCAGAGATGGTAATGGGAAATCTGTCACTTTATTTGCAGATTTTCTGTTACTGCCTTCCTCTCATCAATTTCATATATTCAATTCAAAATTCACAAATCTTTATTCGGATACAAGAATATATCCATAAAAGCACAGTCATAATAGCAATAATAATAGGACACAAACGGGTTACAAGAACAATAAAATCCATCGAGATAATACCTACAAAGTTAAAATAGGGTAAGAAACAGTAGTAAAAAACAGAAGTGCTTCAGAAAGGAGTACCACAATAAGATTACAAAGCGCGCAACAACTTTCAGGAGAGAACATTCCAAGTGTAAAAATACTGCAACAATGAAACGGAATTCATCAAGATATTTGCTAACGTTTTAAACAATGATAGAAACAAAAATAAAATAAGCATACATCATGGAGTACACATCGAGTTACGAGCACGCACGGCAGCTTTCAAGAAAGAACCAACCCGAAAGGTTAGCTCGTCATCCTCTAAGGTAATAGCCTTCCTTTAAGCTACTTTATAATAAAACACAGATGCAGTCTTGAAGAATGGTATTCAAAACCATTTGGTATATATGATATAATAATTACAAAAAAATAAAAAAAGCAACATAGATCGTTTGTGAGAACCGTTGCAGGGGCATGGCAAGCGGTTGAGGTTAGAGTTATACCCCGCAGGGAAGCAGAGCAGAAATGTCATGGTATTGGCCCTAAAACGAAAGAGCAAACCCCTCTCCCATCGGCCAATAGGTTTTAGTAGGTAGCTAGAAGGAGTATGGGAGATGTACTCAATGAGCATATATCTGGCGACAGAGGATTTCTGAGCCTCAGTATCATATCTAGCTTTATTGTACAGTGTATATAGAGCCTTCTGCAGGGTTTTCTTGCCTATGCTACCAGAATTCTGCGGGGTTTAAAAATATGTGCTCATAGTTCACTCTAATCAAACTTTTGCAGACAGCTGTAAGCCAGAGAATATCCCTGCCCCTATCACAGTTTAGGCAATCTAATATAATTTCCCTAGTAAATCTCGCAGCTGGATTATTCCAAACTGCCAGCCAAAATAGGGCAGGGCGAGCCTTAATATAATCTTCTATGTAAGGCAGTTTGAGTTCGCTATGGCATGCGTACTGAGAGGAGGAAATGGGAGCGCCCAAGATTTTGCGACAAAATCTGTTGTCTTCTTCCTGAATGCCCTTGCAATTACTAATGCCCAAAACTTCTGCTCCATAGGTAGTGGTTGGGGTGCATTGAAATTTGAAGATCTTAACAATGGCCGATACGACCTCTGAATTTCTCGGTTGGGGCAGGGCAAGTATTGAGTTAATAGAATTAGAAAATTTACGCCTGCTGTAAGCCGCATGATCAGCCCATAATCCATTTGCGGCAAATACCAGCCCTTAATAGGGAAAAGTGTGAGTGCTTTGTAAACTATCAGAATCTAAAACAATTGAATTGTTAAGATATTTCCTCGAACCGCCCAACATTAAAAAAGAGTTTTTTTAAATTGGTGCGTAGATCCAAACTTGCCATAAAATCAACAAAACCCCGCACCAAAGCTCGTCCGCCTTCCTCTCATCAATTTCATATATCTTCAGACACTAATCTTCTTAGGAGACCCGGTTTGGAGTACATTGACTGACCGCTTGGTATCCAGAAGATGGTAGATGTATTATGAAGGCGAGACCAGAGGTTGTGGTTCAGGAGAACAGTACCTTCACGTGCCAAGAGAAATCTTTAACTGATTGTGTATGTTATTGGGGAGCGGTGTTTCCATACAGATCTGATTACTACTGCGACTGACTTCTACTGTCCTCTATGCATTATGGAAAGGTGGCATTCAGAGAATGATGAAGCAAATGGCATAGAAGGGCACATTTGCAAAGGAAGAGATATGCACAGTCACGTATGCTGGTATCGACAGGGCTGATATGCGAGTTACGTATATCTGTGCAAATCTATAGGAGTTCAAGTTACCCTTCAGTGTTTGATATTGCACCATTCAACAGTATGTTAAGCACCACGGCAAGACTTATGAAGACTCTCAGAACTTGGACAATTTTGTATTAGCCACATTAAAGGAATTCTATGACTTATGTAGATGGAAGGCGTATTCCCTAATTAATGACTATCCTATAACCACTTATCTGTGAAGAGTTAAAAATGGCAAGAACGCAAGAGTGTGATGGGTAGGATCGGCTTTCACAGAAAAGAAAGAAATTGTAGTTGCTAATAGTTATAGACCTATTTCTTTAACAAATAAGTTTAGCAATGTTGGCCTGTGGGAGTATATCTCATTAGGTCATGGATGGCCTTCAGACATCAAGGTGGTGTCCCACATTGATTTTGTTTTCTTATTGATCTGACATGCAGCAAATGACATCCTGTTTTTGTTTCCCATTACAGTCTTATTTTTACAGTGGTAAATTGAGGGAGACAATTCTAAAAAAAAAATCAGCAGAATAATATGGACATTACTGCGACAAGTTTAAACTGTTTGCATTGATTTTTTACCTGTTGAAATGCTTGAGTTAGCCGTTATGGGACTTTTGGATGTGACCAATCTTCATTTCAGTGCACCCTGCACTCAGCTCTTCCTCTCTTTCCCCGCCGGTGTACTGAGAACCTCCCATGTGAATTTCATCGTTTGTATTAAATGTACAAGATTCAGTTAGCTTGATGGTGTCCTGTTTGCAAATGTTGCCGAATGTGTTCTCTTGTGCTCCTAATGTTCTTTCCTGCAGGATGAGGCTTAGATGTATTAATATGAGGGCCATTTCCTCTACTGAACAGAGATGTTGGCGTAGTTCTGAATGCGTTATTATTTTCCATGTAGTATTCAATATGGGATTATTAATTAGAAGTGGGTCCGGAGTTACCTGTACCATGAGATGCGTTTTCGGTTTAGGAACTTTCTTCTCACACCATAGTAAATGTGTGGTTCCTTTGCCTAGAACTATATAAAAATCCCTAATTTGGTGTGCTAACCCGGTCTTCCTCTGGCCTTTTTAGAGATCAGACACCATGTTAGTCTGTTTATCAATCTGCACTTAGAATAATTTCCATGATTGCCTTCTCCTGCCTATACTGAGCAGTCCCTAAGACATATTGTTCTTTTTTTTTGTATCTTCCTTTGTGCTGGACTGTATTCTAAAAAGGCATTCAACTGGTTCTGGGTATGAAAACGGAAATGTCTTATATTTAACAGGCTAATTAACTAATACTCTGCTAACTACTGCAGAGTTCATTATTTGGCAGTCATACGTACCATAAACATACACATTCAACGCTTGATTCATTTTATGGATAAGACGACATCTAATTGTTCAATTAAAGCTCTGGTGTTATTGTGCGCTCTTATTTGTGTTCCTACTAATGAACTTTTTCACTCTTCTTTGCCATCTGTGTTCTAATAGAAAAAGTGACAAAGATATGCGACAACAGTGGGAATTGGTTTCGACATCCTGACAGCAACAGAACATGGACAAATTACACCCTGTGTAACGCATATACACAAGATAAAGCAAAGGTATGACATTACTGCTTTTTAACCTTGTAATGTCGTTTTCAATTCACAAAAAGAATTAAAACGTTCTTGGAGCCGGAAAGCCAGTTACTGTTGGTTACAAGAATATTGTTGTGGCAATAATTATGGCTTTTTAGGTAGTGAACCCAAATCTAAGATATTTCTTAAAGACCTTGGTAAGCCAACTGGGGATAAACACAGCATTCCAGAAAAGCCTTGGCATAATTTTATGGCAGTGGACGATAGTGCCTGAGACTTAGCTGTATCAGTGAATGACAAATATTGGGTAGGATCCATGCCCCCCACATCCAAGAAATGTTGTTCTTCCAAAATTTTGAACTTTCATTCTGAACTGTACACTGCTCAGATGTAACCCTGAGGCAATGTGTAGCACTTTAATAAACTCATACTTGAATTAGAAACTGGTGAAGACAAAGCAAAGATACCTGGTAAAGAGACTTCACTGTGAGAGAGAGAGACTAGTTCCAAAGGGGAAACAGCCTTTACCACGAAGCATTTTCCACGCATTACGTTTACAACGATACACTTACCTCGTAAACGTCTTCATAACGCGTAATGCTTCAACGACCATCTTCACCACGCAAGCAATGTCATCACGGAACAACGTCATCCTAATCCGAAAAAAAGCATCAGTCCGTTTTCAGTGTCGGCGGAGACCTGCGGAAAAAGGAAAAAAAAGAAGAAAGGGGGCTTGGGGTGGGTCTCCCCCCCCCCCAAAAAAGAAAAAGCGGAGTAAAGGTAAAATCGAGGTAACGGCAAAGAGTGGAAAACACATTCCGTTGTAACGCATGCGTGGTAAAGGCATGCGTTGCAACGGAATGCGTAGTAACGACATATATTCGTTCCAAAGTAGTCCCATAGACTTTTATTTGAGCCACCTATACTTTGTGTCATATGTTATTCTGTCATTTAGCCACAGCTGTAGGAATTCTTGAAATCAAGTAAAAACTATCAGCTTCGGAATTTACAACCTATTTAATGACACGGGTTTGATGGTGTGATACTTGTGTGGGTGTGGCTTACAGGAACTGTATTCGTTTTATTTATTTATTTTACCAAATGGCCTTGTATGTAATTGCACCTCATATTCAATGTTCTGTCCAGTTTTTCAGAATTCTTCCCTGAGCTCAGAATTCCTTACTTTTTAAGCCCATAGTCCGTATGGTTACCTTGGTTTCTATGTATTTTCGTTAACTTAAATTATACATGAAAATATAAATAAATGCATACAACTTAGAATTCCTGCTAATGTCTCAGGCCTTTATCGCTCACCCGAGGATTCACATTTGCGACCAACTTAGGGCTGTTGGTGCAGAATGTATTTTTACCCATACAAAGTTTGCTTTGTGTAGATATTATTTAATTCATATTTTGCAAAATGGGGGCAAACGTACAAAACTCCTGTATGATCTAATTGGGTAATTCATAAAATCACAGGCTTTTGAAAGAGTATGTTGCCATGCACAAAAGTAATTTAGTGGGTCACAAAATGGCTTTTGCAACCCATTACGAATAGCAAATTGTATAAAGGCGTGAAAGAGATGTCCTCCTGTGTGCAATTCAGAATGAAATGTATCAATCGTCTGATCCTGAAATTATGATCACAAAATATTGATCAATTACTGACACCCCTTGGATGGTAATTGATTCTCAGTGGGGAGGCTGTCCCACTAGGACAACTACCCCATTGAGTATTGTGTCAGATGGCCTCAGGGGGAGCTGACAGTGGTCCAGGGAATCACCTCTTGCCTGTCCCTTCCATTGTTGTGTCCATGCATTTCAAAATGTTTCCCTTTAAGGTACACAGGCTGCATTAAAAAACATGTTGACATCCAGGGGACATGAATAGAGGGGGATAGAGGATTTTCTGTGTTTGCTATCATTCGGTGGAGGTCATAAAATGCCTTCTGTTTTGTTAATACGAATGAGGCAGGAGGATTTGTAACTTTCTGCAAATGTACATGTTGGCATGCTACTGATGAGTACATCACTTGCATCACAAAATGAAGCTCATTTTCTCAGTGTACAATTAGCACACACTGGTTTGAGACCCGTGTTCAGTACAAAGAGCCCATCGTTATTTACCATAATTATTTGTGACATATTAATTAAGTTTAGATATCTAAAAAATATATGCCCAGATATGTAGATACTACAGTTGTGCCACTTTCGTGAAATCAATATTTATTGTACACTTCTGTTTTGCCTCATTCATTATTATGTGTAACTATCTGGGCCTATAAATACAATCAATTGATGTATTGTCGTCAAGATATTTCTGTAGACTATATTCACATCTTATGTTCTATGGGTTTGAATGAAATAATTTACTATGGGGCAGCCGTGTATATGAGCGCTACATCAGGATCTTAAAAAGCAGACGCTGCATAGTTGGAAATGCCATTTGCAAGAGTTAAATTAGCCAAACTTTCTTTGAATTAAGATAGGGATTTTGCCCACAAAAATTGGTTCATTGTGTTGAATTTTAGAGCACAAATATCTGTGTGAATAAAGATATTAAATATAAATTGATCCTTTTGGGTCGTCTATTTAAGGGGAGGAGAATCTGTGGGAACAATTAGTGGGGCAGTTAAAAAATGTGTTTAAATGTATACGTGATATTTTGTACTGTCAATTTATTGTTTTGCAGACGGCTCACAACCTGTTCTATTTGGCCATTATTGGACATGGGTTGTCGATTGCATCTCTACTGATTTCCCTTGGCATCTTCTTTTACTTCAAGTAAGAAAGTCTAATTTAAGATCATTCTAGTTGCTAACCAGTAATCACGCTCTGCTTGCTTCCAGGTACTACATTAGCAATTGTAATAGAAACTGACATTAACATAGCCCTGAGTGAAATGTAGTTTTAACACTGAGTCACATGTTGTTGTTGTTTCTTACTTTTTGGACAACTGCATCCCATTTATTTTAGAACTTCCTTGTTGTTTCTTATTTGCACATATCTTCTAGCAGAAACGAACATCTGTCTCAGGTTAGGGCACTTTAGGATGGTATCAAAATGGTAATTCTCAGGAAATTCGCAGTAACTTTTCTTAGGATTTAGGATCATCATTATTATTATTTTATTTTAGGGCTAGTATAGTCATAAGATAATTTGTTCCTCTAGTTTTGAATCCAGCTACTACGATGGACAAACACGGTTCTTACTTGCTAGGGGTTTAGAGAAAGTGCTTTGCAGGACTTGGTGCTGAAGGTCCCAAGGACAGTTTGCACAGTGTCCACCAAGTGCAGCTCATTTTATAAAACATTTGATCTGAGAATAAAACGTTCTATCTTGCAATTATGCTGACTGGTAGGCTGTGGTTCTACTATGAGTATTACAACTTAAAAAGTACCAAACACTTAAAAGGATCCTGCTGATTGGGGCTCTTTGATATCTTCCCCAAAACGATGGAGAACAAAGGGCTACTAAAAATGTTTGCCTGTTCCATGAATTTTCATTAAGGCATTGGATCCTTTTCTTTATTTCTATTTTTAAATGCTTAACAAAATGCACAGGTAATGCCACATTCTCCATGGATCAATTGCAGTCAGTAGAGCTGTTTAAAGTCTTGAGAAATAGCCATTGATTATTACTTAAACTAACAAATCAAACAAAAAAGAAGATAAAATACCAATACTGCACCTTTTAAGAATAGACGTGTAGCAAAGAAAGATCTATTTGTTTTTGATAAGTAAAATTACACCTTGCTTCTGTAGACTTTGATGCATTTCTTCTGAGTGTGTCCATCTCACCCCAATAATGACGGTTTGCCAGCTACCTCTATTCACGTGATGCTGCCAGACCTCTGAAAAGGGGTCTAAAGAACACCTTGCAAGAAGACCTGCATCAATACACCTTACCTCCTAATTCGTTAGGGCCGTACATTTTTACTATACATACAGTACATAGGCTGATTTACAGTGAAAAGGATGAAAGCATGATTTGACTCAGATGTTGTATTTCTTGGCTAGGTTCCATTTATGTCACCAAAATACTACACTCTCCAAGACTGACTCACTTTGGGTTCATTTGTTAACTGAAAGGACTCTGGAGCTGCTGACAGCTGCAGGAAAAAAGGTGGCCGGTGACTTCAGTGTATCACTAAGGAAGCTTTAGTCCAAGGCATGTTCCATTACTAGACTGGGAATCTGTTAATGAGCTCTGTCGTCAAGATAGGAAAATATCCCAGATGCTGAGAATGTATTTTTGGATTATTGAATATCATCTGTGCACATGAGTTATCCGTGGTCATAGAAAGTGAAGGCACATGTTGGTAACTGGAATGGAGTGGTGATTGGTGTAGGCTCACCAGGACAGTAATGACTAACAGGAGGGGGCTTTCAGGTGCCCAAACTGAGTCTGATGGTAGGGTTGAGGGTCTTTTTGAAATACTAAAGGAAAGCTTTGCTCTCAGAATCAGTAGGAGAAAGCTCCAGAACAAGGGAGCAAGGATAATGAAACCACAGAATCTGGACATAGGGCATGGGGTTTGGTAGCGACTATGAGGTGCTTGGTCTCTGAGCTTAGAGGGGGGGTCTGGATTTTAGCTAGATAAGTTCCTAGTGCTGTAGGAAATTGATACTTTATAAACTGCTTTGAAACCCACGCTAATATATTAAGACAGCCTGGGGTGGTAGGAGAAAATGGAAATAATTTGGGGTAATTGAAGATTCATGGTTTTTATTTGCCCCCAATATTCAGGGATAGGTGCAGTTTTCAGTGCTTTCTCACTATCCACAATTTGACAGGATGTACAGCAACAACATATCACCTGAAAATAGCAGGGTGGTCGAGGGGTGGAGGTGGCAAAGAATTGACATGTGCTAAAACCACCTTCATCTCATGCATCAGGAATATCTCATATCTATGAATGATATTCATTCTTATGCAAGTCTATAGTAAATGCAGGCTGCAGCTGTTAAATCCTGAAAATAAATCTATTTCTTTCTTTTTATGAGAAGCGGATTGTAGTCGTACTGTAATGGTTCGCTATACAACTGAGAAATGCTTCCAATGAAACAAGGGCACAGGAAATGGAAATGATTTGCACTATTTCATACAATTTGGTCAAACACATCTCTACTGATGTCCTGTGGCTAAATTGCAGAGTTCAACATCTTCCCCTCCTACTACTCTTCTCACATTTCTTTACCTGGTTAATGCAAAAAGGCTAACACCTTTTACACAATGTGTATGTCAGAGTGAATGTAGCCAGTTGTGTGGAGATTATTCTTATGTGTATGTGGGGGAAGTGCAAAGGACACGATTACTTGTTGTGTGGTACTGAGGGTGTGCAGTCCCCATATCTGCAAATAATAGTAATGTGTGGTAACTCCCCACCAGTTCTGCTTAGTTATGAGTTAATCACCCAGGGAATGGGGAACAACTTTGGATCCCTTCTCACTTGGTGGAATTCTGCACGTTGTTTCCTTTTCCATGGGGATTAATGAATTTCCACCTTTTCCAAACATTTGGTAATTGTGAGCTGGGGAGCCTGGTGCAAACTAGTGGTTGGGAGGATGAGAGAGGGAAGGAGAGGAGATTGCTTTGCAGGGGGAGCATTGTAAGCTGCCTTTGTGTTCTGGAAGGGGGTCCGGTGGGTCCAAGGAATGGGGCCAGGTTGCATTGCAGTCCATTCCAAAGGTGACTTCATTAGCTGAATTTTCCGGTGGTTAAAATCTGGTCACTTGTTCCCACACCTAGGAAATCTGGGCACAGTATCAGTGGCCCATAATAATTGAGCGGAGTGGAATTCCATGCGAGTTCCTCTCCGCTCAACTTGTAATCGAGGCCATAGTGTACGTTTGTAACTCTTGTGCTTTACATCATACTTTGTTGTATTCCCCATTTGAGCATGTTAAGGTCTCTTATGGGACAAATGAATAATCATTGCAGTATAGGTAGAAATATTGAGATGTTCGAGAAATGCTTGAATTTTCTCTTTACAATTATATAAAAACCTTTGTATTAACCAACATATTGGACAAAAGGATAAACGCACCATTTGGTCCAGTTTAAAAAAGGAATTCAGAAAGACAACCTCTTGGAAGCAGTACAATTGCACGCTGTGCTAGCTCAGTGGGAGAGTCTGATAGTGTTTCGGAGTTATCCTAATAAATATATAGTGACCTTAGTTGAAGTAGACTTGTGTGAAGAAAGGGATTAGTTTGTCCAGTGGTCCAAAGGTGTACCATGGAGGGGACTTTGTACAATAATCAAGTTAATTTAGAACTAGAGTTATGATTAGGGACTGAGGTAATCACAGATAGGTATTTTTCTCTGCCAATCATATAATGGAAAATATAAACATATATTGACTGGTTGTATTGGGCTGATTGTACCAAAGTAAGATGACCTATTACTTATCTAACATTGGTATATTTTAGTTTTTGCAGGTATTGCTTTTAATATACCAAAGCATGGGTCAAAAACAATTTATATGTTTATCATTTCTAAAAAGCAGCATGTTAGTGGAGTTTTACTAACCTTATGTGGTTTCTTCCCTTAGGAGTTTGAGCTGCCAGAGGATTACCCTACATAAAAATTTGTTTTTCTCTTTTGTTTGCAACTCCATTGTTACAATCATTGGACTTACAGCAGTGGCCAACAATCCAGCACTAGTTGCCACCAACCCAGTAAGTGCCACTCAATTGAGCTTTATTGTTGCAACAGTTTGCAGTGCTTAACATTTGATAAACGTGTGTCAAATTTGATTTGCCCCATTATCATAGAGGGCGAACGAGTGCAAGACTATTCCATGGCTGTGTCTACTCTAGAATGAGTTGTAGTGCTAGGCAACATTTTAAGGCTCTTCACACTCGGGTGTCTGCACAGCCAGTGGTACAGAAATATTGTCCAACTTTCCCTGGTGGCAGAGAATAAGGCTTTTCCTGGTATGCTTAATTATAGTGTTGACCGGGTGTCTCATTGTGAACACTTGATTAATGCATCCTTACCATGGGATATTTTACTGGTATAGCTGCAGCTACAACAATATACACAGCTTGTCTGTGTCACCATATTGTTCCATTAGTGAATGACAGGTGAATCATTGGAGAAAAGGGGGTATATACAATAGGGATACATTCTGAGGGGAGCCATCTTCTACATATGGATTGATTAACAAAGATCTTCACACACGCAGTTCCACCAGAAGGAGCACTTGAAGAAGGGATGTAACAATAGGTATGCTAATCATCCATGGCATTTGGATGGCAGAATTCTTGCTGAACTTATGTATGCATTTATACTTTCTTTTGTGTCAGAGACACCCTGATTCATCTTCTTATCCATTCCTATCCTTGACCTAATGCCAGAACCAACAACACCTTACACTGTGGGACATCTTACACTTTGAGATGTTTACCATTATTCTACGATGATTCTCTGTGTCACATTACAGGTAAAATCACCACAGGTTGACTGTGTAGCAGGATAATGTAGATGCAGCTAGTTTTGCCACATAGCTTCAATTCTTTTGTTAGATGGCGAGAAGGGCTGTGACCTCGTGGTTTCGGAGAATCTTTTTGAATTTTAGAGAAATATGGGTTTTTCTGACCTATCACAGGGTTTATACAGACATTGTATAACAGCACTGAGGCAAAGCTGATTATTACTGCATCAGAGAGAGGGTCATCAATCAATCAATAAAACTTTATTCGGCTTTAAGGATAAAACCATAAAAGTCATACGGCCTATGTTATACCATAAATCAGACTATAAGTTGACAAATGTTATAAAATCCAAATTAGCTATACACAAGTAAAAAACATAAGTTACAATACAGATATTATTTACAACTTGTCCTTTGTCTGATGACAAACCGTAAATTGAGAGTGTATAAAACGGTATCACTAGAAAGAAGTTGTGAGAAAATAAAAGCTGGTCTCAACCTCCTAAAGCCCTTTTTTTTAAGATAGGGAGAATAAATAACCTTCTGGGAACAGCATAAAAAGTGCAGAACATTTAAAAGTGCATCATGTCCTGAGGAGATTCTCCATCGCAGACACAAGGCATGAGACACTGACCTCTGTGAGAACCATCAGGGTATGCCAATAAGTAGTGGAAAAGGTCAAGTCGGAACCTCATCAAAAGAAAACGATTCTGTATGCTTTTCAGCCCTAAAAGATAAGGCTCCGTGATAGACACGGTTTTCAGTACGACATACTTGTGCACACTGGGCTTACACAGCTCGTTTCCTTCTCTTTCACTATGTCGCATTCTTAAAAAAGACTCCTTGACCCAGGTGAGGTCCCTTTTACCAATTCCCTCAGGATTTGTGAAGAGATCAACTCTTCCTAGTCTGGCAAGGCCAACTTTTATATACCGGAGCCATCAAATACATGAAAAGTGATCAAGAGAAAGTCAGTCCCGTAGGACGTCTTTACTAAGTATGCTCTCTTGCTTGGCCCATATCTTAAACCACAAGGCCAGAGGTCGAAAAGCCAAGTCGTCAGAGAGATAAGGCATCCCCAATTCCTCATGCACAACATAAGATGGGGTGCCTTGTGGGACAGAAAGAGCTCTTCGCAAAAATGAGTTTTCGGTGCTCTGCAGAGCCCCAAGCGTGACATGGCTCCATATCTCGCTTCTTTAACTGACCTGTGAGATACATTTCGCTTGGTAGATCTTCAGCATGGCCCCTATTGGCTTCCCTCCCATTCTGCTGGCAAAGTTAAAAACAGCAGCTGAAGCTTTCACTAGGTTCCCTTTCTTTCGGTTAAGCAGGGGGCTCCAGCTCAGTGAGTCGTCAAACACTACTCCCAGATAGGAAAAAACATTTGTTTTGGGTATTAAAGAACTCCCTAGTTTAAAGATGGGCTGCTTAGCCTTAGCCTTTCCGGAGCCAGCCTTCATGATGTGTGATTTAGAGTGGTTCACCGACAGATCCAGCTCCTCCATAAAAGAGGCAAAAGAGTTTAGGAGAAGTTGTAAGCCCCTTGCAGTCCTCGCCAGGAGGACTGCGTCATCCGCATATAAAAGGACTGGCAGGCTACGCTTGCCTACCTGGTAACTGTCAGCTTTGGCTGCTAGGAGGGCCTTTTCTAGGGAGTTGATGTACAAATTAAAAAGGAAGGGTGCAAGAATGCACCCCTGACACCCCCCCCTCTGTTGTTAAACTGACAGGACACTTTCAGGTCCTTAAAATAGCGGACAACCGCCCTAGAATCTCAGTGAACGTCCCTCAAGAACCAATCGATGTTTGTATCAGTGTCGATGGATACCATCAGCTGCCATAATTTGGACCTGTTCACACAGTCAAAGACTGAGTACTGGTCAATGAAGGCTAAATATATCGGACATGAACGAGCCACACTATACTTATTCAAAACAAGATATAAGTTCAAACACTGCTCTACAATATGGCGGAAACCATATTGTATTTCAGATAAAAAAGTTTCTTCGTCCGCCCAAGTTACCAACCTGTTAAGAATCATACAACCCACCACCTTCACCACAGAGTCTAGGAGAGAAATGGGCCTGTAACATGAGGTACTGTCCTGATTGCCCTTTTTAAATACCGGCACTATAGTCGATAAAGCCCAGGAGTCTGGGTGGCCGACCCGCACTGCAGCATTAATAACAGCTGTAAGGACAGGTGCCCAAAAGTCTATATGGGCAATATAAAGGTCAGGAGGAATCCCATCTGACCCTGAGGCCTTTCTTTTGGTTAGACCTAATATACAGGCTCTTACTTCTTGGGTGGAAAATATGAGATCCGCCTTGCCTTCTACACTTTCCTGCCCTTCAGATAGCGTGGACTTTGGTTGAAAGATACCCTCAAAGTGATGGACCGAATCGTCCTCCGTGATGTGGGCGTCCAATAATTTGGCGTTCTCGTCTAAAAAAATGGGCTATTAATGAGGGTCCAAAACTTAGAGCTATTGTACAGTGTGCTTGCCTCCACTAGATCAGACCAGGCCTCCTCCTTCAGCGAGGATTTACAAGTTGCTATTGCGGCCTTATATGCTCTACGCAGCCCTTTTACTACCACTACGTCTCGGCCTGTTGCTTAAGGCCCGTCTCAGCTTACTAGAAGCCTGGGAACAGACTGAATCGAACCATCTTGTGCCTACTGGCTCACAGCCCTCGCCCGAGGCTCGTAAAAGCCTCCGTGTAACAGTGGGCATGTTTCCAAATGCACCCAGGTTATCCGAAGCGCTAGCCTCGCCATCAAGACAGGTGGCAAACTCCCTGCTACACAGAGTTGCAAGGGATTCATGAAGGGACTCTGGTGCTATACGTCTCCATTTTAAACTCTTCCCCACCTCCGCCACTTCGAGAGGGACACCCCCCCTCAGTATGTCTGTGTACTCTGGCCCATCCTGTTGCTACACAAGTGGAATATGATCGCTGAATTCACTTGACTGAACAAAGAAATATGTGCCTACTGGCTCACAGCCCTCGCCCGAGGCTCGTAAAAACCTCTGTGTAACAGTGGACATGTTTCCAAATGCACCCAGGTTATCCGAAGCGCTAGCCTCGCCATCAAGACAGGTGGCAAACTCCCTGCTACACAGAGTTGCAAGGGATTCATGAAGGGACTCTGGTGCTATACGTCTCCATTTTAAACTCTTCCCCACCTCCGCCACTTCGAGAGGGACTCAGTATGTCTGTGTACTCTGGCCCATCCTGTTGCTACACAAGTGGAATATGATCGCTGAATTCACTTGACTGAACAAAGAAATATGTGACCAGGGAAAAGAAAGGAGTGGATACAAAGGTGAAGTCGATAAAGGTCTCACAACATCTACCGATGAAGGTGGAAGTAATATCTGTTTTACCCGGAGGCAACTTGTTAATGACAGATGTTAAATCAAGTTTAAGTAAGATTAAATTAAGCTCGGTGCCCTGAGGGTTGTGTTCCATGTGCAGACCAGATTGTCGGGCACAGCCCATGGCTTCCACTCCTCCTTGTCTAATGTCCCCACACATGATGATGAAGAAGTCCCCAGTTAAGAAGATGTGATGACAGGTCAAGCCTGTCAAGGTGCCACCCCGTAATATTGACCCCAACTGCTTTATATTACCCTCCCCCTCGTGTATTATTCCCGCATTGTAAAGATTTATCAAGAGAAGTCTACTCTTGCCACTAGACAGCAACATTACATGTACATTGGGTAAAACATGGAGTACAGTCACTGAGATGTCGAGGACAGCCAGCGAGATGAAGGTAGCAAGTCCCCCCTTGGCTCTCCCTGACGTGGACGGTGTTGCTGGGACAAAGAGTTTTATAGCCATCCAGGTGGAAGTTATTCTCAGTAGCCAAAATTCCTGTAGACATATCACGCCAAAGCTTTTCACAAGACCAGCCATCCTGGATTATTGATCTTACTTGTCAGCCTCGCAATGTTCCAAGAAAGAAACTTGCACCCTCCGTACTCACTCTGGTCCTGTTCCGGGGGTATGATGATTCCCTGAGGGGCAAGTAGCATGTGGGCCGAAAGACCCGCTCGGCATCAGTCACAGTCATCCAGCGTGCACAAAGGGGCAAACCTGTTTGCCGTGCTTACCCTTACAGCCCCCCCTATGTGCCCCCACAAGCTCCCTCAGTAGGCTGCTCTCGTTGGGATCCAGGATGGAAAGATCTGGGTTGATAAAAATAGCCCAATGGTAATGCCAGGATTGCAGAATTCCAAGAGCTATACTCAGACTGTGCTACTGAACTAAGGATGTGATCAACAATGGTATTGTTGTTCAAATTAAAAGTGATACAGTCCCCCTGCCAAGGTTTGGTCGTGCTACCAACCCACTGTGTCCGACGCACCATGAGGATATGATTTTCCACTCTTGTACCAAGGGCAATGTTGGAATTGAGCCAGTGCACCACCTTGTTCTTTAACTGAAAGAGGTCTTCCTCGGCCCCGAATTTGAGGCGCGGTACATTGGCCAACACTACGACATTCAATGTTAAACAGGGGGCTGCAGAGGGTTGCCTCCTTTCTCAAGTCCTGTTTGCCTTTTTCATTGAATCTTTGGCTATAGCTAGTCGAAAAGATGGCATAATTCAGTCACTTCATTACAGATGGACAAGATTAAACTTTGTGCAGATGATATAATGTTGATCCTAGATCCAAAAATAGAAGCCCAAAAGAGAGTTTTTAAAATCTTCTCAGTATTTCAGACCTTTGGAGGATCATAAATGATGTATTTTCCACATAGACAGTTTAATTCTTGAATTACAATTGTGTCTGCGGGTCCACTCAGCCTTTCATCCATTTGAGGTCAATAAAATGAGTACCATTGAGTTGGGTAACAATATACATCTTTTATTTCAGCGCCAAGATGCCCCGTTGCTGGGGTGAACGTGCTCTTTACAAATACACCTGTTCTGTTATGTGTGCATACTAAACCCAAACAATACTTGGGGGTTCAATTTACTGGAAATGTTGATGATCTCTGTGATTTGAATTATAGACCTCTTTTATCAAAAGTTAAAGCACTGCTAGTAAGATGGCAGTCACTGCTACTTACCTTATTAGGTAGAGTGGCTTTTATCAGCCATTCCATGTCTCCCATTTCCAGCTGTTCGTAAGGAGATCAAATCTTTAATTCCATCTTGTATATGGCAAGATTAAAACCCCAGACTGGCGCTAAGCAGTTTATTCAGATGCGTGTTGATGTGCCATGGCCTTGCCCCATTACTTATCACAAAGCACTTTGCCTAGCTTAGTCTCTGGTAAGCCCTGTAAACATATTTGTGTGTTCTCCTAGAGCTTTATTAATCCAGTTAGTCTACTACCACTACCCATTATGATTATGAATAATGTTTGGCTAAGGGTGTGGGCTTGAGGCTCTGCTGTAAAGATGTTCCAGTTAGTCCGAAGAGTCTTAATCAAGACTCTGAGAGGCGAGAATGGGCCCTCTGTGGGGTTTTGCTAGCTGAGCATCATGGCAGACGGATTTACGTAAGGTGCCATCTGCAGTCCATTTAATTAGTCAGCATCCGACTTTAAATATGCACACCAAGCCTTGTGACTGATGGTATTTAGTAATTGGATCTTCACTCAGTGTATAAAAGATCCGAATGGAGGGAAAGAGAGCTTGACCAGATGTTTAGGCCCAGTCCCAGGAGATGTGCGTGTGGTGTGCCGCCAGTTGCAGATAGTCCTAACCAGTAGTCAAACTCCACACCCACCCCTACAAATCCCTCAACAACATCGGACCCAAATACCTCAACAAGAGAGTATCCTTCCACGTACCCAAGAGGAACCTCCGCTCCGCCGACCTCGCCCTGGCAGAGGTCCCTCGCATCCGCAGAAACAGAACTGGCGGGAGAGCTTTCTCGTACATCGTGGCCAAGACCTTGAACGAGCTTCCTGTGAACATCAGATGCTCCCCGACCTTGCACACGTTCAGGAAGGTCCTCAAGACCTGCCTCTTTGACTGATCCGGAGCCACTCCCCCCCCCCCACCCCCAATGCCTTGAGACCTTCACAGGTGAGTAGTGCACTATATAATACCCCTGATTGATTGATTGATTGATTGATTGATTGTAGGAAACGCAGTAACAGATAGACACACCTGGGCTGTAGGACTGAACAGACCATCACGCGGACGAGAGGTGGCCAGAGACTAGCAAGTGTCCAGGTTGGCCATGTCTCTACTCCGCCCCAAACCAAAGGGTGACAGGCCTCCCAGAGAGCAGCCACAGGGAAGTGGAATGCTGCCCAGCCCCATGAGTTGGTGTAGAGCCCACAGTAGTAGAACTTGGCAAAGTAGGGTCACAATGTTTCTTGTACAAGTGAGGAGCTGACAGAGCTTTGTGTTGGAAGGGGGAAGAACAAGAATGGCCCAGTCCACACACAGGCGTAGTCTTGCTCAAACTAAGATGGCCCAAGGGGGCAGGTGTAAAAAAGAAATACATTAATGATGACACACCACCCCCTGCCCAGGAGAATCTCTTGGGGGATCCTCATGGTGACTGGGCCTCCGACCCCACACAGAGATGCATACCAATAAAGACTGCATCTGGCAGCAATTATCTACACAGCAAAATTGTCTTAACTTGGAGTTGGCATGTGTGCATGCTGCAGTAGAGGATAACTAGTCTGCCTTGGAACAGACAGACTTAATGAATGAATGAAGGCCTACGTAGAGCCAGAGGAGATCTTTTAAAAAGGGATGCACTCAGCCCTGGAAAATGGAATAGGAGAAGTGGGCATTGATGTAACTTTCCTAAGACACGTTCTGTATAATATAGTTGATAGAGTAAGAGAAATGGAACAAAGAATATCAGATCTAAAAAACGCCTGTGATCAAACTCAAATATCGCTACAATGGCTAAAAACGACTACTAGCTAGCTTGAAGGCCAGATTGAAGATGCAACCTTATTATGAGAAGGTGATCCCCTTGTCCTCAGCAGCAATCGAAGGCAATCAATATTAACAACATCAGGTTAGGAGACTGGTTTTAGCAGATTCCCTACTGGTCACGTCAAAAATCTGGGAGAGGTTGATTTAGAGATACAAGTCGTAGGAGATCTTGAGATGGAGATTGATGCGGAAGAGACTTCAAGAGTCCATGGCAACTAATGATTAAAAGGATGATGATTCTGTGCCACCAGGCAGAAGGGAAAGATTCAAAGTTATCATACTATAAAAGGAAGGCACTGTATGACATGTAACATGGGGATGTACTTTGGAACACGTAAGAGTACATAGTTATGGGGTGGGGTATTATTTACCTTTTCGGAGTTGGGGAGGTAAGTAGTTTTCCAACCCATAGACTGGAGGATTAGGGAAGAGAGAGGTAGGGGGTGACAGTTAAATCCAACACTTGGATTTGTTTATATTCATACTATACCAGACACTGTTGAAGCAGATGTGGATAAACTATGTTTGAAGCTGAGGCAACATTACATTGGGAGATGGTTATGAGATTCCCAGACAAAAGATAGACCTGGAAGTGACGGACTTGAAATTTTATGATGAAACATCAACAGGCTAGCTAATAAAATTAAGAGAGGAGTGGTGGTGCAGGATATCTGCAGGCTGGCCACAGACTTAGTTCTATTGCAAGAAACGCACCCGATGGTTTCCGCTTGTAAATGTCTCAACAGGGGATAATATATAACACTGGCACTCGCAGGATTTTTAAGGGTCTTGAGAGGGGTAGCCATTTTGATAAGAAAGAACCTCCTATTTGCTGGTGGTGGGGTAGACGTATATGCTAAACGTATATTCTAAACGTATATGTACCACCCATATTTCAGAAGAAGGTTTTTTATAAATCAGACCCCATATAACTAGATCAGACCTCACTATACATATAATGGGAAGCGATTTTGATGATGTAATGGATTAGAGACAGGAAGCTGTCTCCTATAGCATCCCCAAGTACATTCATCGCACAATTTACCCATGCAATGGGCCTGGAGGATGGCTGGAGGCTTAAGCATCCTTCAGACAGGTAATTCTAATTTTTTAGGGGGGCGGGGCTCAGGTCTTTCTCCTGCCCAGACTACATGTTTATTCCAATGGACGAGGCTGTAATGATTAGAGAGTTGGAGTATTTTGCCAGAGGCATATGTAATCACTCTCCTCTTAGAATTATACTAGTTCAGAAGAGAGTATTTGAGAAGCAGGTTCAGAGGCTTGATGCTTAGGAATTGCAAAACAAGGAAACAATTAGAGGGCTCCAAGTAGATTCCACATTATAATTCACAGAGAATCTGGGTAGGGTACACTCAGCCACAATATTGTGGAAAGCGTTTAAAGCTTTTTTGGTCCCAACTTCTGTAAAAGGGTAACATTGCTTTATGGTTCATCAGTGGTATCTGTGAGGGTAAATATGGTGCTCTCTGAACCACTTAAGCTAGAATGTGACACTAGGCAGGAATGCCCGCTTCCTCCCCTGGTGTTTGTCCTCTGTATAGAACCTCTGGCCTGTTGGGTTAGACTAAGAGCGGATATAACAGGATATCCCAAATTTAAAGTAGCGCTTAAAAAGATCTCACTTTATATGGGTAGCATTTAACTCTGCCTCTCAAGTCTCAGAATGTTGATCCCGGCTACCCTGTTGGTGTTTGAGTGCTTCGAGAAATGCTCAGGATACCAAATTATTGGGAATAAATCCACATTGTATAAATAGGCGACTGGGGAGGGTTAAAGGATACAAGATATAACTTAACCGGAGACAAGTTCAAACATCTGGGTATTGAAATAACGATGATTAAATGTAACTTTTTGGCTAATAACCTAGAAGTGGTCATGCAAGGCTTTCAGGTAGACTTGGAGAGGTGGCGGAAACTGCCATTATCAATGATTGTTAAAACCTCGATCTTCAAAGTTATCACTCTGCTGAAACTGTTGTACACGCTGTAAAATACAACTTTTTGTGATTGCTTACTCTTACCTTGACAGGATTGTGAAAATTGTACGCGCACCCCTGTGCGATATAGGCACTCCCAAGATTGCTATACAGATACTGTGCAGCTCAGTCTGTAATGGCAGGATAGAGCTCCTAGAGATAAGGGCTCATTACTCGACCTCCTAACTCCAGACTGTTAATGAATGGAGTTTCGTCCTGTTAAATGACCTGATGCTACAATTGGATGAAATCCAAATGGAGGCTCATACATATGCCCAGTACTTATATCACAAGATAAATCAGAAGAAATGTTAGAACCCACCTGAATGAACCCTAATAGTTGGGATAATGCCACAAAATATTCCGGCTGGCAAGAGAAAGACACATCATTATAGAAAGGGAAGATGTTGAGGGAAATAAGGCTATAAAGAGTGGGACATTATAGTAATTTCCAAAATGGGAAATTAAATACAGTACACAAGACTTTAATCTTTTGAGGAACTAAAGGATGAGTACGAGCTGGCACACATTCAGAATTATAAATATTTACAGCTAGTACATGCCCTGGCAGCTGAAAATATAGAATGGATGGTGGTAACAGACTGTTGCCCTTTGGAAGGCAAGATATGTATGGAAAAGATATCGAACAAATGGTCACACGGATATACTGAACCCTCATTAAAAACATGCAGGACATCCTAGAGAAAGTAAGGAAGTTGTGGAGTGGGATGTTGGACCTTTAGAAGATATTGATTGAGAAGCTGCCTTTATGCACCCCAGAGAGGTAACTATTAAAAGAAGACTAAGATTAATCCAGTTAAAATTCCTGCATACAATATATTATAATAAAAGTAGATTGTTCAAGATGGGTATGGCACAGACCCCCCCACTTGTATTAGATGCAAACTAGTTGAAGGAATGTTTACACATATGATCTGGAAGTTCACAGCCATCATTGAGTACAGGAGAGAAATAATTTCTGAATAAGGGGCAATATTAGAAACTGACATACCACTCCCCTCCATTATATCATACTGGGCATATCAAAGGAGATCGACCTCTCAAGGTCCAAGGTGTTGTTTAGTGCACTGGTTTTTATAATAGCTAAAAGAGATATAGCAAAAATGTGGTGTAATAGGCAAGCTTGTACTAAACTAATGTGGCAAATGGGCATGAATATATGTATGGAAGCTGAAAGAATGGTGTATGAAGGAAGAGGATGTCCATAGAACATTGGGATGGTGTGAGGGGTGTTGAGAACCTACTATGAGCTGGACTTGGAGGTGCACTCGCCATCAAGCAGTAGACCTGTATTTACGCAGCGGAGTGATCGCAATGATCTGGGAGAAGGGGGGAACTACGAGTACCAGTGCGCTTGAGTTGGAACAGGGAAAGATGCAGGTGAATAATGCTTTACTGATGATCGACCACGTCGAGTAAAAATCTGCACTGGGTATTGATGATGTTATGTAACACTGTGGATGCAAATTCTGTTATGTTGAAAAAGGAATAACGTTTTTTTGTTTTAAGAAGTGCCCCCTAATGAATGTCATACTCTTAGTTTGTCAAAGATGAGTAGTTGGCTGTTTTGGAACAGATTGCTCATTATAATGAGGTCCACTGCACAGTAGTAAAGTAGCCGAAAAGTAGGTGAGGAAGCATCACCATCTTGGACAAAGCAATGTGGCCCATGACCAAGAGCAGGAGAAATCTCCAAAATATAACTTGATTCCTCGAGGCCGATCTTGCTTTGGTGAGGATTCCAACAAGGAGATCTTGAGACACGTGGAAGATACTGATCACCAGGTATGGGAAAGATGTGCCTCCCAGTTGAGTGCCCCATTACCCATAAACAGCTGTACAGCAGTAGGTTCCAGGTGGAAAGCAAGCAGACATACTTTTGACCAATTGACATGGACCCCGGAGTCTTTACCTAAATGCCTGGAGGGCATGGATTATATCACTATGATCCATGTTAATATTCCTTATATAGATTAGCATATCATCTACATATAATAATAATAATAAAGCAATTTACGAAGCACGTGGCTGCTTCAGCAGAAGCGTACCAGTGCTCACCAGGTCGAAACTACCAGAGTGAACAGGGCTAACAGAGGGAGGTAGAACTACCTGGAAACCAAGTTTTAAGATTTATGCGGAGAGCTCTGTCTCAGACTGTTGAAGATCCAATGGGAGGGAGTTCCATAGCTTGGAGGCAAGAACCCTAGAGGGACTGCCCCCAATGCAGGCCTTCTTTTATACCAATATTGCATGGGTTTTGTGTGCTAAAGGTTTATCCCAGTTGCTCAGGTCAAGATTCACCTTGATGACTATGAGCTCCATGGCAATAGAGAAAAGTAGAGGAAATAGAGGGCATACCTGACATTTTCCCCTGTGGACTTTTAAGGAGGAGGCAATGAGCTAGCCAACACAGAAACCTAGCTGTCGGTGCTGCATGAAGTAGCTTAATTATGACCAGTGCTTAATTTGAGCCGGTGGTTTCCGGTGCTCAGGACCAGCACATAATCATCAACACCGGCGCTTTTCATGAGCACCAGTTAAGGACACATTAATTTACACAGAGATTAATTGATTTGCCACGAATCACAAGATGTTGAGCGGACGTCGAGACTCAAGCCTACTTCCCTAGCTCCGAAGTGTGCAGCTCTAGCCCTTACACCACATTCTCTGCCCACTTTCATGGTTAGCAGTTGGCTCTGTTTTAGTCGGCACTAACAGGAGAAATGGGCTAGTGCAAGCTGCCTCCTGACGAGAGCCCTGGCACTTATTTTTTAATAAATTAGCCACTGATCAGAACAATTATTTGTTCACCAAATCCGAATTTAGTCAACAGCCTAACCAGATAGCCGCAGTCCAGTGTGCTGAATGCTTTTTCCTGGCTGAGGACAGGCAGGCCAAACAGGAACAAATCATTGAAGCCTTTTCCATCATTTTGAATGGTCTCCTAATATTTAGAAAAGCGCTTCTCTCTGGGACAACGCTATTTCGATCAGGGGGGACTAAGTCTGGACCTACCAGCAGCATTCACTGAGCTACGATTCTACTGAGAATTTTTTATTCTATATCGAGAATTGCCTGTGACCTATATGAAGAAATGTTACATGGGTCGCACCATGGCTAAAGTATAGATACCAGCAGAGCCTCCCCGAGGGATGTGGTTAATCTTCCCTGCTTAACTCCAGCTTTATACATCAGTGCCAGTTTTGGCACTATTAATTCAGAGTATGCCTGATAAAATTCTAGTGGGAATCCACCAGAGCTCAGCTTTTGCCCATGTCATGCATGGCTTCCCTGATTTCGTGAGCTGTTAAGGGAGCATCTATCTCACCTCTTAATTCATCGGAGACTCGGAGTAGTGGCAGGTAGACTACAAATTCCTTCACCATGGTTTCCGGACTAATGCTAGAATCTCCATATAGTACACTTAAGTATTCTTGAAAAGCCGCAAGGATTTAATTTTGTGTGCCTATGGTAACATCCGGCGCTATGTTGAGTGTGGAGATCTGAGAGTATGAATTTTTTCTTTTAAATAGCCACTCTAGGAGTCTACTCGCTTCGGGGCATATTATCAAGAAACGGCGTTAAAATTATCGCCGCTTTAGCGGCAGAAAACTGCCGCTGAAGCGGCTTGATAATATGCACCTGAGAATTCCCATAGAAGCCCATGTTCCGGTGTCAACATGAGCTTCTATTGGAATCCTCTGCGGCATATTATCAAGCCCATTATCGCCGCTTTAGCGGCAGTTTTCTGCCGCTAAAGCGGCGATAATTTTAACGCTTTGCTTGATAATATACCCCTTCATACCCATCTCTGTGCTCTCTGGCAGTATATGCAGAGTGATCTATACGGCTGAGTTGTTCAAGCAGTGCAGCTTTAAGCTTATCTCATAGGGTGGTATCTAATATTGCTTGTCCTTCATTTCTGAATACAGAGTTCTCAACTGCAGACAGTTCCCTTTTGAGTGTTTTTCCTGCTCCCACTGTGGCATGGATACAACATCCTCTGATCACTAAATTCAATGCGTCCCACTCCACTGTTTGATAACCAAATTTTGGCACGGCCTCTTCTGTAACTTGTGTATCCTCTCAGATAAGGTGACGTCCTCCAACATAGAGCATCGCAACAGGAGAACTCTCCCCCAGTCCAGTCCAATTAACAGTGCGCCATGGTCAGAGAGGTTTCCTCCAAGATAGTTAGCTAGGGTAACAAGGGGGCAGATGGAGTCTGAGCATACATCCAATCTAAGCGGACATGGTAGTCATGTGGCAACGAATGAAATAAACTTTGACCCCAGCACTTGCCCTCTTTATATCTTGTCCGAAAGAGAGCAAGTTGTAGCATTACAAGACTACGCATCTCAGCCCTTCGCCCTTCCATGCAGTGTGCCGCAGGGGGCTTCTTTAAGCCTTACCCTGTTCAATTTGTATATTACACCATTGACTAAACGTATAAAATCATTTGGTTTCTCTGTTATATCTTATGCAGATGATACCCAAATTGTGGTCGCGGTTTCAGGTAACCCCGACCACGGAACCATGCGATTCCACAATCGCATGGAAAAATTGGCGAGTGACTCACCTTCGGAAAAACTGAAATTCTTCTGTTTCGGAAACAATATTTCCTTTAGGTCAGGCAGCTGGTGGCCCCAGGACATGGGTGCCTTGCCAATCCCAGTTGAAAATGTCAGTCACATGGGTGTCATCTTTGACAATCGATTGACTTTTGACAGTCGGGTTAATCAAATGGCCTTTTTCGTCTTTTATCTTCTAAAATCCTATTAGAAAAATGTAACCCTACATTCGTACAATACTGCAAAAACAGTAATTACTGCCCTAATGCAATCAAAATTGGACTACTGTAACAGATTTTACATCAACATGCAGCAAAAGCCACTAACTTAGCAGCAAACAGTGCGAAATGCTGCAGCATGTCTGGTATTCAGACTACCTAAATATCGCTCAGCTGCCATTGCACCTAACAACTTATACAGGCTACCCATAAAAAAAAGAATTGCCTTCAAGCTTTGTGCTCTGCCATTAAGGCACTGCACAAAATCGGACCTGAATATCTAATTCATTACATTCCCACTAGACCCTTAATATCTATGGCCGCAAAGGTAGACGTTTCGTGGTGTGGACTGCAAAACTGTGGAACTTTCTCCCCCCTCGATCTTAAAGAATTAACCAATCTTTGACAGTTTAGGAAAGCTCTTAAAACATGGCTTTTCACCCATTAAGTCCCTCATATTTTAAACTCCTCTAGATCATATCTTCAGCCCTATTGTTCCTTGCAAGGCAGCGCTAAGACACCCTCGGGTATTCAAGGACTCTACAAAATTAATTAACATCACATAACATTGCTTTAGCCAAGGACCAATGCACTAGCCAGCGGGATAGTCCTATGGCATTGTGTGTCATCGATGCTTGATGGAAGAAAGGGTGAAATCTGTCAAGCCTAATGTCTAGAACTCAATTAAAGTTCCCATCCAGAATCGAGGGTCTACAGACTCAGTGGAAAAACTTCTCAGACTGTTCACTTAAGAAAGCGTTGTGCTTTGAGTTTGGTGCATAGATGCCCCCCAGCAGTACAGGGTCACCATCTAGAATTCCATTTCGTATCTATAATTGTTATGAGTGATTGTAAGGGGTCCCCCATTCTTACTCAGATTGATGTCCCTCTTGGTATAAAAAGAGTAATTTGTGAAGAAGACCTGTCCTCTCCAGTGGTTTTGAAGTCTTTCCCCTTCAGCCACAGTGATATGAGGCTCTTGAAGTAGTGCAATATATGCCCCCATATCTCATACCTCTTGCTAGTAGTTTGCATACATCTAATATCCCAGGTAAGAAGAGATGAGGATAGCTGGTTGCAGCATAAAGGTATTTGGTGAACTGTTCATCCCTGTTAGCCAACACTACCTGCCTAGCAGTTTGTTTATGAAGTAGATGCTGTTGTATCAATGGAGCAGTCAGAAGCCAAAAAGTGTAGTCATTCCCAGCCTGAGAGAGTTACAACAGTAACTTTAATACATAGGGCAGGGGCAAATGGCCTCCCATCCAAACTTTCTTATGAACCTAGTCAACATTATGTGGGGCTGTGGAATGCAGCTTGCAGGTCGCAGAGTCCTACCTATGCCTGAGTGAAATTTAAATTTCATGTAATTTGTGTAATTTGACATCGTTTGTTTTGTGCAATTCCCAAAATTACTCAGTTATGGCACATCGCATAGTTATGCACCATTCACGGCAACAATTTACAGCGAATGCATAGGAAGAACAGGGGACAACTGTTTTTTTGTGTGCACTTTTGTAGCACACAGTGTGTCCTAACAAAAATTGATGGGAGAATGCATTTCACGTTAAAATATAGTGTGAAATGATCGATTTGTATTTCACAGAATTGCGCATAATTTCTCTCAATTTTTCTGAAAGTTCTCTTAATTACGTGAAAGCATATTGCACAAATTTCACATAACCCCTGCCCTGGTGTGCCAATGCAGTTACTTATCTGAGCCATCAAAACTGTTGGATAATAATGCAGGTGGAAAGGGACTAGTCGAACAGATCCAGGTGTCAGGCTCAGCACTAAAGAGGAAAAGGAGGCAGCAGTAAGAGGGAAAGGAGGCAGAGCCCCATTGTCAGCATGAGCAGTGTTAGAGGAATATGCCTCATGTAGATGTCAAACATACAAAGTGGTACAGACAGCACAAAACAATCAACATTAAAAGAAATATGAGGACAAGAAATGTGTCATTTACCCTGCTGGCCAGTAGTTAGGCCCTGCAGAAGAGGAGAACTTCCAGCAGCTAGTTAAACTATGGTGCAATAAGGCCTGTAAGAATGCTAAACAGATGTTCTATATTAGGTTGTCATCAGTTTGTGGAGTCATGCCAGAAAGAGACTCTGAGCGCAATGGAGATTCTTGTGATGCAGAGCTTTTGCTGCTGTAGGATTTGCTTGAGCAGTATCAGTGGCCTCTGCTGTGTCTTTGAATGATGTCACCACCAGAAGGGCCAATTTTATGGCATCTTGGGCTAGTTTTTTCGACAGGTTTGCAAGACAGCTTAGTTGTGAGTCACATTTCTTCCTGGATTTTATGCATTAGCGTTTATTTCCATTTCCTAGAAGCATCCGCTTGCAACAAAGTCCCCCATTGCTTTGCCCAGCACCAGGCCCCATTCTGTAAAAAAAAAATATATATATATATGTGAGGCGTGCCTTGATATTATCTTGAGTTCATCAAGGAATAATTTTATGCCCATGTCTTTCAATATTTGCTTCACTCCTGTATAGAAGGCCCTCTGGTGCTGAACCACAAGAGTGTATAGTCAGGGCAGACTAGGATCTTCTGATTGTCCATTTCAAGGTGGGCAGCCTGCATAGCTGCCCGCAGGATCTCATCTTGAACTTTTAAATGCAGCATCTTGGCAATTATCAGCATAGGCACAGAGCCTGGTGGAGACCTTTGTGCCAGCACTCTTTGGGCACTCTTTATGGAGAAGAAAAGGGAAAGCCTGTAGGGAGTCACGGAGCTTTTGATCCACTTTTCCAGGAAGCCAACTTTGTCCTGCTTTTCCAATCACTCTGGAAGTCCCACAATCCTGAGATAGCTCTGCTGGATGCAGCCCTCCACGCCCTCAGCCTGACCTGCAATAATTGCATGCTGTTTGTCAGTTCATATATCTATCATTGCAATGTGATCACCTGTGGTTGCAGCTCCTTCAGTGTGTGTGCCAACTGTGACACCCTTTCAGCCATTTTCTTGTGGTTCTCCCACAAGAGTACCACACCTGTTGCTACATCATTGATTTTGAATTCGAGCAATGCCCTGGTCATTGCAATCACCTCTGATTTGTCATCTAGTTTGTCATTACCTGTTAGCTAAGACTTAAACATGCTCTTATTTGCCAGGATGGCTGAGTAGCTAGTTTTGTTGATTTGAGCCTTCCCACTTTTACAATGACTCATGCCTCGAAGACACATCTTGGCATTGCACAAAGCAGTCGTGCAAGACCAGGGTAGTAGTGTTGTGGAGGGTCGTAGAGAGAGTAGAGTGTCATAGAGTGGAAGGGTGTAGAGTGGAGTGCTGTAGAGTGTTGTGAAGTGGTGTAAAGCAAACTGGAGTGGTGTGGAGGGTGTTGCTTAGAGTGTTGTGGAGTGACATAGAGTGGAGTAGATTGTTGTATAGTGGAGTGGCATAGAGTGGAGTATATTGTTGTATAGTGGAGTGACATATAGTGTCAGAGTGGTGTTGAGTGGAGTAGTGTGTCATAGAACTGACTGGAGTAAAGTGGCATGGAGTGGCATAGAGGGAGTTGGGAAGAGCATTACAGAGTGGCATAGAGTGGAGTAGAGTGTTGTAGAGTGGAGTGGAATAGAGTTTAATGGAGTATATCGTCAGAGTGGAGTGCTGATGAGGGGAGTAGAGGCATAAAGTATGGTGGGTGCAGAGTAGATTGGCATAGAGTGCTGTGGCGTAGAGTGCAATGGTTTTGAGTAAAGTGGTGTAGAGTGCTTTGGTGTAGAGTAGAGTGATGCAGAGTAGAGTGGAGTGGTACAGTATAGATTGCAGTGGCATAGAGTGCAATGACTTAGAGTGGAGTGGAACAGGGTGGAATAGAGTGACGTAGAGTGCAGTGGCGTAGACTAGATTGTTTCAAAGTAGAGTGAAGTGGTGCAGTGTAAAGTGAAGTGGTGCTGGATAGAGTGCAGAGGTGTAGAGTAGAGGGGTTTGGAGTGCAGTGGCTAGAGTGGTGCAGAGGGCAGTGGTGTAGATTAGAGTGATGGAGAGTGTAGTGGCATAGAGTGCACTGGCATAGAGTGCAGGGGTGCAGAGTAACGTAGAGTTCAGTGGTGGAGAGTGCTGTCTTGCAGAGTAGAGTGTCTTAGAGCGCAGTCATGCAGAGTAGAGTTTCTTAGAGTGCAGTGGCATAGAGTGTTGCAGAGTAGAGTGAGGTAGAGAGAAGTGGCATATAGTACAGCGGTGCAGAGTAGAAAAAGAGAGGCGTAGAGTTCAGTGATGTAGAGCATAAATATGTAGAGTGTTGTAGAGTATAGTGGCGTAGGGTGCAGTGGTGCAGAGTCGTTGGCGTACAGTGCATTGGTTTTAAGTAAAGTGATGTAGATTACATTGGGTAGAGTGCACTGACTTAGGGTAGAGTGGCATAGAGCGCAGTGGCATAGAGTGGTGTAGAGTGCAGTGGTGCATAGTATTGTACAGTACATTGACATAGAGTTAAGTGGTGCTGAATAGAGAGATGTTGAATGCAGTGGCAGAGAGTGCAGTGTTGCAGAATGCAGTGTCGTAGAGTTCAATGTCGTAGAGAGCATTGGTGCAGAGTGCAGTGGCACAGAGAAGAGTGACGCACAGTAGAGTGGCGCAGAGTAGAATAGAGTAGCATAGAGTTCAGTGAAGTAAAGTGCAGTCGCATAGAGTAGAGTGCTGCAGAGTAGAGTATAGTGGCATACAGTGCAGTGGCAAGGAGTGTATTCGTTTTGAGTGCAGTGGTGTAGAGTGCAGTAGTTCAGAGTGCAGGGTGCAGTTGTGTAGAGTGGAATATTGCAGAGTGGAACAGCGTGGTATAGAGCGCAGTGGCATAGAGTAAATTGTTTCAGAGTAGAGTGAAGCGGCGTAGAGTGCAGTGGTATTGGGTAGACTGCCGTAGAGTGCAGTGATGCAGAGTAGATTAGAGTGGCATAGAGTGAATTGGTGTAGAGTGTAGTGGCATACAGTGCATTATGCATAGAGTGCTATAGAGTGGCAGAGAGTGGAGTGGTAGAGATTGCAGTGTTGCAGAGTAGAGTGGCATGGCATAGAGTGTAGCAGTGCAGAGTGGAGTGGTGCAGGTTAGAATGCAGTGGGGAAGAGTGGGGTGATGTAGAGTGGCTTAGAGTGTGGTGGCATAGAATGCGTGGGCATGGAATAGAGTGGTGAAGAATAGAGTGCAATAGCGTAGATGCAGTGGCATAGAGTTCAATGTTAGAGAGTGCAGTGGTGTATAGTAGAGTAGCATAGAATGATTGTCATAGAGCGCATTGGTGTAGAGTAGTGCGGCGTAGAGTACAGTGGTGCTGAGTAGAACAGAGTGGTGCAGAGTGCAGTGACGTAGAGTGCAATGGTATAGAGTGCAGTGGCGCAGAATGTTGCAGAGTAGACTATAGTGGTATAGAGTGCATTGGCTTTGAGTAAATTGGTGTAAAGTGCATTGGCATAGAGTGCAGTGGTTAGAGTAGAGTGCAGTGGGTTAGAGTAAAGAGGTGTAGAGTAGCGCAGAATGGATTCGTGCAGCGTAGATTGCATTGGCGTGGAGTGGCGCAGAGTAGATTATTTCAGAGAAGAGTGAAGTGGCGTAGACTGGAATGGTGCACGGTAGAGTGCAGTGGCATAGAGTGCAGTGACACAGAGTGCAGTGATTCAGAGTAGAGTACACTGGTGTAGAGTGGATAGGTGCATAATGCACTGGCATGGAGTGGTACAGAGTGCATTGGCATGGTGCAGGGTTGCAGAGTGATGCAGAGTGGGTGAAGTGACACAGAGTGGAGTGGCACAGAGTACAATAGCAAGTGTGCAGTGGAGCATAGTAGAATAGAGTGGGGTTGAATGGCGTAGACTAGAGTGCAGTGACGCAGTGCGGAGTGGCGCAAAGTGGAGTGGCATAGTGTGGAGTGGTGGAGAGTAGAGTGCAGTGGAGTGGAGTGGAGTGGTGTAGAGTGGAGTTGAGTAAAGTGGAGTATGCATGGTGTGGTAGCACACTGCTATTACAGACAACATATCTTCATTCGAAATGACCAATACATTTGCTCAGACATACAGTTTTACTGATAAAAGTATACAACGCACAAACGATAATGTGAGGAAATGTCATTACCTAGTGTATTGATATGTTTTGATGGTATTAAAATAGTTGTTTCCAGCACACATCAGAATTACCCCCAGTAGCCAGCATGATTGTCACAGAAATTCTCTCAATTTGAACTCAGAGAAAGAAAAGTAAACACAAAGCTCCCTGGAAGACAAAGCCTGAAATTTGACCTCTGTGTATGAATGTGCAGCAAATGTAACAGATAAGAATTAGATTTAGATGCCTGTTTACAGAAAGGGAGCACTCGGAATAATACTGTGAATAAGGTTAGGGCAACGGAAGGGATGAACTCAAGCTGGACAGCCTAAAGCAAATAAAGCCAGCAAGAACAAACAGGGGCGGCTCCTCCATTGGAGAGGAGGAGCATTGTCCCACTTAAAATTCCGGCCCCCAAAGCCCCAGAGATGAGAAATAAAATGGTACTTTATTACCATTTTATTTTACATCCCCTGTACAGAGCTGTGCGTCAGGACGGAGGCGGGGTTGCTGCTGACTGACAGCAGGGAGGAGGGTGGGCTGTCGAATGCACTGCTTAAAATGCCCATGTTTTTTGGGCAGGCCGTCTTGCGACAGCCAGTCACACATGCACACGTTAAACCTCTCAACCCAGCTGTCCCAAGACAGCTGGGTTGAGAGTAAGTGCAGGCCTCCAGAGTGCTGTGCAGCGCTGAGTGAAGGCACTCCCACCAATCAGGGCGCTGCTCACATGTTCCAGCCAGTATTGGGCAATGGAGTTCCAGTATCCGGTTCCAGTAAAGGAGAGTTCGGAAAGAGAGGACGACGCCGTAGATATGTTTTATTTTAATTTGATTTTTTTCTATAATATTTTGCCCTCCCCCCGTAGATGCCAGCCTCCACTGAATATAAAGCAAGAAAATGTGAGTTACAAACCACAAAGCCAATGGTAAGCAATGGGCTGAATGCATTCCCAGGGAAACGTTCCGAATGCCCCCAAGATCTTGTTAAGCTGGGCTGTCTGGTAGGCTTCGACCTAAAAATGATGTTATTTATCACATACTACAGGATCTGTTTCTCTGGTAGCTAACCAGAGTTGCTCTAATTTGATGAAGTGCACTATATGGGTTTGGCGGGGCATTTGCACATCCTTGCACCAATCTCCTGCCATTTGCATAGTCTTTTTACTGTCAGGCCTCTCATTCCATAACTTACGGTAGGGAACTTTAGTGATTGAGACATCCTTGGAGACATATCGATACGCATTTCATAGCTCCGGCAATGAACACAGCGACCACTTCTGTCATCCAACCACACCCAGGGAGGACCAGTCAGAAGGTCTCCTGTTATCAAACATGCAATAAACGCAATAAACATGCAATAAAAGCAATAAACGTCTGCACAACATGCTAACCCCACCATGTCTCATACAACACAGGCTACAGTAGAAAATGCAATTATCTTTAAAAGACCACATCGGAGACTACTGATTGGGTACCCTTTGCCGCTCAGCTGTCACCATCACAGTGTCCCGGTGATGTTAGCTGTATACCTCAACTGTTGCCTCCGGGGCACGGGGGTCACATATATTGGTATCAGGACCTGCACAGTAGTCTGGCCACTACCAATTGATTTGTGTAACAACAATCTACATCCCTTTAAGAGTGCTTGGTTGTATTATGGTCTTTAAATGTGCCCAGAGACAGTCTGCAGCTCTGCACTACATAGAGCTCAAAATTAATAAATCAAATATCGCCTTGCTCATTCCAGCAGTCTATATTAAAAATACCATTATTTGACAGCCTTAATAAAATCCTAAATATATATTCTCTTCTTTATTCTCTTTCAGGTCAGCTGCAAAATATCTCAGTTTATTCACCTCTACCTGATGGGATGCAACTACTTTTGGATGTTGTGTGAAGGCATTTACTTGCACACTCTTATTGTGGTGGCTGTGTTTGCTGAGAAACAACACTTGATATGGTATTATCTCCTTGGATGGGGTATGTATATTCATTTAATACGTCTTCTGAACTGTTAAAGGGGAACACTGAGGAAAAAACACTCCTACCTTCCAGCACTCTGTTCACCTGATAACATTTCTGTAATTGCCTGAGTTTTTATAAGACGAAAAAGCATTTTTTGAGTTTCCTGATGATCGTTCACAGCTGTCCCATGGTCTTTGGCGACTGACTTGCTGAGACCCTCCCATCGTGGCCACTAGCCTTCTGTCGAATTCACGTCCCTAGGTGAAGACACTGTAAGATGGGATTTAGCAGAGGAAAGGGCTAAAAAGAGTCTACATGTCTTCCAGCTCCACTTGACTTCAACATCACTCCTGGGTCTACACTGATATTGAGTGGAACAGGCGTGAGTAGCTTCTTGCAGACCCACCAGCTGTGAGGGCAGATTTAATAGGGATTTTGAAGTTCATTTTCATCTTCCCTGGGCCTCCAGAGATGAGATAATGGATCCCCAAAACATTAGGCAGGTGGGTGACAGGGAAAATGTTTTAATAAATCATTTTGAATTGAAATTATATTCTCAAAAGAGATTTCTCTTTTGTGTATTTTGTTCATATGTACATTTTTTAGAACTGGCCAGCCGAGCAAAAGTATCAGACACTCTTAAATGGCTTCAAATATTGCTTTCAGGAGGAGCACCCTGGGAATCTTTTACATACCATCCCTCCTTTTGTCAACTGCATGCTGTACGTTTCGTTTGTTTCAGTGCATTTCTCAAACGGTCTAAATATGTGTCCAATTATTAAGCAAATGTCTGTTTGCATTTATTCTGTGTTTTGAGTGTTAGTTTTTCTGCATTCATGTGCTATATGTGTTATGGAGTATATTCCCAGAAACATGAGGCCCTCACATTGTACAACATATTTCCTACTGCCAATCCTCTGTTGTTTTGCTTCAATGGCTTGCTGAATCTGCAGCCAGTCAATTCCCATTCAGTTCTGATACATGCTCTTGAGTGCCTTTAAATGCATAGTCAAGACCAAGGTTTGTTTTCTTAGATATTGTGTGTTTCACTTTCAGAGTCTGAGAAGGTCCCAGACTGAGTCAACACTAAGATCATATTGTACAAGTTTCTCATTAGTGGACGCACTCCCGCCATTTAGAGAATTGTCCTTGATATACGTGGGTGCAATAATCACTCACTAGATGAGGTCAAAGGTATTCCTCAGAGACCAGGTTGTCTACTGATTCCATATGCCTTTCCTAAGTGTTTTATTGTAGATTGCGGGTCCTCAATACTGTGTCAACCTGACACAATGCCCACGCTTCATTTAAATCCATCTAGAGTGTTGATCTGACTAGGTGTCAACGTTGCTTCTTGGCAGTGCATTGTGCTGAGGCCAGCCGGCGTTCTGTGAATCCCACACAGGTAGTCTCAGTTCTTCCATGTTATCCATTGCTTCCAAGCATAATGGGGCCTTGCCTAAAAACCTTGCAAGAGCCCACTGGCACTACCAAGAGTCAGCTCCTCTTCCATTGAATCCTTCCAGTGAAATCCTGTCCTCCTGGTATGAGGCAGCCCGGGCAGAAAATGGTTATTAACCTTTATTCTTAGTTATATTTCATGACACCACCCATTTAATTCCACAAGCGTTACCAAGCTTCTGTTTTGACAACATAGAGAGGACATTGTTGTTTTAATTTATTTAAGGATATTTGTCCATAAAAATTAACAATTTCTTTCGTGCCTGGGAGTTCGGTCTAGGGGCTGGCAGTCCATCTGACTTTATGAAGCTAAATCATATTTTATCTACTCAGTTAACGGTTTCACTAAATTGTTGATATTTCATCCTTCAGAGGGCAGGAGAGTTGAATAATTAACGTGTGAGATCAACCTGTATTACCTGTGCAACAGCGAACATTGTTGTAGCACACCCTAAAATACAATTCAGGTTCTTTCTGTAATTTTCTTGCTCGAAAAATAAAACACCACTAATTTGGAGACCCTTGCTCAGGAGTGTAAGGGGAGGAGAGTTTTTGTTGCTACTTAATCCTGATGATCTGACTAAACCATAAGAAGATAAAAACAATGCATTAGTACCAAAAGTGGCAAGAAGTATGAATTTTGCAGGTATCACGGCTCTAAAACACTCAAATTGTTAACCGCTTTTATGATTAAATTGAGAATGACAAAAAATAAAAAAAGTCCAAAAAAAAGGTCCAACTTTAAAGTAGGATGAAAATAGGAAAAATTACTAAATACATAACATTTTTATTTCAGTGTGTTTAAAGAAAATGTGTAGTTTTGGTCAAAATCTCAATATTGGCATAACGGGCCAGATGTACAACCCATTTTTGCGGCCGCAAACGGGTGATCGCCCCGTTTGCGACAGCAACAAAGGTTCCAGGCATGTACAAATGCTATTTTGTGAGTCACTGACTCGCAAATTAGCATTTGCGACTCTCGCTATGAGGAATGGGCGTCCCTTCCTAATAGCGAGTCACCATGCCATGTACTGTTGTTTTGCAAACATTTTTGTGGTCGAAAACACTCGCAGTTTACCACCTACTTCAAGTAGCTGGTAAACCACCTTTGTGAGTGTATGCGTAAATGAAGCTGAAAAGTTTCATTTTTGTTTTTTAAATGCATCCTGTTTTCTTTTAAGGAAAAGGGGCTGCATTTAAGAAAAAGACCTGCTTTATTTAAAAGCAGACTGATTTGCATATGGCCATGTCTGAACTGGGGTGGTGGAGTGAGCTAAAGTAGGATACTGGATTAAAGCCAGATCAGTTGACTGGGGGTGAGTGTTTGATTTGCTCAAACGCTTCATCCATCATCCCCTTTGGTATCGCTTTGTTCGCCCTAAGTTGGCAGGGTATGCCCAGACATGGGTCCCTTGCTCACTTTGCCACTGGATTCAAGATAGCCTGGCTGATGAGGGTTATGAATCTGAAACCAGTCCCAGGATGCTTGTTTCTGGTCCAGGGAAGACATGGCTTGGCAGTTCGGGCTGGACTGTTCCCATGAGGCACAGGGTCAGACTGATTTGCATATGGCCATGTCTGAACTGGGGTGGTGGAGTGAGCTAAAGAATGATGATGGATTAAACCCAGATCAGTTCACTGGGGGTGAGTGTTTGATTTGCTCAAACGCTCCGTCCATCATCCCCTTTGGTATTGCTTTGTTCACCCTAAGTTGGCAGGGTATGCCCAGACGTGGGTCCCTTGCTCATTTTGCCACTGGATTCAAGATAGCCTGGCTGATGAGGGTTATGAACCCGAAACCGGTCCCAGGATGCTTGTTTCTGTTCCAGGGAAGACATGGCTTGGCAGTTCGGGCTGGACTGTTCCCATGAGGCACAGGGTCAGACTGGTTTGCATATGGCCATGTCTGAACTGGGGTGGTGGAGTGAGCTAAAGAATGATGATGGATTAAACCCAGATCAGTTGACTGGGGTGAGTGTTTGATTTGCTCAAACGCTCCGTCCATCATCCCCTTTGGTATCGCTTTATTTAAAAAGCAGTCCCAGACATGGTGGTCTACTGACCCCAGCAGGCGACCATAAACACACAATTGACCCTACACACGAAAACCACAAATAATCTGTTTGTAAAGGCAATTGTGCATCATGTTGTGAGAACAGAACAGAATATGAGTAAATAGTTTCCCAAATGAAAAGACCAGACAATCGTATTTTTGATGGTAGAAAAACGTTGTCCTTTTTTATTCCAAAAACGTCATTCTTTATAATACACAACAGAATTGCTTGCCAACGCGTTTCGTCCCTCATGGGACCTCTTCAGGGCTCAAAAGATTCCTTATCTGCTGTGTTTGTTTTAAAAGTTCAAATGCGGTGTTTGGATCAGCAAATGGTATAGTCTATGGTTTATCGTGTTCCTGATGTTATTATTGCATCTTTATGAGCGAGAGGCATCAGCAAGTCACCATGTAATTAATCATCTAAATATAATGATTTCTAGCAAGGTCTATGTCTAAGTACTCACGGGAATATGTATCTTCCTCCGCGCTTGTGCGGGCATCCGGCTCCATAAAGTTGCAGCTGGCTACCATCCCTGGGAGTGCTAGCCATTCCCAATGGGATCGCAAATTGCGCTTGCCTCATAAATATTGATGAGGCATGCAATTTGCAACCCCATTGGGAATCGTAAATAGTGTCTGAGACACTGTTGGACATTGCATTTTGCGACTTGCAAATTGCGAGTCGCAAAGCAATTTGCAAGTCAGCAAGTCCAATTGTCGTACATCTGGCCCTACGTCTTTTAAGTTATGTAACATTGCACTTTACATACTGGTGTATTTGACATTATCAGATGCCATCGTCCATTTTATTTCTACACCATGTCTGCAAATTTCAGGTTGTGTCTACTAACTGTGGCGGTGTTTAAAATCCTACAGTGCTGCTCTCATTTGCCGAAATTCACCCATAACTACAAATAGTCTTTACAGAGAAGGAAATTCCATCACTGAATTCTATCACTCCCTCCTAAAATCGGAGGGTCCCTTTCCACCCAGATATTAATTAGGCCAAAACTAACAAGTGATTGCTTCCCTTTTGGAATTGCCTGGTGGGCACACACTCCCAATTTCAATACCTTTTCACTTTACATTCGCCAAAATGGTCTCCACTTCTAATCTGAATATTGGCATTCCTATGGTATTGCATTCCTATGATAGTAGTCCCCATTTATCCGTGTGGCAGTAAATGCAGCTCTGCTCGTGCACACATTCCAGGAAATGTGCTTTTATTAGTAATTTCGTAATTTTTAAACACACGAGCCTTTCCAGGACCCACTTACCCTTTCAGCTGCTGCGTGCATTCATCACGTTTGTTGTCAGTCTGCATACTTAATCATGCACTCTTTCCTACTTACACATTCGGTGTCCAGGAATAGGGGGGCTGTGAGTGCAGCTGCATGTTATCAGCCCTCTTCTCAAAGTACTGCATTAACAAGGGGGTTTTACACCACACAGCTGAAGATTTATTTTGCCAATATAAACGTTATGTTCATTGGCTAAATTATGACGGAGACCACTGTTTTTAGGTCTGAATTGACAGCGCCTGTTATTATCAGTTCTTATCAGATCTGTGGCTCCACCCTGAGGTGAATTTCTCTCTGCCGCTTGCTATTGGCTGTTTAGTTTGCCCATCCACCTGCTGTGAAATGACTGTATTATAGTGCAGAGGTGGCTATTATATTATATACAGAAAAAAAATGTTTTTAATGTATTTTGCTTTTTTCACTGCAACACGATTTTAAATGCTTCTGTCAGGATTCAAAATGCAAGTCAGACCTGTTGGTTTTGCCAATGCTGGAATACTACATTACTTCACGATGGCCCTCACAAGCACCAGATCGCTTATCAATTGGCAGTGAGCGCTTGGAGACTGAAGGAGCTTTTCTGCAATGGAAAAGCCAATTGACCCCTTACAAACGGTTTCCGTAGGATACAGTTCACGACTGTTGATCATTTGCAAAAGTGCTGTGAAGAAATTATACATTTAATTCCTGTAGCATCTTGGAACTGATTTTTCTTGTATGATGCTGTTTGCTTTCATATTCACCCAGCAAGGGGCATTTCTTCACCAGTAACACTGGGAAGGGGAGTGTGGGGCGAGGGGGATGTGGGACCAAGGTCTTTGGAGTTGATTTAGCTCTGATATGTCAGGGCAGTGACAATGCAATGAGTCAGCAACTCACACCTGTCCTTGACAACTTCACTTAAGCTCCCTGGCCTTGCAGGAAGAAACAAAGAGGCACATTTACTAAAATAATGTCAGAGCGCGGTGTTATGTCAAATTTGGCAACAGCGCGCTCCAACATTTTTAGAAGTGTGTTTCCCTAGCGCTGTCGCTAAAATAGTTGCCTATCACCCACGCAAGGGTGCCTGCGCTGCATGGGTGACGAAGGGACACCTTCCTGCACATAAACAATGAATAATGGCATATGCTCTCTCTATGTGTGCTGCAGAATGCAGCACACGTAGAAAGAAAAAAACAATTTGCCATTCTAGGACCAGGTATTACCTGGCCTTAGTATTTGGCGCTGCCCTAGCCTTGTAAATCTGGGGCAGCATCAAAAAGCAATGATTGTTGCAGTGGGACGCCCACAGCAATACCCATTGCCCGCCCCTTTACAGCTGAAGACTGTGGAAGAAAGGGGAACATTTACAAGGTGGCATTAAGCCCCATTAAGTGGCTTAGCGACACCTTGTAAATATTGAGAATGGCGCAACGTCACTGGAGCGTCAGAAAAAGTGACACTCCAGTTAGGGCTTGTAAATATGCCCCAGAAAACGAGCAGTAGTAATCGTCCAAGTTTCACCTCAAGCCTCTATTTATAGCTTTCTCCAACAACCCCTTTTAATTTCTTTAAGCCATTACTCTACCACAGTGAACCATGTTGTGTCTTGTTGTGACAGGAGCTGATAGCTTGTTAATGTTTGTTCATACGTACAAAACTCAACTGGCCAGATTCACAAAGGTAAGCTTACACTTTTGTGTACGTTTTCGTTATTTTTTTTTTTGTATTCACAAACTACGAGTTAATTATAAGTTTGTGACTGTGGAGACTCTGCAGCCAGGGCGGAGAACACTACAGAAAAAGACTTGTCCTATCTTTTTATGTGCAGAGCTCTCCTCCCCGACTGCAGTGTTCGTAAACTTACTATTAACTTGGAGTTTGTGAATACCCCAAAAAAATGAATCAGGCCCGGTTCCTGCATTGATATCAGAATTTTATCTCAAAATGGTTGTACTTTGATGCACATGCGCCTCTACTGGATATGTTTACATACAAAAAAAAATGTATTTGCAAATTTAAAATATTTTAATTCTTTGTATGATTTTCTACACTATATTCCTTGTCTGTGGCAGAACTTGAAGCTTCGATTGCTTCATTGACCGAATTCATGTAAGTGCAAGTTGCAACATGCATTTTGCTTTTACTTTTTAGGATTCCCATTGATTCCTGCCTGCATACATTCTATTGCCAGAAGTGTATATTACAATGACAAGTAAGTGTGTCTCAATTTCAAAATCTAATGGTATAATATCTATATAAAGTCTGGATATTCAACATGTGTTTCATATTTGTGTTCACAGTTGCTGGATCAGCTCTGACACACATTTACTGTATATAATCCACGGTCCCATATGTGCAGCTTTATTGGTATGTTGAATTATTTGTTACTTTTCTGTCTAGTCATAATTATATTGGTAGCTTGAAATGACAACATGTGATTGTGTGCAAAGATATAGGGAGTTGTAGTCTTTGTTCAGTTTAACAAAAAGAAAATAGTGGAGTTATTAGATAACGAAGAGAATGGGCTGAAGGACTTTTGTTAGGAACATTGTGATTGTAGATTTGAGGTGTATGTGTCTGTCTAAAAGCATACTGTTTAAAAGACAAAAGATGTGCACATTTATAAGAATAAAGATCTGCAGGATTCAGACCTATGCTAATAACTTTGGCGCCATTTCACTAATCTTCACAAAACGTTCCAAAATAAAGGTTCAACCACCTCAGGTTCTTCCTAGAAAGATTCAGGGAGATCTATCATGCTTGGGCCGAGAGAAAGAGGAGGTGTCTAAATTTGTTTTCCTGATGCAATTTCCCATATGAATTTGAAGGCGAAAGCTAGAGCTTCACTCAGAAAATTGTGCTTTTGGAGGTTTGGTGTCAACCTATTAAACTTTTTGAGAAATTAAGGTTCAAAAGTTAGTGGCATCTGGATGTACTCCTGGGGTATCACAAAGTAACAAACAAAAAAGAGCTATCTGATTGGTCAAGAGGGTATTTTCCCTGTTGGCCCCTGCAGTATCATGTGCCAAACCGGTTCTGCTGTGCCAAGGAATCTGATTAGCTTGCCACAATATCAACAGAAATGCTGCAGCCGCAATTACAGGGCAGGGGTGGGAGTACTCCTCACCCCCGAGACAAAATCATTTTTTTTTTGTGCCACTCGATCCAGCGAGATCATCTCCTGTAGCCCCGCAACAGTACTGCAAAAATAATTAGACCAGCTTTCACCCTGGGATGGGCATCCTGACTAATTTGACAGTATTAGTCCTGACAATACGAAATCCTCAGAAACGTAAAAGCCCCTCGCGCTCCTGTTTTGTGGACCTGAAAGCTGCTTTTGATAGCATAGACAGGACAATGCTCTGTTCCAAACTTGCAGCTTGAGGGATACTAGAGAAACTATTGAAAGCAATTCAACAACTCCACACTGATCCCTGGATTAGGATAAAAATAGAAGACAGAACATGGGTCTCCAACAAGATCCAGACCACAACAGGCCATAAACAGCAGTGTGTGTGTTCAACCTCTTCCTGAAAGATCTCACCCAAGACTTGGATCAGACAAATACACAGGTACCCAAATTAGGAGGGAAAACATTGACGAGTATGTTACATGCTGATGGCATAGATCTCAGCAGAATCAAGGTCGGTCTACAAAGGCTGTTGCACTCTAGCAAATAATCTGGACATCAACGTCGCAAAAAGAAAGGTGACAGCATTCCAAAAAAGATGTAAGAAAGTAGGACCCTGGCATCTAAATAACTACAAACTAATTCAAGAGCAAGCCTGCAAGTTTGTGGGAGTGATAATTGATACAAACAGCACTTTTTTATGAAATAAAGAACAAATGAAAGCGAAGGCGAGGTCTCTCCTTGCTGCTTTTTTATCCCTTCAGAAGAGGATTGGAGGCTTCTTGCTCCTCCCCATACTGGAAGTTATTAGAACGAAACTTCTGCCCACCATAACCTACGGCCGCACAGCACTTTGCAGCCGAAAATCTGAATGGCTAGAGTCATTAAATCTTAACACCTATAGGCTGCCCTTTCGACTGCCCCGGAATGCCCCGCCAGCATAAATCAGCATAAATCAGGTTGGAGTTTGGCCATATGTGGCAAAAATATGCAAGCCTTTGTCAAATTCTTTCACACACTGAGAGCAGCCAAGGAAGACTCACTAGATCAAAGGCTCTGGATTGAATTATATACAGACATGGGCCCACACTGTGACTATCTACTGTCTGGTATAGAGTCCCTACAAATAAACAAACTGTGGGAACTCCCACCTCATTTCAAGTCTTTAGGAAACATTTTAACAAAATTACTTATGATCTTTCGCTTTTGGAGGATAAAAACATCTCCTCAAAATGCGCTCACTCATGGGTAACCATCCAGTCCTAAAAGGCGCAGCAGGAATACCCAAGTTCTATTTATTCATTCCATAAAAAAGTTGAAATAATGCGTCTGTATTTGGGTGATTTTCCAACTTTGGACCTCTGCCTGAAATAGCTTGCAAAAAGAACTAATAAATCCTGCAGAGGCTGTACTCAAGCCCTCAAAACTATTAACCAAATTATTTGTATTTGTTGTGTATTCCTGACAGAGCAACGATAAATCTTATGTCATTGTTTCAACTCACTGGGAGTGTGAATTTGTTAACAAGCAGTTATAGCCTGTTTTAACAGGGGGATACAAGATTGAATCTTCAGACAATTGGATTTTTGACCCAAGCCGTAAAAAAATACTGCAACGTAAAACAAGCTAAATTAATCTTAAGCCCTCCATATACATTGCTGCTGGCTCCGTTCTAAAGACGAATATTTTTTGACAGGTCTTTAAGAATCCTTTCCAAATGCACTTTATATCTTATGTGTAAAATTGTTGTTAGCACCAGTACCAAAGTAATAACTCTTAAGATGTCTTTTTAATTGTAATTTTCAGCTAACTTGTATCGTGTTCTTTTTACATGCAATTTTTTAATTAACTAAGCATAGCTAAAAAAAAAATTTAATTTGAAGTAAAAATAATTCTAAAAAAGAAGGGAGAGGTGTCCGTGGGGGGTGCTCTGTGACCCTGGAGGGTTAGCCAGCAATGGGGCACTGGCCATCAGTGGGTGGATGTGCTCATGTGAGGGGTTGGGCACAGGGCCTGGCTGTTGGCTGTGCGTGGCAGAAGACTGGCCTCCTATGGGGTGGGGAAATCTCAAATGACATCATTGCTGACATTACCGATGAAATCATACAATCGCTGTGACACAGTCCAATAAGGTTTGGGCGTTGAAAAAAATCTACACACTACAGGTGTAGACAATTTTCATACTTAAGTATTTCACATGATCCACAACTTTAAGTGTTGTGGTTGACAGGAATTAATTTGCCATGGTAAATACCCCTTTTTTCTGGGCACTATAGACTATGCTCCATAGTTTAATAAAATACACTACAAATGTTCCTGAGATGGGCACAGTGGCATACAGCTTTAGAGCCATAGTTATAACGTCAGTGAGAGATAAAGCACTTCTAAGAGGGGCACCTCTACATTCTACATTATTAAACAATCTTCAGTGCGTCAACATCTTCAGTGAAGTTCTCTTAAATAAACATTCACACCTTAAAAATGTCCTTGTTACATAGAATTTGTCTACAGTACTGCATTAAAACTATTTGATATGGGCACGTGCCCCCATATCCATTTGTGGAATATCTATTGTGAACAAAAAGGTTGGCCTTTCTCACAGATTTTTAGGTCTCGCCTGGCGAACACAGCGCAAAAGCGCTGTCACCAGCGAGATCTATTGTTGCTGACTTGCCTCGGAAGTGGGACAGGAGATGGGCACACGCAAGGCTTTTGGCGGATTGGAGCCTGTGTACTCGCACGTGAACATGCACGTCCACACACGCGATGTGCATATCTCCTGTCCCCCTTCCGACCACATGCCAGCCCCATTGGAGAGGCCCGCTGCAAGACGGGGCCGCTCAGAATGCCAAAAGGACACTGTGCCTCGATCAGGCACCAACAATAGCCCACACGGAGCCCCCCAGCCCTTCTTCACTCACCGGGCTGCTCTTCTGGGGGGGGCTCCTCCTCGTGGCTGCAGCACTTCTCTTACGGGGCTTCTCTACACTCCTGGGAGCCCCGCGCTGCCATGAGCAGCCTCGGCCGCCGCACTCTTCACCCGGGCCCCCTCCTGGGACCCGGGGCTTCTCTGCACTCCGGCCGCCACCGCGGGGCTCTCCCTTCAGCATGGGAGCCCCGCGTTAGCACGGCACGCTGGTTTCTCTTTTTGCCGGAGCAGGCCACGCCCACGTCCCCAGCCAAGGGCGCCTGACTTCCGGCTTGAAGACTAGTTTTGTTAGTTGTGATCCCCATACTGGGATGCATGCCTTTTGGGGGTTGTTTAATTTAAATTAGTGAAGCAGGGGCAAGAGACTAATTTGCCATTGCCAAGAGTTTTTTTTTTACCTTTTAATGTAAAATATGCTTCACCGTTAACCTCCAACCCCCCCACCCCTCCCACAAAACTTGTGCCCGGCCCCTCCCTAATCGCGAGTTAACCCATCTAGCAGCTTTATGCCGCCATCTTATGTAAACAGCAGTCATTGTCTTCACAACGCTACGGTCTTAAACTTTTAAATATAGGGCCCTGCCTGCTTTATCTTCTGCATGTCAGTTCGTTACGTCGCACTTTATCTTACTTAAAATGCCAGGCAGCCCCGATTGGATTCATTCTCATAGACGTACTCGCCGCCTAAGGGGCTGCCGCCACGTCTCTTCACGATCCTCTCTCTCCTGGAGTGCGTCTGGTATACTACCCGAAATTAATGCTGCTCACTTCAGGGCTCTCCATTTAATCGCAGTAAGATCCACTCAGGTAAGTGGCCCACCCTCGCCACACAGGGGCCAATGTGAGATTCATGCATTGTTTCATTCTCCGTCTGTAAGTACTTTATTCACTGCTGGTTTCGAAAACTGCTGATCTTCGACCCTGATCTGAAGCTGTGCCCACTCTTTGGTACACCCGTTTCAGCGTGCTTCTCTTTTCCACACTTTAAACCATAACTAATGTATCTGCGGACCCGCTTCCACAATGAATGGGCTTGTATGCTCTAATATGATGTTTCGAAGTATGCCGCTCAGGCCTCTTATTAGGGTGTAGGTGGAAAGAAATCACATCTGTTGTGTTGTAGGCCTTTGCGAAAATATTATTTGAAATGACTATAGAATTAAACTTATTAGAGAGGGCCTGAAAATGGATCATTCCTTGTAGCAAGAAGTGAGTATGGAGGCTATCTACTTACAGCAGCAACTTCGTTCCCAAACGGGGAGCTTTGATCCAATATCCGCAAGATTGAGGTAATGAAGGACAAATTTTTAGTGCAATTACAGAATATACAGAAAAACAGACATCCACTGTTGCCCTTTGCAAAAAGATCTACTGGTTTGGGTGTAAGTATGGATTACAACAAATGAAAAGGAAGTGATAGACCTGTTTATAAATTAAGAGCGGTGACAGTGTCCATATTGAGATCCGATTATAAATAATGTCTTTCAATTAACTATTTAAAAATGATTTAGAAGGCATAAAGAAGACCATTATGCTGCCTCATTTGTACAATTACAGACTTAAGTATGAAGTAGCTGATTACTTGTCTTTTGTGTCCTCCTAGGAGTAAGACATCTGCTCTTGTTTACAAGGAATGAGGAAATTATCTGTCCTCGTAGATCACAGAGCCAACAGTGTGGTAGAGAAGGCTACAACACGCTCCTGTCGATATAAGATACAATGCCTATTGATCTGTATTGTCTTTTTCTCCTTGGTTCTAACTGCATTGCTCCAAGGCCGCGATATTTAAAACTAGTCTTGTAGCACCGCAGTCACACATTTATTTTTCTTTGCCTCAGGACCAACTTTCATTTGTTTCAGAGTTCTGCTCTGTCACCTCTCAGTGCTGCTTTAAGACGTTTCAGCATGGTAACATTTCTAAAGTTGACCTATGTACCATCCTTTGGAGAGTTCTCTTTATCCATCACATCCCTAGCCCTTCCTTCATTGATTTGCTTTGGCAAGTTGTACTTATGGTTCTGTCCGAACTACACAGAAGCCAAAGGTTGCACTACTGTTACACTACAAACTGCTCCCAAGCTTTAGGAGGCAACAGTGCAATGCAACAGGTCTTGCATTTGCAAGAGATGGAGCTATGATGATACCTTTTATTTATGTGCTTTGAAAACCTGCAACTGGTGCGTAAACACGCGCTTTGCATTCGAGAAGCAAGGCTGGCAGTAAAAGAGGCACAGTTACTGCCAGCCTTGCTTGTTGTATGCAACGACTGTGAGTACAAAGCGCTTGTTTATGCACCACAGGTTTTCAAAACACATAAATAAAAGGCATTGTAATTTACAATGCCAAGAGCTCAAACACTCGCAAATGCGAGACCTATTGCATACCAAATGCTTGTTTGAAACATGCTTTTGCTTTCAGTCTCAACCTACTTTCAAGCATAGGTCTGCAACCCACATTAGGAGCACTGAGTCTTTATCTTGTTTGACGGGGATTGCACCCAAACATTAGTGATTTATAAACGGTGCAGTGCTGAACTTTCAACATGCAAAATTATGCTTTCATCCAGGACTTTTGCTATTTCCATGCTATGGATCCATACATGCACATTCTTTGCTGCATATGACAATGATGTTATCAATGATGTCATTTAACATGTCATGAGTGATGTAATATGTGGGGTCATAAGCAGTAAGTGGCGGGATGCCAGTTATAGGTAGCTCAGTAAACTATAACAGGTGCATCTTAGAGGTTTTTGGGGGGTTTCAAACAATAGTTTTTATATTATTACAATGTCTAATTATACCATCACTTGAACCTTTGCTTATATATATATGTGTGTGTGTCTGTGTGTGTGTGTATACATATATATATATCAACAAAAACCTTTCCAAACGTCATAGAAAGGCAACCGGCACTCGAAGTCAAGGGATTACATCCTGTTTATTCAGTCATATCATCTTGGGCATTGGACAACTTGAGAGACACGTTTATATACATATATATATATATATATATATATATATATATATATATATATATATATATATATATATATATATATATATATATATATATATATATATATATATATATATATATATATAGAGAGAGAATATTTAAAACCATTGCTTAGAACATGAAATATTTTACCCGATCAACATACAAGTAAGAAAAGGGTGTCGATGTAGCAATGGCCCAAAAGACAAAAATTATTGAAAGTTACTAGAGCTCACAGACTTACAAATTCCCAAACAATTATATTGTTGAGGTTATGTTGAATGTTGTACATTCAACACAGTTCATGAATGTATAAAACATACCCCGTCAGTTGGAAGTTGGACCCACTTAGATGGCAGCTGATCACAGCTTTTTTGCATTGTCTAATGCCAGAGAGATCTCCAGTAGTCGCTGGCAGTCTAAAGCCAACTTTGGACAAATTCACAGAATGCGGAATAATATTTCTGCTGTCCCATCACATAATCAGCATGCCCGGTCACTGATTTCTCCTTGCCAGCCACTATTACATTTCTGCAGCAGGAATAGACAAAATCTAAACTTGGTAAATTTCAGCTTCTTAGCCAATGGCTTTAAGTAATTAGATTATTATTTGTGGTGGCTGACTACTGACATCAAGGAATAATCATAAAGCTTGTGAAGGGGATCCTTCAAAGTCACTTAACTAACCTTAACTCAACCCCTATGCAGCTATGACATAAAGCAGACAGGCTTAACTGTGTAAAATATTTATGCAGTGCCAAAACAGTAATTAAATCGAAATGCAAAGCAATAAAAATCCCAAACCTAATTAGGAAAATAGAGTAAAATTAAATAAACAAAATTACAAAAATCCAATAAGGTAAACCACAGATATACATTTTTAAAGTAGGAATAGTGCCAAGAAACACAAAGTGTTAATGATAGTAAATGGTCATGGTAGACCGCAATGGATCGCAGATCATATGCACCAACCAGGCTCGTCCTGTTCAAGGATTTTCATTTTAAGTCCCAATCTGCCACAGAATTACACTTCTAAAGACCCCAGGACCTCAGGGAAGACCATTATAGACCCACAGGGTGTCAGGTAGAAGCCAATAGCAGGGTCCCGTTCAAGTCCTGTTGCCACAAGTCAGTTGGGAAATTGCAGGAAAGACATGTTGTAGCTTGTTGTATCCCTGTAGCTTGTATGGGAGGGTGGCCGTATGTCCCTTGAAGTCCACATCTTTGTCCTGGGTACAAGAGAGAGCAGGTCCAGTCCGTCTGGGATTCTCTCAGGTCACAGACAGCAGGTCCAGCCCTCTTTTGTTCTTTCTGAGGTCTAGAAATTATTCTGAAGTGGGTGCCTGGAGGTGCCACATTTAAACCTGCCATGAGCTAGTGGGTGGGAATGACTCCTGGGCACGACCTAACCAATGGGGTAAATGTTTCCGTGGCGAACCCTATCCACTTTAGGCAGATGAAAAATGGTGAAAGTCTTCTCCACACTAAACTTGAGCAGTAAAGGCTGGGTGTGTTTGTTTGGAGTGTAATATGGTAATCCTAGTGTCTTCCCACATCTACCATCTAAATTCTATTTGAAGCAGGCACTGTTCCCTCAATAAATCCAGAGACAGAAATCTGGTAGAACAAAGCAGAGTCCTTCAGCAACTGACACTAGATACACAAGCATTGTCTTGGGATCCTGTTTCCTGCCTTTCAAGAACGTCCCAAAGTGTTATATGTAAAGTCCAGAAACAGAAGTCTGGTATGACAAAGTAGGGTCATTCATCAACCAAATGTGGACACACAAGAATTGTCTTAGCATTCTGCTTCCTGCCTTTTAAGGTTCTAGTGGACGTGTCACTCACAGTGACCTGTTATGGAGCTCTTGTGAGGCATTTCCACCTTTTAGAATGCTAACCTCTAGATAGGAGAAGTTGCAGAACAAATGCAAACTAGCCTCTAGGAGGATCAGGCTGTGAAAAGGTAACTTTCAAAAAGTTACTTTTCTTAATATTTAGAAAAGGCTAACTTCAACTTCAAATTGGATTTTTTATAACTATCTAAAATAGTTTGTTAGAGGCATGTGAGCTGTAGATCACATGCTTTGCATACTCCTGCCATCTAGTGTTGGGTCCGGATGTTTGCAAGTTGTTTTTGTTCGAAGAAGTCTTTCCAATCACGGGGTAGGTGACATCCTTTTGGTGATAGTACGCATGGGCATCGACTACATTGTTAGATTGGTTTTGTCCGCCATTGAGTTTGGACGGGTATTGTTGCGTTCCGCTTTGTAATCGATCCTTGGGTTCCCACTCAGTGCTTACTTCTCTCTACCTCAACTGTCTTGTTCTCGAATGCGCTTCTCTTTCCGCAGTTCAAATAAAAACTCAAGACTTTGACATTTCGATCCTTAGATCTGTGGACGCCCATCCGGTCCGCCTGCATCCGTTCGGCTCCACGTGGATGGAACGGACCCCATTTAAATTCTGTCCTCTGTGCCACATGAAATATCCGTGCACAGACTCTCATCAGGTGTGTAATTTGTGCTTGTCCCCCGAGCACAAGGAGGAAGACTGCAACGCGTGCCGATCCTTCAGATCAAAGTAAACTCTCTATGATCGTTGGGCTCGACGTCGAGAGATTCAGCGGCAGTGGTTGGATGTCACACCAAATCTTTTCAGCGAAGACTCCAAACAAGAAGAGGTATCAGCAGCAGAAGAAGAGCTGGCTTTGGCTGCGTCTGACTCCAGTTCAGAATTGCAGATTGACCTCGAAGACGATGATGTGCCGCAGGGACGTGAGTACCAACACACCTTCTCCCCCCCTTCTACCGTCCCTAAAAAATCTAAGATTTCGGCACCACCTCTGCCGCAAGGCCAAGGTCGGCACCGAGATGAGGTTTCTTACGCTCCCCCTTCGGGCCCGGCACCAAACACACCAAGTTGGCCAAAGCCTACTTTCAAGCCGAAACCTTTGAGCTCCAAATCCAAGATCGGTTCCGAACTGAAAACTTTGGATCCAAAACCTTCGACAGCGAAACCCAAGAAGCTCTTGGAGTCAAAATCTTCAGCACCAAAGGGACTTTCCAGCTCGGCTCCGAAAACCTCGATGCCAAAAAGCAAAGACTTGCCTGCAACACAAACTGATCCAAATAAAGACACTGTACCTATTAAATTGGATCCTAGGCAGAAGAAACTGTATATTCATCCAGATACAGGACACATTCATGGTAAATCACCATCCAAGCACAAGCTTCCAGATGATGATGACGACCCATACAAAATTCCTGAGAAGAGGAAAAGTGTAGGCACTAGCCCTTTCCACACATTTCCATCTCCTCCTCCTCCCTCTTCACCACAGCTTGATCCATTAAATATTACACCTAGTCAGTCTTCTCCACCTCAACTTGACACAGGTGACACTAACGATGATGAGGCACAACTACCAGATCTTTTGACAGATTACATCACTGATCCTCCACAAGATACATATCCAGATCTTTATCCGGCCAGGCCAACTCCACCTGATGACAACTTATCATACCAACTGCTTATTGCCAGGGCAGCATAATACCATGGGGTGGAGCTACATAAAGAGTCTTTAGAGGAAGATTTTCTCTTTGACACTCTAGGAACACACAAATCTAATCCCTATGCTCAAAGGTATGTTAAAGCACACAGACGATAGTTTTAAAGACCCTGTCCGTGCTAGAATTCTTACTCCTAGAGTAAAGGAGTAAGATATAAACTCTATAAACCTAGAGTAAAATATAAACCTTCCCCTACAGATCGCATTTTTATTAAGGGCCAGTTACCACTTGACTCTTTAGTGGTATCAAATGCGAGAAAGAAAGCAAATTCTCAAGCATTTGGGGATGCCCCCCCCCCCCGGATAAAGAGTTGAAGCTTATTGATGCTTCGGGCAAACGTGTAGCAGCGCAAGCAGCTAATTAGTGGGTACTGCTAATACACATGGCCTACTGGCAAGGTATGATTGAGCCCACTGGGATGAAACAGAATAATTACTGCAGTTTCTCCTTGAGTACCATAGGGCAAAAGCTCAAGACTTAGTCTAAGAAGGGAAATTAAATTCTAATGTCTATCTGATGCGCTGTAGATGCTCTAGATACAGCTGAAACCGCAGCTAGAGAAGTGAATACCAGCATCTTACTGAGACATCATGCTTGGCAGCAAATTTCAGGATTCAAGCCTGAAGTCCAACAATCCATACTAAATATACCTTTTGATAAAAAGCATCTTTTTGGCCCTGAACTCGACTTAGCACTGGAAAAAATTAAAATGGACACCGACGTGGTAAAATCGATGAGAGCACTTCAATCTCCCTCAAATAGAGGTTCCTTTCAATCAATCAATCAATCATGACATTTGTATAGCGCGCTACTCACCCGGAAGGGTCTCAAATCGCTGGAGGAGAGGGGTCCGTTACTGCTCGAAAAGCCAGGTCTTGAGTTGCTTCCTGAAGGAGAGGTGGTCCTGGGTTAGCCGAAGGTGGATGGGGAGGGAGTTCCATGTCTTGGCTGCCAGGTAGGAGAAGGATCTTCCTCCGGCGGTGGTTCTACGGATGCGTGGGAAGGCGGCGAGGGCGAGGCTGGTCGACCGTAGCTGGCGGGTGGGCGTGTAGAAGGTCAGACGGCTGTTGAGGTACTTGGGGCCTAAGTCGTGGAGAGCCTTGTGTGCGTGGGTGAGGAGTCTGAACGTGATCCTCTTGCTGACGGGGAGCCAGTGCAGGTCTCTCAGGTGGCCGGTGATGTGGCTGTGTCGGGGGATGTCCAGGACGAGTCGTGCGGAGGCGTTCTGGATGCGTTGGAGTCTTTTCTGAAGTTTGGCTGTTGTTCTGGCGTAGAGTGTGTTTCCGTAGTCCAGTCGGCTGGTGACGAGTGCCTGGGTAACCGTCTTCCTGGTTTCGGTGGGGACCCATCGGAAAATCTTTCGGAGCATGCGCAGGGTGTTGAAGCACGATGATGAGACGGCGTTGACTTGTCTGGTCATCGAGAGGGAGGAGTCCAGGATGAAGCCCAGGTTACGTGCGTGGTCCGTTGGCTTGGGGGTGGTGCCCAGGGCAGGGGGCCACCAGGAGTCGTCCCAGGCGGAGGGCGATGATCCCAGGATGAGGACTTCCGTCTTGTCTGAGTTCAGTTTCAGGCGGCTGTTCTTCATCCACTCGGCGACGTCTTTCCTCCCTTCGTGTAGGCTTGTTCTGGCGGAGGCTGGGTCGTTGGTGAGGGAGAGGATCAGCTGGGTGTCATCGGCGTAGGAGATGATGTTGAGGTTGTGTTGGCGTGCGATGGCTGCGAGGGGGCTCATGTAGACGTTGAAGAGAGTGGGGCTGAGCGAAGATCCCTGTGGTACGCCGCAGATGACTTCGGTGGCCTCGGATCTGAACGGGGGGAGGCGGACTCTCTGGGTTCTTCCGGCGAGGAACGAGATGATCCACTCCAGTGCCTTCTCTTGGATTCCGATGTCGCTGAGGCGCTGCACTAGGGTGCGGTGGCAGACCGTGTCGAACGCTGCGGAGAGGTCCAGGAGGATGAGGGCCGCTGTTTCCCCGTTGTCGAGCAGGGATCTGATGTCATCAGTGGCTGCGATGAGGGCTGTCTCGGTGCTGTGGTTGGCTCGGAAGCCGGACTGCGAGTTGTCGAGGGATCCGTTCAACTCGAGGAAGGCGGCAAGCTGTCTGTTGACGGTCTTCTCAATGACTTTGGCAGGAAAAGGGAGGAGCGAGATGGGGCGAAAGTCTTGAGGTCGGAGGGGTCCGCTGTTGGTTTCTTCAGGAGGGCGCTGATCTCGGCGTGCTTCCAGCTTTCCGGGAAGGTGGCGTGTTGAAGGACGCATTGATGATGTCCCGGAGTTGGGGTGCGATGATGGAGTCGGCCCTGTTGAAGACGTGGTGGGGGCAGGGGTCGGTAGGGGATCCGGAGTGGATGGTGTTCATCATGCGGGTGGTGTCTTCGGTGCTGACCGGGGTCCAGGCACAGAGGGTGGTGGTAGGGGGCGTTGGTTCAGTGGTTGGGTGCGACGTTGGTGTGCCGAAGCTGTTGTGTATTTCGGAGATCCTGCGGTGGAAGAACGAGGCGAGTGAGTCGCAGAGGTCTTGTGAGGGAGTGATGTCGTTGTTTCCGGCGCTGGGGTTGGAGAGCTCTTTGACGATGCTGAAGAGTTCCTTGCTGTTGTGGGCGTTGTTGTCCAGACGTTCTTTGAATGCTGTCTTCTTGGTGGTGCGGATCAGCTGGTGGTGTTTGCGGGTGGCGTGCTTGAGGGCAGTCATGTTGTCTGTGGTCTGGTCTTTGCGCCATGTTTTCTCGAGGGTGCGGCAATTCTTCTTGGAGTTCTTAAGTTCGTCGGTGAACCAAGAGGCTTTCTTGCTGCCGGGTCGGCTGGGAGGGGTCTTCAGAGGTGCGAGGACGTCTGCGCTGTTGGTGATCCACTGTGTGAGGTTGCTGGCTGCTTCGCTGGGGTTCGGTGTGCTGGCGGGAGGGTTCTGGCTGAGGGAGGTGGTGAGCTGGTCGGCGGTGATCTTGTTCCAGTTCCTGCGAGGGACCTGTTGCGGGTGGTGGTGGGTCGTGGTTCTTCTGAAGATGAAGTGGATGCAGCTGTGGTCAGTCCAATGTAGTCCGGTGGAGTGGCTGAAGGAGATGTGCTTGCTGGAGGAGAAGACTGGGTCAAGCGTGTGGCCGGCGTAGTGGGTGGGGGTGTTCGCCAGTTGCTTGAGACCGAGGTTGGCGAGGGTGGTGGTGTTGCTGTCCTTGTTGTTCTCCAGGTGGAAGTTGAAGTCCCCTAGGAGGATGTAGTCAGCGGAGGGGAGGGCGTGTGGGCTGATGAAGTCTGTGATGTCTTCGCTGAATTGTGTGCGTGGTCCCGGGGTTCTGTAGATGAGGGTGCCTCTGAGTGTGGTCTTGGGGTCGGTGTGTATCTGGAAGTGGAGGTGTTCGGCGGCGGTGAAGGTGTCGTCGGAGCTGGTCGTGATGCGGATGGTGTTCTTGTGTATGATGGCGATGCCTCCTCCAGTTTGGTTGACGCGGTCCCTCCCGGTGATCTTGTATCCGTCCGGGATGGCGATGGCGATGTCGGGCGCTGAGGAGGCGTTCATCCAGGTTTCCGTCAGGAAGGCGACGTCTGGCGATGTTGTGTCGAGCAGGTTCCAGAGTTCGACGGCGTGTGTGTGGCCGGAGTGGGTGTTGAGCAGGATGCACTTGAGGTGGTTGCTGCTGGTGCTTGGCTTGGCGGGTGCGGTGCAGGTCCGGGGGCAGGTGAATTTGCAGGCTTGGCAGGTGAAGGGTCCGTGTGTGCGTTTCGGGGTGGCTTGGTAGCAGGCGGGGGTTCGGCCGGCATTGAGTGCGTTGAGGGTGGCGGCGTCGTAGGTCCGTCGTGTGGTCTGGCGTCGGAGAGGACCAGGGGTCCTGGCGCTGGGCGCGGTCCCGGCACGGACGGGCGTAGACGGCTTGCCTTTGGCGCGCCTTCGGTGCACAATCGGCGCGCCCGCTGCGCGTGAACGCTGCGCGTACACGTGGACTCCGCCATAAATGGCGTAGTGGGAGGGGTGGAGTGGGAGGGAGGAGCAGTTGGGAGGCGGGAGCGGTGTGGCGCGGGGAGGGGATCGGCGTACAGAAGGCAAAAGGGGGGGCGGGGCCGCAGGGGAGCAGCGGCGGGGAGGGCGAGAAAAGACGGAAAGACGGCGAGAACGAAACAAAAACAAGCACTGGTAGCGAGCAGGTAGAGGCAGGTAGGGAGACCGGGCACACTCACGGAGAGCCGCGTGGCGGGTGGAGCGACCGTCACCGACCAGGGTCAGGTCAGGTCACAGCTCCCCGTCGTGCTGGAACACCCTAAGTATCCGGAGGGAGGGAGGAGCAGCTGGTAGGCGGGAGCGGGGTGGCGCGGGGAGGGGATCGGGGTACAGAAGGCAAAAGGGGGGGCGGGGCCGCAGGGGAGCAGCGGCAGGGAGCGGGGAGGGTGAGAAAAGACGGAAAGACGGCGAGAACAAAACAAAAACAAGCACTGGCAGCGCTCCTTTTATAGGAGAAGGTCCAAGTCTACAGGCACTGCCCAGAACACTTCCTCATACAGGCAATTCCCAATCCTTCTTTACAAGAGAATTTTTCAGTGGGGATTATAGAGGAAATAGTCCGAAGGGCAGAGGTAATAATACCACACCTCACACTTCCCCTTCCTCAAGCAAACAGTGACTTTCCAACACTTCCCGCTGACTATTCCACACCTGTCTGCGGAAGACTTCAAAACTTTCTCCCCATTTAGAACTCACTAACAACCGACAAATGGGTGCTTGGAATTATCCAACATGGCTATTGCCTGGAGCTTACCAACAATCCTCCAAACATTCCTACTTGATTTCACAAAATGTCACCAGACCACCAGCACTTGCTTCAACAAGAAGTGCACTCTTTATTACACAAAGGGGCTATAGAACCAGTCCCACTTCAATACCAAGGGTCAGGGGTTTATTCCCTTTATTTTCTGATTCCCAAAAAGGACGGCTCTTTGAGACCTATTCTAGATCTCAGAGAGTTAAACAAATACATATTGTCAGAGCATTTTCACATGGTCACTCTTCAACAAATACTCCCCCTGTTGAGCAGGGAGACTTTATGTCCATGCTAGATCTGAAGGACGACTAATTTCATATTCCAATTCATCCCGCTCATCGCAAATACCACAGATTTGTGATAGCTGACAAACATTACCAGTTCAAGGTACTTCCATTTGGCGTCCCCAAGGCCCCCAGAGTGTTCACCAAATGTCTTGCTGTAGTAGCCGCTCATCTCAGAAGACAATGTATACATGTCTTCCCTTACCTGGACGACTGGCTTATCAAAGCAAGCACTTACCAGACCTGTATGCTACACACTCAGGCAACAGTACATCTGCTTTATCAGTTGAGCGTCACAATAAATGCACAGAATTCTCACAAGGGTCTTATCTAGGAGCTTCCCTCAATACTATCAAAGCTCTAGCCACTCAAAATGTAGCCAGGATTCTCAATATTCAGGCCACAATGTTACAGTTTCACCCCAATCAATCATTACCAGCCAGAGTCTTCATGCAACTGTTGGGAATGATGGCATCCTGCATTGTAATCGTACCTCATGTAAGGCTACACATGTGTCCTCTGAAGGAATGTCTAGCACGTCAGTGGAATCAATCACAGGGTCTATTAACCGATCTAGTGTTGGTAGACAGCTGCACCCATCGCTCTCTGCAGTGGTGGAACCCTCAAAACTTAGGAAAGGGGCAGCCCTTCATGGACCCGATTCCACAGATTGTATTGACAGTGGGCGCATCTCTAGCTGGTAGGGGTGCTCATCTTCAACATCACACGGTACAAGGGATGTGGTCACAAACATCTACACATCAACTACCTAGAACTGCTAGCAGTGTTTCTAGCACTGAAAGCTTTTCTCACCCAACTTATATGCAAGACTATCTTAGTGCGCACAGACAACATGACAGCCATGTATTACCTACAAAAACAAGGAGGAACACACTCTCTCCAACTGTTGCGATTTGCGCAAAGCATTTGGAATTGGGCGATTCACCACAAAATATATCTCCTAGTAGAACACCTTCCAGGAGTAGACAATCAGATTGCAGACCTGCTCAGCAGACACAGGATGCAAATCCACGCGTGGGAACCTCATCCCCAAGTTCTTCTTCCCTATTTTCAAAAATGGGGATTTCCACAGATAGATCTGTTTGCTACAGCGCAGAACGCAAAATGCTCAAACTTCGCATCCAGGTTCCCACCCCAAGCTTCCAAAGGCAATGCTCTATGGATGAATTGGTTAGGGATATTTGCTTGCGCTTTTCCGCCTCTCCCACTAACTCCGTTACTGGTTCGGAAGCTCAGACAAATGTCCCTCACACTGATCTTAGTAGCCCCCACTTGGGCTCACCAATCTTGGTACACTACCCTGTTAGAACTCTCAGTGGTTCCAAATCAAAAGTTACATCTCACACCCTCTCTCCTCACTCAGAGCCACAGAGAAATCAGACATCCAAATCCCAAAGAACTCAACATAGCGATTTGGCTCCTGAAGTCATAGAGTTCGGTTATTTATAATTACCACCAGCCTGTATGAATATTCTCAAAGAGGCTAGAAAGCCTACTACTAGAGCATGTTATGCTGCGAAATGGAAACGGTTTGTTGTCTATTTTAACAACAACCATATAAATCGGCTTGATGCTTCAGTACAGAACATCATTTGTTATCTGTTGCACTTACAGCAATGTGGATTAGCATAAACATCCATTCGCTTATATTTAGCAGCAGTAGCTGCATATTTGCAAAACAGACAACACTTATCCCTATTGAGAGTACCAGTGATTAAAGCCTTCATGGAATGATTAAGAAGGATAATACCACCAATAATTCCCCCTGCTCCAGAGTGGAACTTAAACATAGTTCTTACAAGGCTAATAGGTCCACCTTTTGAACCGATGCACAAATGCCAGTTGCAATTCCTCTCATGGAAAGTCGCTTTCCTCATAGCGATAACTTCATTAAGGAGAGTTGGTGAGCTTCAGGTATTGATTATACAAGAGCCTTTCTTCCAGCTGCACAAGGATAGAGTGGTTCTTCGTACTAATCCTACATTTCTCCCTAAAGTAGTTCTGCTTTTCATATCAATCAATCAGTTGTGTTACCTGTTTTCTTTTCCTCAACCTGATTCTGTAGCAGAACGAGCTCTACATACACTTGATGTTAGGCGACCTATACTTTACTACAAAGGAAGAACCAAAGAGTTCAGGAAAACAAAACAACTATTTTGTTGCTTTTTCTCCACCTCACAAGGGCAATCCTATTTCTAAGTCAGATATTGCAAGATGGATTGTAAAATGTATCCAGACATGTTATACTAAAGCAAGGAGAACTTTGTTAGTACCCCCTAGGGCGCATTCCACTCGCAAAATAGGGGCTACTTCTTGGGAAATATCCCCATAGCTGACATTTGTAAGGCAGCAACATAGTCTACACCGCACACATCACCAAACACTATTGTGTAGATGTGTCCTCAAGACAACAGGCAAATGTAGGCCAAGCAGTACTTAAAACACTATTTCAAACAACTACAGCCACTACAGGTTAGCCACTGATTTCAGAGAGTGCTGCTATAATATAGTCTATGCAAAGCATGTGATCTACAGCTCACATGGCTCGAACAGAAAATGTTACTTACCCAGTAAGCATCTGTTCTTGGCATGTAGAGCTGTAGATTCACATGCGTCCACCCACCTCCCCAGTCTCCTGTAGTGGTTGTAGTTCTTAATTTACAGTCAGAAGCATGGACATCTTTATTCTACACTTCCTAACTCCATTTCTCACCCTCTGCTGGGAAACAATCTAGCAATGGAGTCAATGCACATGTGCACTATCACCGAAAGGAGGAGTCACCTACGTCGTGACTGGAAAGACTTCTTCAAACAAAAACAACTTGCAAACATCTGGACCCAACACTAGATGGCAGGAGTATGCAAAGCATGTGAATCTACAGCTCTACATGCCAAGAACAGATGCTTACTGGGAAAGTAACATTTTCCTTTTTTTTTTCCTCTAGCTTTTCCCAGTCCCGAGATACAGTACTATACTCTAGTTTTCTACCTACTACAGTGAAACATAGCTTTTAGGTGCTAGTCACTGTAAGGACATGCGAACATACTAACATACATTTTCTATATGTAGCATAAAACATACCGTAAAATTTATTTGTAAAGTGCACATTCACCCATTGGTATCTTGGCGCTGAACAACAGATGTTTGTTACCCAACTATATGGTACTCATTTTATTGATCTCAGAAGGGTAAAAGGCTGAGTGGACCCGCCGGGATTTGAATCTGTGACCATGAGGTCAAAAAGAGTCCCCTTCAGGGGACGCATTAGTCTACTGAGCTCCAGACCCTGCTTTGTAAAGCATGTCCTGCTTTACAATACCATGCACCCTTCATTTTGGGTTCCAAGGCCTACATAGGGGTGACTTAATAATAGTTAAATGGAAGGTTTTGACCTGTCAAAAGAGTTTATTTTGACAGATCGAATTACGTTTTTTAGACTGCTTCAGTCAAGCTACTATGAATGGTAAGGCTCAAGTCATGATTGCATTGCCACTGTAGTAGATGGCCCAATACATGCTACAGTCTACTAGTGACATTTAACTCACAAGCCCTGGTTAGTCTTTGTACCATATACTAGGAAGTTATAGATACGCTAAATATGCCAATTAGGTGTATACCAATTTCATCAAGTTGAAAGGAGGATCACAGGCACTTTACCCGTCGTTAGCAGGGGTGAAGTGCACTAAGTTTTACAACCAGCAAAAACAGTTAGGGCAAAAATCTGGAGTTACACCACGTAAAAGATGGTCATTTCGTACAACGGTATTGAAAAGTTCCATTATTGCTGGAATTTATGTTGAACATAAATTAAGCTAAGACCATTCTTCTTAGCTGCTAAGGTTTTCTGAAAAGAATAAGAGTCAACATACTGCCAGTTAAAGAAACCCTATAATAAGCAAGAGGGATAGAAATTACAACCATATTAGGGTGGATAACATGAACTATGCAAATTTGGGTTGCGCACTATTTTGATAATTTAATTACAAACGAAGTCTATTCATATGTTGGTAATAGAAATGAATATGCATAATAAAATCTCTGAAACAAATGTCAACATTTCCTGGGCAGTTCATTTTAATAAACTTAATGTAGCTCATAAGGAAGAGTTGTAATTTCATTCGACCATGTAGGCTGTTATGTGGATGATATTCTTTATGATCTTCACTTGTCTAGATTTAAATGATTTGTTAGTAAAGTTGGACCAGCTTATTTTGGTGATATGGGGAAATGCAAACAAGCTGAACCAAAGCTCGGCAGAAAGTATGTAGAAGAGAAATTTAACAAAACATTAAGTAAAATCCAATGAGTGTTGTATGTTTTTTAGATCTCTGTGTTGAGGTGGTTTAGGATGTCTCCTGAGGGATTCGTAAAGAGGCTACAAAATTACTTGGGAGGCAGAAAGGGAAGCAGTGTCTGCAGTTACTTCCTGGACTCAGAGAAGTGTATACAACATCAGTTGCGGCTCCAGGAGGGAGTGCTGGGGGGCGGTGGGGCGGGGAGGGGCAGGGTGGGGGTAGTAAACTCCGGCATCCAGCAGATCGGAATTGAGTAAAGAAATAAATAAATAAAACTAATTAAATTGTGTGCACTGCAACGCCAAATGCGCTGCAGCGCGTGCAATTTAATTTGTTTTATTTATTTATTTATTTATTTATTTGCCTAACTCCGATCGCCCGTATGCCGGAGTTTACTACCCACACCCTGATCCTACCCCACCCCGCCCCACTGCCCCACAGCACTCCCTTCGGGAGCCGCTACTGTACAACATGCAGTCACCTATAGCTCATTTGCTGTTACAGATTGACAAAGCCAGAAGCTAACCTGAATCATTCTCAGTGGCCAAATTTACAGACCCGGGTGCTAGGGATTTCTCTTTTTTGTACATTAAATGAGTCAGATAGGGTTGGGTTATGTATACTTGAATAACAACAAGAATTCTCACAAGGTAGAACTGACCCACTGATCCAAATATTATGTAAATAGGTGATAGCTCGTACCTTACTCGGGCTACCATGGAGGACGGAAAAAGCCCATAACAGGATTGGGGAAAACGTGTGCAGCACATGCTTTTGTGTTAAAGAAAATTCCTCAGTTTATCCTTTTGTGTGCTGCCTGCCGAAGGGAGTATGGTAGAAGAAAGAACAGAAAACGTTGTTACAGAGAATCATTCACAATGATAATGAAAAAAGCTTGTTTTAGCCTTCAGGGTTTGCTTATTGCTTGGGTTAGTATTAGGACTAAGAATAATGGATAGTTTTACGGTTAGCCTAAGGGTTAAAGATATCATCCTATCGTTAGGATAAGTTAAATAGTGGCAATGTTTGAGTTAGGATTACGTTTTGGATCATTGATATTGACTGAAACCCTGTTGTCAGATACGTCCGCTCAAGCCTTGGCTAGTGCAATAACTAAAGGCTTTACAAACAAATGAAGCTGTACCTAATATATTTGCACGTGTATTTGGCTGATAAATATGTACTTGTCGCTTTTTAGCACTCTAAGCTCTTAAATATAAGAGCAAAAACACATACAAATATTACTATTAAAGTACAAACAAGTGCACATATAAAGTTGTTTAAGAAGAGATCATATTTCGTTTTTTTCTATACGCTGCACAGGTTTTAGCTTGGAAGTCTTGAATGACAACATTGTGAATCATGGAAATTAACACACATTTCCTTTATTTTTCTGATTTAAAAATATAGAGACAGAAATAACTCTGTTTTCTGTCTGAATTCATTTGAATTTATCAGCAAGAATGTAAAACTAGGAGCCTTAAAAATCATTCACTGGACTTGTGATCTGGAGCTGGGTGGCCAGGTTACAGTCATCAGTCATGCCCGGTTGAATCAAATACATAAAACTGTGGAAAGAGCAATTCCAGAATAATCTATTGTGTACTCTTCCTACATCCCACAGCCTATAAATCTTGTTGGCCATGTGCCACTCATTAAACACCACTGACACCATTTTATAAATGATAACAGAAGGCTCTATTAAATATAAACAGCTAGTTGTGGTTGGTGCCTACACATTGACTCTCATGAGTTTCTTCAGTCTATGGAAATGTGTGGACTTTAACACCTAGTCTAGGGTCCCTAAGAGTAGCTAATCATACTCTTCATCTGGTCTTCACCTTCTCTTGGGTACTGAAGGTGAATACAATTCTTCCTCAGGGTTGGACTGATCACCTTTTAATTTAACTATGGGTTGAGACTGGGAGATATGTGAAATCCCAGGTACAAAAGTGGTTATTTATGCTATGTGCTGGGGTAAACTTGAGGTTTCCTTGTGCTGTGCATAATTTATTGTTGCAATGTTTTCTGCCTATTCTAGGAGATCTCAGAATACTAACATACTCAATAATACTATTAGGGACACGGAGAACAAGACAAAATGAACATAGATGTTGTAGAATGTATTTGAAGGAGGATCGTGGATCTCATAAAGAGCATACAAAAAGTCATAAAGCTGTCATAATTAGGCACAATCAGATGACTTAAAGGCACAGTTCCCAGTGGCAAATAACATTCAAGAAAAGATCTTGTGTTGAAATCTCTTACCAATCACAACAATGTTGAAAGCGATATTCATCCTCCTCAGGATCTTTATTACAAGTTATACTCTTTTGCATGATAAAATACCTGGGATGTACCAAGGCATGGCTGCCTCTCAAGCCCTGGTGAAATGATTAGGGGACCTAGAACTATCACCCATGCCCAAAGTCCTAGCAAAGCCCTAAGGTGATCAAGAAATAGCAACGCAAAAACCAAAGGAAATGATGGACGGAGTGTTGAACATTGCAAGCACTCACCCCCAGTCAACTGATCTGGGTTTAATTCATCACCGTTCTTTAGCCCACTCTGCCACCCCAGTTCAGACATGGCCATATGCAAATCAGTCTGACCCTGTGCCTCATGGGAACAGTCCAGCCCGAACTGCCAAGCCATGTCTTCCCTGGACCGGAAACAAGCTTCCTAGGACCGGTTTCTGGCATTTCAGCCGTCTTCAGCCAGGCTTGCTTGAATCCAGTGGCAAAGTGAGCAAGGGACTCACGTCTGAGCATACCCTGCCAACTTGTGGCGAACAAAGCAAAAACCAAAGGAAATGATGGACGGAGTGTTGAACATTGCAAGCACTCACCCCCAGTCAACTGATCTGGGTTTAATCCATCACCGTTCTTTAGCCCACTCTGCCACCCAGTTCAGACATGGCCATATGCAAATCAGTCTGACACCATCTCTGACTGAATGTCATTCTTTTGTTATTACTGATAGCTAAATGGTAGAATCTTTCATGAGGGAAATAAATTCAAGCTCCCCATTTTCATCTCTGCTCAGCTTATATTTGTTAGCTTATTACTCTAGCGGTCGCTTATGGAGCCCACCCATGCATTAAGGCCTTGTTAACTTTAGGTGTTGTACTCAGTAGGTGAAATAAAGGTGATGTCCACCTAACTTAAACCCAGAACTCCAACTTAAAGCCAGATGATACCACTAGGTTCTGACCCAAATATCAGTCCTGAATGAAGAGCCTAGTATGATCTTAGAGGATGGTGATTCTGCATGAATCGTTCTTTTAGATTTTTCCACTAATTTAAACAAGGTAGACCATAATATTGTCATTCTCTGGATGTGTTCTGCACTGGTTTACATCCTCTCTAGAGGACAGAGGCAGTCAATAGCACTAGCTAACCATTTCCTACCCGTGCTGTTTCTTACAAGGGTTTCCTAAATATCATCTCAGTAACTTCTGCTTTTCAATCTGTATGTACAACTGCTCATCAAACTTATTAAATCATTTGGCTGCACTGGTTTTTCTTAAGCTTATGGCATCCAGCTTGTAGACCATCCTAATGAGCACTCCACAGCATTGTTGGATTGTTTGCATGTCTGTTTGATACCTGTCCAAAAATAGATGGCATGTAATTTTCTAAAATAAATACCATCAAGACAGAATTACTGATATGGAGAAACAACAAAGATCGCTGGGCAAATACATTACGGCCTAATAGCCCAAGACTGGCCAACTGTGCAAAAAATAAAGACAATCTTTAGGAGGCCTCTTAGATGATGAAGGCCCAAATTAACTAAATCTGTAGTACGAATTACTATTTTCTATGCATATTAAAACTCTCCCTACTTTTCCTCCCAACAGAGATACCTGCTCCGATTTCATTGACACTTGTGATGACTAAACTGTCCTATTGTAATAGTCTGTATTTGGGACTGCCAACTTCCAGCAGGTCAAACTTTAACCTCTTGCGCGCTCATGACGAGCTCAGCTTGTCATGACTCACAGTGGAGCTGTGCTCATGAAGAGCTGAGCTCGTCATAACGGCCGCGACCCGCCCACGTGCGATTAATTCCCCGCCTGTGCGGGAGAATTAATCAGTGGGTTGGTTCGTGACGAGCTCAGCTCGTCATGAGCACAGCTCCACTGTGAGTCATGACGAGCTGAGCTCGTCATGAGCACAGCGTTGCCGCGGCCCCCCCTCTGCCCCCCGCACCGTGGGGGAATTACCCCCGCAGGGAAGGGGTTAAATAATATCACAGTAAGTCTGATTTTGAAATGCAGGAAATTGAGAAAAAAACATTGGAAAAGTATAGTATTGGCCCCTATTTCAGGCACTGAAGTGCACTTATTTTTAGATAGCTATACATATGTGATCAGGCAAAATGTTACCACACAAAGACCAAGGCAGCCAATGAATGAAGTGGTCTGGCCTATTGCTCCCTGTGTATGCTGAAGTCTGTGGGAACAAAATGTGAATAACTGTTGAACAGACCATTCAGCCCCACATGATATTGCGGCATAGATTAGCAAATTTTGCAGGAAAAAATAATAATTTTGTGGCACAATCAAAATTTAGTGGCTTTTAACAGCAATTTCTTTTGCTTCAGTAACACAATGCCTCTAAGTGAAACCTGTCTGCTCTGTGCCATAGATATCAGAGGATTGAGCTCAGGATTTATTAGTTATTTTAGTGGTTTACCTTGACAAGTATTGTGATATTAGTTGAGGTGGGTTCTTACACCCCCTCATCGAATACTCCAATTTCTTACAGTGGTGTCTTGGGTGGCAGGATTAGGGAGGAGCACTGCTGCCTTCTGTTGGTGAGAGTGGATTGCGGCCCGCTGCAGGCTCCAGTTTGGTTTGGGTAACTATGGGGTGTAGAACCTTGGGTGGGGGAGTGGTAACTGGGGTGCGCTATGAGCCCAACTTACTTTTGGGCAGGTGGTTGTGGGGTGGAAGGTATATATATATATCCGCCGAAACGCGTCTGCCAGGAGCTGTGAGAGAGGACATCGCGATATTAAAACAGTGCTGTATGGTGGCATTAAATCTCTGGAGTGCAACCCAAGCATGTGTCAGACCCGTTTTTATCCATAAAGCGGGATTGGTGGTGTGTATATATATTATCTACTGGCGGTTGCCAGTAGATAGTTATAGTTAGGACCGTGTTTCCATAGGAAATCCGCAACATTCTATTTGGAATAACTTTGCCGCCGGTTGAAGAATCCTCGCGAAATTTTCAAAATAGGTGGGGCGCTCCGCTCCGCTCCGCTCCTACCCTGAAAGTCTCAGGGGGATTCGTCAAGCGGGGGCTGAGAAAAAAGGGGGGTCCCAAAACGCGTTTTCCCCATGCAATTTTCCATAGGGACCTTTAGTCCAAGGTACAGCCCAAACGGCTGAACAGAATTACTTGAAATTTGGCAGAGAGGTAGTCCTCAGCTCAGGGAAGTGCCTTTTGTAGGTCTGGTGTCAATCTGTTCAGTAGTTCCTGAGAAAATCAAAAGTAAAATCATATATATATGTGGGCGGAGCCTAACCACACATCTCATCCTGAGATCTGATTGGCTGTCAGCACTTCATCCAAGAAGTGTTGGCAGCCATCTTGGGACCAATATACATGATAGCACCGCATTAAAAAGCATTGCAGTTAATAGAAGGTTTTAAGACTTTAGTTACATTATAAATCATTTGTTGATGGTACCATACTCATTTTAGGAATTGTGGTATGTTCTAAGGTGATTTCACCATGTGAAAAAGCCTTCTGCTGGGATATCATGATTGAGAGAAAAATATTTTCTCATGCTTTTCCCACAGAGGTTTGGAAGGTGATCTATAAGCTAAACTGAGAGCTTATTTTCTGTAAATTCACATTATCTTTCTCAGTCATGTGAGAATGAAGTCTGACATTCTCAGTAAAACATGTACATCCAACAAGGGCAGAGACTGTCAGTTGATTCCTTTGTGTTCTACTGCAGCTTCCCAGAGTGTTCCAAAGAACAACTAGAGCGCTAACAGTCCTACTTATGATAAACGTATGGCACACCTGAAGCCATCTTGCTTGGATTAAAGTGGTAACTCTTAAAACATTTAATTTAAAAAGGAACAACATGAGGGGGTTCATTTTTCCATAACAAGTATGATTAGTGCTGCAGAAAGAAAAACGAGGGCACATTTTGACTTCTGAAATCCTCTTTTATTTCATTAAAAAACTTCTGACATGCAGACTGAAACATGCACTTTCAATACCAGCAGCAGTTTTCCCTGGTGAGCAGTAGCTTTACTACAGTGATCTAATGAGCAAAAAGAGTGCCAACATTCTGAATTTATGGCAAATGTGTGACACACCTGAATGCCTTCTTGATGGAATCAAAGTAAAAAACTGAAAGTATTTCCTACTGAGGAGACTGCAGTAAATGAGGAAATTAGGAAACTTCATAACAAATAAGTCTCCCAAGATGGCCACCAGAGACAAAAGAGCCCAAATGTAGCCCAAATATCACCCAGATGTAGCCCAAGAATAGCCCAATGACAGAATGTCCCAGAGTGTTCTTAAAAACAACTAGAGCGCTTACTTTTCTTCATTATGACAAAAGTATGGCACACCTGAAGCCATCTTGATTGGAATAAACTGGTAACACTTAAAACATTTAATTTAAAAAGGAACACAATGAGGGGGTTCATTTTGCCATAGAAATTATGATTAATGCTGAAGAAAGAAAATGAGGGCACATTTTGAGTGACTTCTCAAATCCTCTTCTATTTCATTAAAAAATTCTGACATGCAGACTGAAACATGCACTTTTAATACCAGGAGCAGACTTCCATGGTGAACAGTAGTTTTACTACAGTGATCTAATGAGCAACTAGAGTGCTAACTTTCAGAATTTATGGCAAATGTGTGACATATCTGAATACCTTCATGATGGAATCAAAGTAAAAAACTGAAAGCATTTCCTACTGAGGAGACTGCAGTACATGAGGAAATTAGGAAACTTCATAACAAATAAATCTCCCAAGATGGCCACCGGAGACAAAAGAGCCCAAATGTAGCCCAAAATCACCCAGATGTAGCCCAAATATAGCCCAATGACAGAAGTGTGCAAAACACCTATTATTTTGTGTTTTGCAGTGTTATATAGTGCAGACTTGTCAGGTATTGTAGTGCTTTACATGAGCATTGGTTACATCACACAAGAACAAATTCATTTTGGTTGTAGACATGGGGAGACTAAGTGATTTGACCAGAATCACAGAATGTCGAGCTGAAGCAGAAACTCCAACCTGGTTCCCCAGTTGCAAAGTCTGCAGTTCTGGAAGTAACACCACATCCTCTCCCCTAAGTGCAACATTTAATCAAGTGGTCAACTGGATAAAAAAACATAAAGATAACAAATAATTTAAAAGTGTTTTGTCGCTATTTGAAAACTCAGAAAATATGTCCTTATTTTAGTCTTTTAGAGCACTAACCATAATTTTGATGCTAATAAGACCCTCTCATATATGTAATTTCTAAAGGAAATGCTCTAGGTATTACAGTTTTGATTACATCAAGATGACGTCAGGCGTTCCACACTTTTGTAATAAATATAGAATGTTAGCAATCTTGTTGTTCATTAGGATACTGTTGAGAGGCAGAGGCCAGGACTCTGAAAATTGAAGGCAGGTAGGAGGGTGCAAAGGCAACAATTTAACCACACTGAGCAGGCAGGAAGGGCCGTGGCAGCACAACAGACTATGGAGGGCAGTGGAAAGGGGGGCAGGGGCAACAAACCAACAATACAGGACTTGCAAGAGAGGCTGTGGCAATGTAATAGACCATTGTGGGCAGAAGGAAGAGGCAATGGTAGTACAACCATACATGCCAACAGACTCGATTCAGCCAGGAAACGTCCAATGTTTTTAAGCTCAAATGGGCTTTAATTTATCTGTCTCCTGTCTACAATCTCCTCTTTTTCAATGTAACTCAAAGGGGAAAATCAATACCCCAGTTTTTTTTCAAAATCTCCCTCTTACCAAGTTCAAAATGTTCGCAAGTATGGTACATTGGATCATGGAAGGAAATGGGGTAGGGACATGAACTTGGATAACAGAGGACAGGAGGGACATGGAGAGGTGCACCAAACTGACCTTGCAGGGCAGGCATCAGGGTTTGCAGCAGCACAATACACCACACAGGGCATGCGGGACGGGAGTGCAGCACAACAATCCATAGAAAGAAAGAAGGAAGGGACAGGACCATGCACATGGACAACAGAGAACAGAGGGGCAAGAGGCAATGGTAGCTAGCTGACCATAATGGACAGACAGGAGAGAAAGCTGCAGCATAACAGACCATAAAGGGCAGGAGGGACGGATCAGGGGCATTACAATGGAACAGACAAGCCAGGAGGGAGGGAGTAGGGGTCTGCACATGTAAACAGAGGGCTGGGGGCAAGGGGGCAGGGCAGGAGCAGCAAGATGACCATGGAGGTCAGGCAGGATGGGCACTAGAAGCAAGACACACCATGAAGAGCAACAGTGAGACTGTGATGGCATACACACAGACCATGGAGGGAAGGTGGGAGGGGGTCAGGGGCAGCTAACTGATCACACAGGGAAGGTGGAAGCGGCCATGGCAGCACAGAAGACCATGCATGGCAAGTGGGAGGGTTAGTGGCAGCACAATGGCTATGATGGGCAAGAAGGAGGGTGCAGGGGCATGCACAAAGGACGATGGAGGATAGAAGGGAGGGTCAGGACCTGTGCACAGACAAGAAAGTTCAGGGGAAGGGGCCTCACAACAGACCGCACGGGGCAGGCAGGAGGAGCAGTTGCAGCACAACAGACCAGGGAGGGCAGAAGGGTGTGGCAGTACAATGGACCATGTAGGACAGGAGGAAGAGGATAGGCATGTGGACAGGCAGGGTGGAGGTGGCAGGGACAGGTTACAGTCATCTGACAATGCTAGGCATGTGGGAGGGGAGTGGCAGCTCAACAGAACACTCAGAGTAGATAGGAGTGGCAGGTCCATGGAACATGGTGGGCAAAAAGGATGGAGCAGGGGCATGCACAAAGACATCGGAGGGCAGGGGGGAGGAGAATAGGGGCAGCAAGCTAAGCACAGAGTTTAAGCAGGAGGTCAATGATGGGGCATAGAATTGGGCAATGGAGGGCAGGAGGAGGGGACTGGTACATCATACTAAATTGAGGGCAGTGGCAGCAAATCAGACCATGCATGGCAGGAGGGAGGAGGCTAGTCCATGGATTCACACAACAGAGGATAGGGAGGAGGGGGATGGGGCAGCAAGCTAACTGTTCAGAGAAGGCGGGTATTAGGAACTTTATTGTTTTTAAAACGTGTGTCTGTGCGAACTACTTAAAATATGAACAAGTATGCAGCATAATCTCACTTTTATTCAGGAAGAAGAGGACGTTTGTGACTGTGACTCCGGGCTCACTTGGCAGAAACACCCCCTGACCCTCCACCCCCTATCGCAAAATGTAATGCCCGTGAAAAGGGTAGGTGAACACAGTGTTATATAGAACATAGTCCTGAGAGCACGATTGAAAATGAAAACTAGATATAGTGTATGGTATAAACTATGCACCAAAAAGTGTGATATAAGATGAATCGGGCGTGAAATATAATATGCAATACATTGTGCGCAATGATAGATTCATTGGAGAGCGCGAGATAGCACAGGCACTAGCGCGTGCTATGCGATGTGCGCCTTGGAGTGTAATATGCACAGGGCAGTGTTGTGTAACCTAACTAGTCTCTAAAGTTGTAATATAAAATATGTGCTGGGGAGTGTAACGTTGCATATGCACTGTGACAAAGATATGGATCCCAGATTGTAATATGTATAGCATAGCACTGTGCGTTATAACATAGGCATCGAGGAAGGCACGTTAGATGGGGCAATATAACCCGTGCGAAGACAAGTGTGGCATGACATATTCACGGGGTGGTGTTACAGTGCACATGGGCTAGAGAGTGTCATAGCATATGCACTAGCTGGTGGAATACAACACAGAGGTGTGTGGCACTCGGCAGGCAATGGTGGGTGTAACACAGCATTGGGCTCTGCCAGGAGCGCGCTGTGACTCTCAAGTGATGTTCGTCCCCTTTCCAGAGAGTAAAATAAAAAGTATTACACATCCGGCAGTGGATGTGTGTTTTATTAACCGTGAGGGGGGTTTCTTACATAGTTTTGGTCGAATTTTTGTCGAATCCCCTTTGAATGGCTTTGTGTGCATGTGTATTAAATGTGCCCGTCAATAGCTACCCATGTTTGTATAAATAAACAACAAGGGTGTCTACCGGGATTAGGCACGGTAGGGCATCAGACATGTCAGAGCTTCACTAGTGGTGTAAATACATTCCACGTGGATTCATTGTATGCATAGTCGCCTTTTAATGAATATCACTCAAATCGTCATGGTGATAGGTACGTACAGTTTGTCCAGCATGTCCTAGGTGTGTCTATAAATATATATTTTTTAAAAATAATAAAAAAACAGTGGCCGGCCCTGGGGATTGGGGTCAAAAAAATATAATTAGGAGACAGGCCCTGGGGGATGGGGTCATCAGGGCCAATAAATTAGAATAAGAAGGGGAACCACACAGCCCCCCTTCTTAAAAAATTAAAATAAATAAAAGACTGGCATCTCCAGTATGCGCCAGGGAGCTGCGCTGCTGACAGGTGTTCTGAGGCCAAGCCCCTTTTTACACCTCTCTGCAACGCAGCTCTGTGGCGCTTACTGGAGGTACCTAGTGGTCTAGTTTGACCCTAGGGACCCTTAGGATTCAAGGGGACTTAATCTCTCAACTTAGAACAGCCACAGGGCGCGTTTACACAGTGGTGAAGGGAGGGGACGGGGCCTGAGGTGACGCGTGCAAACATGCACTATGGCACGTTTTAAATTGGGGATATAATTTCCCTTCAATACTGAGGGCCCCTGGGGGCTAACTAGCACACCAAGTGCTTCCAGTAAGCGCCACTGATCTGCATTGCAGAGAGGTGGTCCAGGCTGTGCCACTTTTTACACCTCTCTGCAACGCAGATCTGTGGCACTTACTGGAGGTACCTAGTGGGCTAGTTGGACCCTAGGGACCCTCAGGATTCAAATGAACTTAATCTCCCAACTAAAAATGGACACAGGGCGTGCTTACACAGTGGTGAAGGGAGGGGACAGGGCCTGAGTTAACGTGTGCAAAAACGCCCTGTGGCCTGTTTTAAGAGGTAGTTTTAATCCCCCTGCCCTATTATATACTAGGGGCTTACAGAGGAGGTCATGCTAATCACAGGGGGACCCCAACGCATAATGTTCCCTAGTGTATGTAGGTGTTTTCACTGTATTCTAAGTGTCTTTTAACATAGCACTGGCTCTAGGACTGGTTAGTCAGACTCAGTTACCACCAGTATCCGTCTGAAAAAGTTGAGGGTACAGGATGATTTTGCAACAAGGATTCTTTCTGCTCTTCTTTTTGTTCTTTCTGCACGTTATGCTTCTTCCTGCACTTTTCTTCGTCTTTGAGGACTTCTGTTGCTTCTTTCTGCACTTCTTTTTTTTCTTTCTGTGCATTTTTTCTTCTTTCTTCACATGTCCTATCTCTGTAGGCATAGTTAGAAATTAGCATTTAAAAAGCCTTTGAAATTCACAGAAAAAACCATAGGTTTCAGGCATGTTATAGTTAGGAATTAGCATTTAAAAAACCTCAGAAATTCACTGAAAAAACCATAGGTTTCAGGGGTGTTATAGTTAGCTGGACTTTTCACTTGTACAAAACCATTGAAATTCCCCCGTTATAGTTAGTTCAGCTAACTATAACTCGCGCGCCCGCAATGCACTGCTGATGAAGTCACATATTACATCACTCATGACATGGTCAGTGACATCACTCATGACATCTCAAATGACATCACTGATGACATCACTGATGACATCATCCTTGTGATAGAGTGGCAGACCTCCTCTCACCCTAATATAACCTTTGATACACACATTCAAAAATAGAGACTAAAATTTTCAAAACAATGGACATACCAATACCAGTTACAACAACCTCTTCAGTAATTCTAAGATCCACATACACATCCACTCATTCACCAACAGTCCTATACAGTCACTCATACATGTACTCACTCATCATATGTACTCATACACCTATACATCCTGTTACACAATGCCACTCATCCATAGAGTTACTCACACACATAGTCACTCATGCTAATAAAGAATCAAACATACATTTACTTGCATATACAGTTATACACACACCACCACACTTCTACGGAAACTTACACACACTTAGTCTTTTAAACAATCACTTATAGAAACACATACTTATTCATACAGGAACTCTTTCAATCTCTCACTCTCACATATACTCACTTATATACACCAATAGTCACATATACTAGTTTAAAACATATGTAGTTACTCATAAAGACACTATTGAGACAGTCATTCACTCACTAACACACCCATACACACACTCATCCACCCATACAGTCCTGCACACATGCTGTCTTCAACACATACAAACAGTGAGTCACTCATTCATGCACCTATGCACTACGTAATACCCCCCACCGAACCATGCAGACACTCAGACTGATACTCAAAAAACCAACTAATAACCTATATAGACACCCATGTAGCTACTCACCAACCCATGCAGCCACTTATACACAAAGTGAGAGACTGATACAGATATTTACATATTTAAACATTACTCACTAAGCTATGCATTCACTATGATACACTTAATCAGTCAGTTACACAATCAATTTTTCAAAAACAAATCATCCATTTAGACACTTATATACCCATTTATTCTTCCATCGACCTTGAGATATACATATATAAAACATATTTAATTTTCAGAAAAACAGACATTCACTGGATGATGTCATCAGTGATGTCATTTGAGATGTCATCAGTGATGTCATGAGTGATGTCACTGACCATGTCATGAGTGATGTAATATGTGACGTCATCAGCAGTGCATTGCGGGCGCGCGAGTTATAGTTAGCTGAACTAACTATAACGGGGGAATTTCAATGGTTTTGTATGAGTGAAAAGTCCAGCTAACTATAACACCCCTGAAACCTATGGTTTTTTCAGTGAATTTCTGAGGTTTTTTAAATGCTAATTCCTAACTATAACGTGCCTGAAACCTATGGTTTTTTCTGTGAATATACATATATATATATATATCATAGATAGATGAGCCAGTCACATCTACGTTCATTATGGGCTTCATTGGGTCCTGCCGGGAATATGTTCCCAGCAATAGTGCATGCTGGGAGCTGTAGTTGTGCCATCCATGACTACAGCAAAACCCGAAAACATCGAACTCGGACCAGCTGAATTCCCACCAATGGGAATGTTGCAGCAATTTCAAAGGTGGGGTGTGGCAATTTCCCGGTACCAGTGGCATCAAATGAAGGCAAACCTCGCCGAAACGAGTCATGCCACAAGCTGTTAATTAAAGAGGACTTCCTTTAACTCCCCGCTGTGTCCTCTAAAGTACTTGCAACTCAAGTGTTTTTCTTTTTGGATATATATATATATATATATACTTGTTTGCACATGGAAAGTGTCGGGAAGATCCGTCAAGTGGGGGCCAATAAAAAAGGGGATCCCAAAACATGTTTTTCCCATTAATTTTCCCACAGCTACAGCCTAAACCGCTCAACAGATGTACAATAAATTTGGCAGAAACCTACATTTTAGTCCAGAAAGAGTGCTTTTTGTGTTTTGGTCTAAATTTGTTCCGTAGTTTTTGAGCAATTGATGCTCTAAAACTTTGTATATCTAGGGACTCGGAGGCTCTGTGGATGCTGACAGATCTCAAGCTGATGTCTGATTGGCTGCCACAATCTCAACCCAGAAGTGGTGGCAGCAGTCTTAAGACTTGGGAATCAGTCCAGAGTCCTAAAAAAAGAAAATAAAAAAAGACATGAGGGCAAGGTAGGGATACCAGAAGGGCCAAAATGTATTTGTTTTTCATTCTGCAGTGAATTCGAAGAGGATCAGCGAAAAAATGAGTAAAAAACAAATTGTGCGTGCTCTCACACTTGTTTTTTTATAACCGGGGTGGGCCAGAGCCCAGTGGGGATGATGGCTTTTGTTTTTGGGGGTGGGGGCACTTTTTGCTCCATCCCCAGACTGATGTCAGCCCTGGAAACCCAATCTCCTGGGGCCCAGCATCATATGTAGGTGGGGACATGTAGCCTGGTGGAGACATGTGGCCTTCCCTTACACAGGCCAATTATGGCCCCTGGACCCAATTCCTCGGGGACCTTCATCTTTTTAGGGGGAGGGGGTCCTATGGCCCCCTTCCCAGGTCCACCAGTTTTGGCCCCGGAGGCCCCATCTCCAGGGGCCCAATGTATTCTTGAGGAAAGGGGGCATGCACCCCCCTCCCTGGGCCATGTTTGGCCATGGAGACCCCATCACCCAGGGCCCAACATCTATTTAAAACAAACCTTTCTAAACCCTACCATCTGACTCTTCCCCCTCCACCTCCCATAAACTCATCCCAAGCATTCTTCTACTGCTATAAGCTCCAAAACCTCCCTCCACTATCCTTTTCAAACCAAATAACAGACTGACATGTCCACCACTTAAATTAATTTCATATTTTACTATTCTAATTTACCACTAATCCTTAATGAGCTCGGGAGTAGCGTACTACTCGACGAAAAAGCGCTTCAACACCTCATCAGGGGTTGCAAGCGCTATATAAATGCAAACCTTTTTCCCTCTTCTATCCCTCTGCTGACCTTCTCAATCCAAATAACTGACTAACATATCCACCACTCAAATTACTTTCTTATTTCACTATACTAATTCACCACTAATTCATTATGGGTTCTGGAGTAGCGTGCTACTCCCCAAAAGAGCACTTCAACACTCCATCAGGTGTAGCAAGCGCTATATAAATGCAAATCTTTTTCCCTCTTCTATCCCTCCACTATCTTTCTCTATCCAAATAACTGACTAACATATCCACCACTCAAATTACTTTAGTTTTTCACCACTAATCCTTCAGGGTTCCGGACTACCATGCTACTCGCCGAAAAAGCACTTCGACGCCTCGTCAGGGGTAGTTAGCGCTACATAAATGCAATTACAGTAGAATACAATTATTTAGGGGAAGGGGGCACGCTGCCCCCTCCCTGGGCTGATGTCGGCCTCAGGGCCTGGTGTCTTTTTCAGGGAGAAGGGTGGCACGTGGCCCCCCTCCCAGGGACATTTTCGGCCACGGGTACACCTTCCCACAGAGCCTGATGTCTTTTTGAGGGGGAGAGGGTCCCACAACCCCCCTATCTGGCCCAATTTTCTGTGCCCTATGGTAAATATAACTTGCACATCTGCCATGCACAGTTTTCTCATCAATAATTGTATTGCAAATGTTGCACTGATATTATCAATGATGTCATAGAAGATGTTATGACTTATGTAATATTTGGGGTAATTAGAATTACATGGCAAGGGCTTGAGTTATAGTTACCTTAGGGAATGAGTTATTGTTTGTTGATATAACTATAACCATATGGTTATATGTGTGTAAATTCGGAACCTAAGTATAACGTCCCTGTAACCTTTATTATTTATTTGGTTTTCTACTGATTTTTTATTCTGTTTCTAACTTTAACATCCCTATACCTTCTGGGTTTTTCATTGAATTAGTACAGTTATTAATGTAATTTCCTAACTATAACATCCCTGTAGCCTTTGTTTTTTGCAGAGAATTTCTAGTTTTTTTTAGCTTAAAGTAGTATTTAATTACCATACGTTTTTATGTTTGAAAAGTTTTTTATTAATCATACATGTCACAATGAGCCAGCAATAAAGATAACATGTGAAAGCAAAAGGTACATAAATCAGCAAGCCATAAAAACAGGGCACAAAGCTATTGACATTTTAAACAGTACCGTAAAAAAACGGGGGGGGGGAGGGGCAAAATATTCGCACAACTGGAGAGTGAATATTGTTGCATAACAGTAAACATCAGTGAGGAAATTGCAATACCACTTAGAAAAATAAAATAATAATAAAAATTAAATAACAAAGAGCAGAGAAGTTCTCAGATTAAGTACGATAAATTTTTGTTTTTGCAGTCTCTTTTAGATAAGTTGTTAATGGTAACAGTATAAGTCTCTGATAACAAACGGCTTGCAGGAAGAGGCAAAAGCAATATCTAATCGATGGAAATGACAAAGATTGGTCTACCAATTTTGGACTGAAAGATTAACTGAGTTTTCCCAATTAAGTGCAATTTTTGGAAGGCTGAAGCCAACATAAGGTCAAATAAACTATGTTCATGCTTAGTCAAACCCAAAGTATCTAATAAACTCCCTGTGAAAAGGATCATATTAGAGAGAGAACTATGTAAATATAAGGGAAATATAGGCCCAAGCTTTTTCCCAAAAGGAGGCAGTAGGAGGACAAAGAAAGAGGAGATGCATTAAATCATCTGAGGGCGAACGACATGTCCAACACCACTTATCATTTGTGTGAGAGAAAGTGGCTATAGATATAAGTGTGAAATACAATCTGTGATATAGAAAGAACATAGATTGAGTAGTAGATGCAGATCTAGAAAGCTTAAGTGATCGAGTCCAGAACCGATTCCAGAAATTGATGCTCCAAATACAACCCAAGTCCACTTCCCAGGCAAGCTCCACCTTACACTTAACACAACCAGGATCTGGAGTTAAGAAGTATTTATATATCAATGAAGCTTTCGGAAGAACAGTAAGTATTTTAAGAACAGAATTTTCTGTAGGATGAGTTACAGTCATTGGAAGCAAATGAAAGGTCTCCAAAATGGCTGGCATGGAGAATTTGTGCCAAAATGAGCAAGGACACTTAAAAGTAGTTTGAAATTAAGGGAATGAACAAGGGGTTGTACCATCAAATATATCATGAACTCACGTTATCCCCTGCAATTAATTGCCAGGACTTCCAATAGAGAGGCCTATTCTTGATAGTAATGAGGTGATTATACCAAACTGGAGATTGCAAAAAGGAGTCTCCAAATGTAATCCTCAATTGACTGAGCGGTCTCAACAGGGAGCAAGTATGTTTAAATAGGTGGAGAGAAGTATGAGCATTCTTGGAAGAAAAGGCCAGTACCCCTTCTGTAGAGAAAGGAGCAAGTAAAGCATGTTCAGTGGTAAGCCATAAAGCCGTGAAGGGGAAAGTTTCCGAGAGAAGCCATTCAGAGGCTAGACAGAAGCAAAAAGCTTTATGATAAATTTGAAAGTTAACACCCCCAATAGATATTAGTTTCCAGGGTTGCATTAAAGAAATTCTCGATTTTCTTTTCTAAAGAAATTTGAAAAGGAGAGAATCTATCTTGTTAAAATGAATAGATTGAATATGAATGGGAAGCATAGAGAAAAAGTACAATGAAATAGGCGTAATCATAATTTTAATGGCATCCAAATGGCCCCACCAGGAAAGAAATAGAGGATTCCAAGAAGAAAGGAATTTATCAATACGATAGAGAGCTTCTTTCATATTAATTTTGACTGAAGTTGAAATTGAGTTATTAAACAAAATGCCTAAATATTTAATTGTGGATCTATTCCACAAGAATCCAGTGTATGTAAAAGTATGCCCGGCACATAATTTGGTAAGAGGGAGAATTTCTGTTTTATCAGAATCGATCTTATAACCCGAAACAAGAGAAAAAGCAGAGATTTCTTGTAATAAATGGGGGATAGAAGCCTGAGGAGTGGAGATAAAAAGTAAAATGTCATCATCATAGGCAGAAAGCTTCAAATGATGATCACCTTAAGGAAATCTAGAAATAGAGTCGTTATTGTGAATAGAGGATGAAAAGGGTTCAAGAGCTAAAATAAAGAGAAGAGGGGAGAGAGGACCACCTTGACGAACACCACGTTGTAGAGGAAAGTATCGTGATGTACGACCGTTAACTAATACAAAGGCCATCGGGGAAGTGTATAGCAAAGAGATAAGAGAAATGATCTTAGGACCAAAACCATGCCACCTAAGGTCTTAAATATAAAGGACAAATCCACCCCCATCAAATGCTTTTTCTGCATCTATGGAAATTGCAGCCAGAGAATAAGAAAGAGAGGCTACCTTATCAAAAAAAAAATAATAATAACTGAGAGTTATCAGAGGTCAATCTGCCCTTAACTAAGCCACATTGTTCTTTACCAATCAAATGCGGCATAGGGGGTACTAACCATAAAGCAAGTAATTTAGCAAACACTTTATAGTCCACATTGACCAGAGAAATAGGATGATAGTTCTTACAATACAAAGGATCCTGACACTCTTTAGGAATCAAACATATTGTGGCTAAACTAGAGATAAAGAAAGATTGAAAAAGCTGTACAAATTTAGGAAAGAATACGTTAGAAAAATGTAAATAAAATTCCACCGTAAATCCATCTGGACCAGGAGCAATTTTAAGGCTTTAGATATTTCCGCGAGCGATAAATCAGATTCAAGCTAAGAAAAATTGATATGAGCATGAGAAGGAGAAGGAATCTTATTGAGATAGATTGAATGAGGGAAACAGAAGGAGGAGATTCTGGCGTACATAACTATTTGTAAAATTTAATGAATTCATCTAAAATATCCTGATCCTTATACATAAGCTTTCCATCTCAATCCTTCTGAAATTTAAGATAATTTGCCAGAAGCTTGCCAACTTTATTACGGCCACCATAGTAGCGAGCACTACTACGAAGTAATATAGATGCAGCATTATCAGTAGTTACTTCGTTAAAATTCAGCTTTGCATGCAAAAGCTCCTGTAGAATAGAATCTGAGGGTAAGGGCTAATGTAGATCTATGCTTTTGAAGAGACCACTTCTTCCTTTTAGAAACATAGTCTATAATAAATCCGTGAGCGATTGCTTTAAAAGAGTCCCATAATAAATGAGAAGAATGATTTGGGTCCTTATTCAGCAAATAAATTAATCCGTGAAAGAAATAAAAGCAGGGGAAAAAGTGGATCTTGTAGAAGAGAATTATTAAAATGCTATCGAGAGGACCTGGGCTGCGCAGGGAACAAGTCCAAATCAACAACAACCGGAGCATGATCAGAAATACCAATAGGTTCAATAGAGGAAGAGATGAGGTTTAGAGTTAAAGATTTAGCGAGAAAGATATAATCTAACCGAGAGAGGGAACCATGAGGTGGAGAGAAAAAAGAAAAATCCATTGCATCAGGATGACATAATCTCCCTGCATCTGCATAAAACACTGTTTATGAGATTTATGGGGAATAAAGCGAACTTGGGATTTACGATCAATTAAGGGATCAACAATTTGATTACAATCACCCCCCAAAATAAAAAATTCATCCCTAAATTGAATACATTTTTTTTGCAACAGTAGGCCAAAAAGAATAATCCGGCTGTGTGGGGCCATATACATTCAATACCATCAAATAAATATTATTAATGAGCAATTTACCTAACAACCACTTACCCTCAGAATCAGGCTCTTGAGATACAATTGTACATTTAAATTTTTTATGACATAAAATAATTGCTCAGTTTTTCTTGGTGAAAGTAGGGGAGACTAAAACAGAACCTACCCAATCCCATTTCAACTTTAATGCTTCTGACTTCTTGAGATGTGTTTCTTGCAAAAGAACAAAATTCTGGATTCTATGAGGCTAAATGGGATCAAATTATCTGTCTTTTAATAGGATTAACAAAACCTTTCAATTTCCAAGAGATAACCCTGAATGTAAGATAACAAGAATACATATATAATTACATGATCAACAGCGAAAAAACAAAGAGAAGAGATAGAAGAAAAAGAAAGAGGAGAGGAGAACCTCTGCAATAATGCAGGTCAGAACTCCCAGCAGAGGAGCTCACTGGGGGTGAAGTCTTTGCATCCCTGAGACTTCAGAATAGGAGGCACGCTCAATTCAGGATCTTCCTCAAACAGGGGACACAGCAAACAGCAAAGTCCTTTCTCCTTTCATTGGCAGCAAGAAACCTCTGCAGGCCAACCCCACACAGCAAACAGCACAGGGGTTGTATTCCTCTTCAGCTTCTCCAGCTCTTCTCCTTGGCAAAGGTTCCTCTTGATTCCCAGAAGTGATCTAAAAGTCTGGGGTCTGGGCCCATTTTTTTATACAGCAAAATCATTGTTCTGTGGTGGCGGAAAAGCCCTGTGCTCATTCAAAACCAGTTCTGTCCTCTCTGGTGCAGCTTCCTGGCAGGAGCTGGAGATAGCATTGTGGAAGGCAGATCAAGACCATTCAGGTGACAAGAAATCTCCTCCCCCTACTCTAAATGCAGTCCAGGTCTATTCAGCCCAGCCCTGACTCATCCAGACTCTCTGGAGCCACTGCACATCCCCAGCCCCTGTCACTCCAAAGCCAGACAGTCAATACACATCCTAGCAGAGGCACACTGGATAGCTAAGCAAGAAAATACCTACTTTCTAAAAGTGGTATTTTCAAACACAGGATGTGAAAATCACCCTCACTAAAAGATGCATTTTAACATTCTGAGTTCAGGTATGCTAAACTTTATTTTCCTACCTTGTTCCAATGGGTAGTTATGCATATAAGATGTTATAAGCAAAATCCACATTCTATCATATGGGAACAGATAGCCTTGTAATCGTGAAAAAAAAAATTGGCAGTATTTCACTATCAGGACGTGCCACACACATCAGGGCATGTCCTACCTTTCACATCCACTGCACCCTGCCCACAGGGGTACCGTGGGCCTACCTTAGGGGTGACTAACATGTAAGAAAAGGGAAGGTTGAAGCCGGGCAATTGGGTGCATTTGCCAAGTCGACATAGCAGTACTAGACTGAACACAGGCATTGCAATGGCAGTCTTGAGTTACATTTACAGGTTGCTTATGTGTGTGGCACAATCAGTGCTGCAGGCCCACTAGCAGCATTTGATTTACAGGTCCTGGGCACACACAGTGCACTGTACTAGGGACTGACCAGTAAATCAAATATGCCAATCATGGAAACACCAATCCATAACAACAATTCACAAAGGGGGCACTTGCACGTTGGCACTGAACAGCAGTGGCAAAGTGCCCAAAGCGCATCTAGACCAGCAAAACGAATTCTATATATATATACATATATATATATATATATATATATATATATATCCATCCTACTAGCGCTCACCGGTAGGTAGTTATATCTAGGACCTAGTTTCCATAGGAAAACCGTTTTTTAATTTGCCATATCTTTAGCATTGTTTGACGAATCTTCGCAAAATTTTCAAAACTAATGGGGTCTGGTCAGCTGCTGTGTTGAAAGTTTCGGGGTGATTTGTCAAGCGGGGGCCCAGAAAAGGGGGGTCCAAAAACACGTGTTCTCCATGTTAATTTCCATAGGAAACTTTAGAAACAGCTACAGCCCAAACTGCTGAACGGAATTACTCCAAATTTGGCAAAAAGGTAACCTTGGTTCAGAAAGCACTCTTTTTTTAAATGGTGTAAATCTGGTCAGTAGTTCCTGAGAAATGTAAATATATCTCAGATATCCAAGTGGGGACACGGAGGATCCCTGAGCCCTCCCGATCTTGTGCCTGCAATCGGGCAGCCACCAACACTTCAAACCAGGAAGTGTTGGCAGCCATTTTGTTACTAGATTGAACCGACTTTCAAGAAAAAAAGGTCAAAAAGCGTTAAAAACAATAAATGGGGGCAGGGTAAAAACACCCTAACCCCCTTGGACTGTGCAGGAGGTCCCACAGGGAACCCCAGGACCAAAAAAAGCATGTTTTTCAAATTTTTCAGTGCAACTCGCGGTAGATCTGCAAATCTGAATGAAAATATACAAAATAAAAAAAAAGAAGCACAGCCCCACCCACACAGCCCCAGGGACCACCACCTCCTTGAGGCTATTTGAAAAATGGGAGGGGGGGCCACGTGGCCTGCCTCAGGGAGCCGTACATGGCCCTGGGGGTGACCACTCCCAGGACATTGCAGTTTGCTATGGCATGGCGGGAGCGCTGTTCCTTCCATGCCATAGCAAACACTGCTTCGCTTCATGGAAGCGAGAGCATTAAAAAATGCTCTCGCTTCCATGAAGCGAAGCAGAATTGCTTTAGGGCAGAGGGAGCTGCATCTTTGGGCCCTAGGTGATGGGGTCCCCGGGGCTGAAATCGGCCTGGGGAGGGGCCACTCTCTCAAAATAAAATAATTTTAAAGAAAAAGAAATGGCCTGGTCAGGAGGCGCATTTGCAGAGTGGTGGAGAAAGGGGGCGTGGCCTGCAACCACCTCTCAGCTATCCCACTATGTGGGGCATACTGGAGGTAACAGATAGGCTAGTTGTCCCCTAAGCACCCCAGCAGCAAAGGGGACTTCATCCCCCAACCAAGAGCGTGCCAGGAGGTGCATTTGCAGACTGGTGAAGAAAGGGGGCGTGAAAGAGGTTGTTTTGGGACTGCAAACTGCAAGAACTGTGAAAATCAATGCATCGCCTGTTTCCGACACATTGCAGTGGTGCGAGAGAAGATTTCCGACACATCGGTGGCACCGAACAATTGACGCAGCACTTGTGGCTGAAGTGTCTGCCGTGCGACGAATCCTGTGCACCGATCTCCGGGATCACCGCACCGATTCTGACTTAGGCCCGGTTGGAGAAGAACCGGCACATCGCACCAGATCGTCACACATTGCCTCGAAACGCCAAGTCTGTCGCATCGTTGGGGGAAGCAGAAAGAAACCAACGCATCACCTCCCCATCACAATAAGGAACCGACGCATCACCTCCCCCGGAGCAAGGAACCAACGCATCTCTTTCTCTGAGTGTAAGGAACCGATGTATCACCTTCCCTGTGACCCTTTTTGCTTGGATTTTTCAACGCATCCAAGGTACTTTGTGTAAAAGTGTTGCATCTCACATTTTCTTGGAACTGAACTGTTTCTACCATTTGAAAGTCATATTTTTAAGACTGTATTGTGGATTTTTGTTGTTTGGCCTTGTTTTGGTTTAGATAAAGATTACTTATTTTTCTAAACTTGTGTGGTGTCTATTTGTAGTGTCTTCACTGTATTACGGTATGTGTTCACAAATGCTTTACACACAGCCTCTGAGATAAGCTTGTCTGCTCGTGCCAAGCTATCAAGGGGGTGAGCAGGGGTTATTTTAGGAGTGTATCCCCCTTACTCTGACTAGAAGCAAGGGTCCCTATTTGGACAAAGGTACCTACCTTCCTACCTCTGCCAACTAGAGACCCATTTCAATCTCTCTCTCTCTCTCTCTCACTCTCTCTCTCTCTCTCTCTTTCTATATATATATATATATATATAGATATATATAGATATAGATATATATATATTTGCTCAGCCCCGTATTTTGTATTTTTCTCTGTGATCTATGCATTTTCTAACCACTATCTTATAAAGAAACTACCAGCAGCCTAATTTATGAACTCCTTGTCCGTGAAAGTGCACTTTTTGAGCGCACTGTCCAAGGTAACTTCTATTTTGTTTTTGGTCATATTTTAGCACACACAATACACCCCTTTAGACACATCATAGATGCGTGTGCTTTGCATTAGATAAAAATGTTCTCACATTTCAACGTGTGATAACATGTATTGTATTTGTTATTTTTATCCTTCCAGCGGTAAGGAGGCTGCTTCGTCCCATTAGATCGCCCAAGATATTATGTTGTTTCTGAGGGGAAGCGTGGCTTGGATCTCGAGCATAATTACAACTTTCTCCTAATCTCCGGCGAGCTCGGAGGGAGCCCATCCACCACAGTCTCCGCAGGTCCCTCTCTGCCAACAAAGAAAGACGAGGTGGCCTTTTCATCGATGCCTATTGGCAAGCCTCAGCAGCAATTCAGATCTGTAGCAACTGCCTCACTCTGTTCAACATGGTGGCTCCACGTTTCTTTGTCTCTGCCTGAGTGAAACTGACACTCTGCTGAGTGTGTTTACCGGGATTGTGACGGCTGCCCCAACGCCCTATCACAAGCAATACGGCTTCCTCCAACCCTAGGCCACCTCTACAGACTGTGCCGCAATGGAGTTACCGGGCAAATGCACAAGGCACTCTAATCAAGGCCCACTTACACTGAAGTCCTGATCACTTTATCTCCCCTATTAGGTGATGCCATCACTGAACTTGGCATTTTTACTCATCGCCTTTCCTGCTCTTCTACGTGATTGGTCCTACTCTGTGACTATGTCACTTTACGCTGACCCATCTGTCAGTATTACACATAACAGATCTCTTTCTGTCTCATTCACCTTAAACGGGGCACGCCTTATCTCCCCTCCTGTTCTTGATTTCCATCGACCCACTAATTTGCCTCATCGACAACTGCCCTGACATCAAGGATTTTCGACCCTCAATAACTGCTTCAAAGTGGCAGCCTATGCCAACCACATCTTAATGTCCTCCAAAGAATTGGACTTGGCCATCTCTGCCATCACAAATATTATGCAATCCCTTTCTGAGATATCAGGCTACATACTGCATAAAGATAAAACTAAGATATTACCTCTGAACCCAGTATGTCTTCCATCCTCTATTATTGGTACAGGTCTGCATTGGAAACTTAAGTTCCTCAAATTCTTGGGCATATGGTTTAATAGGAGCTGGATCTGTGACCTATACTGAACATCAGACCATCCTCAAAATTAAAACCTGCCTATTCTTATGGTCTCCAAAACATAGTTCTTGGTGGGGTAGACCTGAAAACATAAAGATGGTAACTCCTTTAGTTAACTTTCTCTCTAGCATGTTTCCATTATGTCTGCAAAATCTATTCTTTTTACTATAGATAAGATCATCTCTGAATTCCTGTGGTTGCAAAAGAAAGCTAGAATCTCATTAAAGAAATTGCGCCTCCCCAAGACTGAAGGGGGTTTTAATTTCCCAGACTGATTCTAATACCAAACGGTGTTTATTGCTACCCAGAGAACAAAATGGTTTTTAAAAAATCCCTCCTCATCCCTTTCTTGGCTCCTCATTGAGTGTGACCTTTGTCACACCTTTCTCATTCAACCCATACTTTCCATGGACAGACTTCCAAATTCCATCATGCTTACTACGGTTAACACCTTTAAGATGATAGAAAAGAAACTATGATGTCACATTCAGAAATCACTTCTACTCTCCTTAGGGCACTCAAGGAGAATAGCGGTGGTAACTTCCCGTCCACTTGGCCCTGAGTGGTTCACAAAAGGCGTCGCTCTTTTTAAAGACCTGTGCCATGATGGCGATTTCCTATCGGTCCCCTGCCTTCAACATAAATTTGGCCTCGCAAATCTAGACTTCTACGACTTTGAGAATAAAATATAAACTCAACAAACTAGGTCCTTTGGGATCCCCATCACTTTTACTCGCACAATGGTTGACTCGTGGTCACACTGCCTCCACAATTTATAAATTCCTACAAAAACACCCATTCAAATTCCTCTTGCATTATATGCGAAGTGGGCCTCTCAATCGCACAACTCAGGACAGGCCCCATTACTACCTGAACAATGGGTCAAAATATGTGATTTGGCTTGCACGCAAAAACTGTTCTCCTCGCTTTCACAGACCAAATTCTTTGTAATCCCCCTTCTCTGTTGGTCTCCTGACAAACTTCACAAATTAAACTTGACTCAATCCAAAACACGATGGCCTTGCAAAGTAGCCTGTGGCGACATGAAACACATGTTCTTTAAGTGCAAATAACTCTCCCTTACTGATTGCACTTTATCAACCAGCAAAACTGCAGCTTCAAAATAAACCTGTCTATTGACTTTCCCCTAATAACATTAGGTCCCCATGCAGCCTCACCCAGTGTGCGCTTATCAGAAACTGACACTGCTCTCCTTGATCCATTATTTTCCATTGCTACTAAAGTTATCCTTTTAGACTGGAAATCTCTTAGGCTAGTCTCTTATCACACTTTGTGTAGATGGGTAGCTTTTTTACATGGCATACATACATCGCAATATAAATCTATAGGCGATCATATTATTTCTCAAAACAGCCAGCACACACTTGGGTGCCAATTACGATCCGGTAAAAAACATTCCCGTACGACTCGTATCCGGTCTTTTTACCGTACGAATCGTACAAGTGCCGTACAAACTGGCAATCACGATTTGCATGGTAAAAAGTCCATACGAACCGCCTTGGGAATTATTCCCCACACGTCCTCGGGTCGGAAAATGTGTCCGACACGTCCTCGGACGATTTACCGTACAAATGTGAAAACTCAAGTCCGACCGAGGAATCACGATCCATCCCGGGCGTCCGAATGTACAACCGTATGGTTAAAAGACCGTCCGCACCGAACTTCTATAGCAAACAATGGAGACGTCCAAACAGGTGCCCTGTACGCGCCGTACCGCCCCCCAGCCCCCGCATGTACGCGCCGTACCCCCCCCAGCCCCCGCATGTACGCGCCGTACCCCCCCAGCCCCCGCATGTACGCGCCAAACCCCCCGTGTATGTACACCCGAGTACGTGTCGAACCCCCCCATGTATGTACACCCGAGTACGCGCCGAACCCCCCCGTGTATGTACACCCGAGTACGCGCCAACCCCCCCGTGTATGTACACCCGAGTACGCGCCGAACCCCCCGTGTATGTACACCCGAGTACGCGCCGAACCCCCCCGTGTATGTACATCCGTGTACGTTCGAGTCGTACCCCCACCTGTGTATGTACGGTGCGTACCCCCTGCGGGGGCTGGGTGGGGGGTACGGCACTTACGGGCCACCTACTCTGGTCGTTTCGCGCCGTACTTCGCTTTTCCGGCACTTTTTGGGTGCCGTAAAAATATTGCCGTCCGGACTGCTGTCGGTTCGAATCGTAATTCCTGGGTCGTGAAACGCGGCCTGAGAGCGTCCCGACGTCACGTCGGCGCATTCCCCGGATCCCATTTGTATGTATCTTTTCGTCGGTCGGTGTTTTGTACGACTCGTACGGAAATGGTGTTTCCGTGCGAATCGTACTTGCATGTTTGTAAAGTTTTACGACCGGGTACGAGTCGGACGGAAAAAAGCCCCCGTCCGACGGTTCGTACCCGGTTTTTGCCGGATCGTAATCGGCACCTTGATCTCTATTTACAAGACCCTCCCGAGTCTATATCTCATCTACGCTCCATAGAGTGCCTCCTCACCCATCCTTTGTGACACCCTCTTAATTTTATTTTCCCTTTACCATGCTTCTGTCCATCCTATATTTGCAGTTAGTTGGTGTTTCAACCATAGCTAATGCAACTTCCTCTTTCTCTTTGCTTCTTTCATGTTTACTGGTTAATTATCATGCTGCACACTGCTCTCCCAGGTCCACGGATTTTGCTGTACATATATTATCACTAATCAAAAGTACTGTACAGATCTTGCTGTGTATATCCTAAGCATGGCCCCTTTGTTTCTCTTATATGATTTGTTTGTTATCGTTTCTCTTTTGGCCTTAAAAAGCCAATAAAAATGAACACCAAAAAAATATATTATGTTGGTTTCGACTAGCATCAACAAAACATGTGCCTGCCTGCCAAGTCTGGCTGAATGCTTAGCAGCTGGATACACCATCGGTCTGACAGGAATGAAAGGAGCAGGGCCCCCTGCTGACGAGAGGCACATGGAGCTGGGTAGGTGACTGGAGATGAATAGGGGGGGCAGAAAGCTATTGACAGCGCAGACAAGGAGGCGATTCCCTGAAGAGACTGAAACTTCTCTCATCTTCAATACATTAACCCTGTGAAAACTGAACCGGAGGTCTCTCGCATAAAATGTGTCCATCTGTAATGTAACTGGCAGGGGCGTACCTTTAGCATTATTGGCTTGAGAGTTGGGTCTGGGGGCCCTGAGTCGGGTCCCCTATGCTTTCGTTGGTTCTTGGTTGACTAAAAGGTTTTAACTTGTTATTTTTCTTTTTTTATCAGGAACTTAGACAGGGGCCCACCTACTGCAAATCAGTATTGAACTTGTTCCTCATGGGAACAGTGTATTCCAAACTTTGGTCATCCCTCCACCCTCCGATATACTGCTGTTTAGTCTGGAAATTTACGATTCATACCCTCGAATCACATTGACTAAACTATGCCCCTGGTAACTTGTTCTCATGTACAGCGCTCTAATACCTTGGGGTCGAGTCTGTGCTAAATACATTTTTTTTTTTTTAAAATAAGAATTTAATTTTGCGGGCACTTTTATATCACAGGATTTTTACTAAAGTGCAGATCTCTGGATTTTGTTTTTGCCAGTTTCGATATCGCTGTATTCTGGGGTGGTCTGATCAGTGGATGAAGAGAGTTGACCCTAAGGGCCTCCGCCTATGTATATTTGTGTTATTTATTTATGAATTTTTTTCATTTAATTATAGTGCCAAAACTACTGAAACGTTGCTAGGCCACACACTTTTTAATGTGTTTGAACAAAAAAAGTCACCTCTATACTATCTATAGTTCCTTGTAAGTGATCATAAATCAAGATTTGTTAATAATAAGGAGAAAATCAAGCCAGTGACATAGTTCAAATTCTGAATGTGGTCCATATCAATTCATACTAGTGGGCATGAACGCTATATATTTTTTTAACTCTGTTTTTTGTGATTCTTCCTGTGCGTTATCAATATATTCTATCTTTGGCTTAGGCACTAGACTTTAATGACTTCAATAATTGTGATGTCCTTAGGGTAAAGGTAATGTGGCATCACCTTCTGGAATTCAGGGCCAAAGGTCATATTTTGTCACCATCTGTGATGTAATGGAGGTCAAAGAGTTTTAATCATTTCTGGTACCTTTGGAATTTTGGTAATATGATGCTTGTAGAAGTTATCAAACTACTTCCAGAGAAAGTCATACAAAAACCCCAAAAGACTCCTGGTCCTCAATAGCTCAATGTGATCACCCTTCAGAGCAGATAAAATAGACCTTCAAACCAAAAGACCAGCACATAACATCAAAACACTCCCCAGTGGAGCAGCTGTTAAAGCATAACAAAAAGAGCCCTTTTGGTCAAAAACACGTGACACTTCTAGGGAGAAGCCACAAGACATCAAACCAACTTCAAAGCACGATTGGATTTAAAGCCAGCTATGATCCTATGATGATGATAGAGGAGTTTGGAGGAAAAAGTAATAACTTATATAGATGAGCATGGAATCGAACACCCAGGAAATGTAGAGGATGACTCTCACTTCTAGGCAAATTATATGATATGGCAAGATAAAGGACAGATTCAACTCTGGAAAAGGGAGATGAAGAAGTAGCTCAAGAGTCTGCTCAACCTCAAATAAATTACTGCTTGTTATTTGCGCTGTGACACTACTGTTATATAATCGCTAGATAATCTGCATAATAGTGCGACCAGATGGCGTTATCGGGATGGTGTTAAAACTGAAAAATAATGTGGAAATGTGCCCCTTACGAAAAGATTATAACAACTTAGGAAAAATACATTCAGTAAGAAGAAAGGACTGACTCAAAAAGGGAGGTTGAGATCAGTAATGTGGAAGAAACCATGAAGATTTATTAAAATATATACAGAAGTCACAAATATAGCTTAGTTCAATATATCAATCCTAGATATGAGGAAATCTAGTTCTATAAAGGATCTCAGCAACAGAGATGAATGCAATATTGAGCAGAATCAGGAAAACAACCTAACTCACAAATGTGCAGCAAAATGATAGCAGCATCCTAGTAGAGACCCATTTGCAATCCAAAGAGATCTGGGTCAAACCAAATTGAGGGGTATTTTTTTTACCAAATTTCACCAGCAATGAAATTGCACAGTGCACATTGGATGAGCAGATGTACCTATTCTTTAACAAACCACAGTACAGTAATTTGAAACGTCACATACTCCCACTATGTTAACACTAGGCCATTACATGAATATTGATTCACCCCTTCTAACCTAATGTCATCGGAGGTAACTGAACAAATATGTTACACTATACAAGGGAAGGTATCATCCTTACAGTGCAAGCCAGAAGAGTCTTGAATGAAGCAAAGGCTTCTCCGGAGTTCTTCGCGTACTACATTTCATTACTAAATAAACAGTCGGCATCTTATTTAGTGCTGTGTCAAAACATGGGAAATAAGCACTAAACGATTAATAGGAAATATCAGCAGCTAACTTTTTGAAGATGGAGATGAGGACTATAAGAGGCCTCGTTAAGCATAGGCCGGAAATACACATTTCTACACATCTAAGTGTTCCTTTTTCAATTAAAATTGATTCATGTTAATTGGTCCATGTTAATATGTTTATGTGATTATAATCAGAAAATAACAACAACAGCATCACTGCATTGTCCCCAAAACACAAAACATATGTTGCGGGTAGGCTAAAGGAGTACCTTGCAAATGGCAGTCCATAACTACAGACGATTTGGTGATAGATTCAATAAAGTTTGGTTAATATGTGGAATTATTATTTTTAAAACTAATCTAACTGTAAAAACAAATAGTCAAAATTACAAGAAAGATCATACCACCCTTCAACTAAATAAGGTAAAGGAAAAACTTGCAAAGGAGGCAAATGATGTGCTTATCCAAGACAGACAAGGTGGTATAGGGAGTGTATTTCTTCATCCCCAAATAGCCTTAAGACCTATACTAGATTTAAAATTCCTAAACATAGTTATAAAAATTTTAACTTTTAAATTACAATTTTACAACAAGTCATACCACTATTGGGAAAGACGGCTTTCTGGCAACCGCCAACCCGAAACATGTGTTCTTCTACATACCAATGCATTATTCTTCCAGGAAGTACCTCAGGTTTGTAATGCTAAACGTTTGTTACCTGTTCAAAGTACCACCTTTTCAAAAAGAATTTGCACCCAGAGCTTTTACAAAATATTTGGCTGTAGTAAGAGCTTACCTGAAATGCCAAGCCAATCACGTATATATGCACATATGGAATATAAGCTGCTGAAGGGGAGCACCTTTAGACTATAACATGATAGTATTCAAAAAGTGTTAGAATTATATCACCTTGGCTAAACCGACGCCACAGCCCGCATCGTCAGACTTAGAAGTACTGCCCCACGGCTAATATATCGATTTTGCTTACTGCTTACCAAAAAATGACAGGGACTGATTACCAGACACGGCGACATGGTCAACTCATGGCGAGAGTGTTTTTGTTTTCTTTCATTCCATCGCAGCATGTTTCTGTTCTAAAAGGCTATTCTAGCATGTATATGTATACTCTGGCTCTTCGGGCACAATACTGGCAAAAACTAATAAAAATCTGTTCTTAAAAAAAAAAGTGTTATAATTATTGTACCAACTTGGTTTCAGGGTAAAATGAAAAGAAGGTATTGCTACCCCTGACAAAATCAAAATGTTCTTGGGAGCAAATCTAATATGCAAAATGCATTGGCGAAACCGATGTAAAAGAAAAATGACACCATTAAAAATCAAATTCTCGTCTACCAGGTGCCACAGTCTCTGACAGTGAGGACGGTGATGAAATTATTGGCAATGATGGCATCCTGTCTCAGTCTCATCCCTCTTGACCACTTCAGGGATGGTTAAATAGTCAGTGGGCACAAGTAAAAAGGAATGGCAGGGTCTAGCGGTTGTTTCGGGCAATTTAGAAAGGAGCTAAAAGAGTGGAGTCTAAGAGATATGGCAAAAGGAAGACGTTTCAAACATTGAGTCTCAACTATCACAATAAATGCTTCACTTACAAGTTGGGGAGCACATCTCAAACATTTGAGTATCAGTGAACAATGGTCCCCAAAAGAGGCTTTAAAGCACATGAACCATACTGGCACAATAAATATGTCATTGGCAATAGAAAGAGACATCAATCAGGTAACCCATCATGTTCTAAGAAAACAAAACATGCAATCAGATTACTTAAGCAGACAAATGGGCAAGTGACACGAAAGAGAATTAGAACAGTCCATGGTATTGTTTCTAAATCTAGTGTGTGGAAAACTAAGCCCAGCTTTCTTGGCACCAAAACCAAACAGAAAAATGCCAAAACCGGGCATCCAAACACATGGACCCTCAATCACTGGGCAGTGCTTTTCTTGGTGACCTGGTACAAGATATTTGCTTACGTTGTCCCCCAACACGACTGATAACAGCAATTCTCAGCACGTTTCAAGTATCCAGGATGAAAATGATTTTAGTTACACCACAGTGGCCAAGACTAACATTGTTTTCACACTTGGTGGCTCTACCTATTAGGAAGGTTTTAACAATAACCACAGACATGCTGAAAGGAGAAAAGATTTATTATTGAGGACTAAAACATCTGAAGTTAGCTGCATGGCTCCTCTGTTGACAGAATTGCATTATTTTTAATTACCCAAAAAAGGATGGACATTGTGAAAGATGCATAGTATCCTTCTAATAGAAAAAGCTGTGAGATGAAATGGCCATGGTTTCTGGACTTGCACTCTAGAAACAACTTTACAGACTATCTGACAGAAGAAAGGCCTTAGTGCAATATTTAATGTGTCTATTAGAATGTAAAATAAGCTATTCTTCATTGAGGGTATATTCATAAGCTATAACTGCATATGCTAAAGTGGTGAATGAAAGACAGATTTTCTCAATACCCATCTTTTAAAATGTTCCTAGAAGGAGCTAAATGGTTATATCTAGGGTTTCCAGTTGTCAGTGTTTATGTTTTGCAAATTTCAGTTGATAATTTAAAGTGTTTTCCCAACTTCTAAAAATCTTCTTTTTTATATTTACAGCTTTGGTGCCACAAACATTTGTCCATGACAGTGTTTGTGCAGTGTCTACAAAATAAATTCCCAGATAATGTGTTTATTTTAGCAGGAGGGTCTCCAACATAAGATGATTTACATAGGGGGTTTCTCTTGCTTATTCAATAAGTTACTTGGATGCACAAAGATCATTGCAAAATATATTTTATGATTTCGTTTTTGTGCAGCTCAATAGGTTATTATTTTTACTCACTGCTGCCCAGTGGCCTAATTCAAAATGATGCCCCCACAATCCCCTACAGAATGTGATGAGAGGCCCCTCACTCTAACGTATCTCTTAGACATTCTTTGGCCTTGTACAGAATGGGGCCCCCCTGTGTTGCAGGGGCTGTAGGTGAGTTTGTTACACCACTGCTGCTGCTGCTGCTTATGCAGTATGTTATATATGGCATTAACTGCAGCACAGGCAGCAGTAGGTAATATTTCATGTAGTTTTTTTGTCCTGCTTCCTAGTCAACATTCTTAGAAAACTCGTAGCCTCATAAATTGACATTTCTAAAAATGTAGACCAAAAGGTAACTTAATCACTGAGAAAATGGCAGGAGAGCAAGTCAGCACTGTGGCTTTATGACCTGTGACTTGGAAAACCCTAGAGTGTACGAAAAAAGTGATGGGTGGATGGCTTGAATTAATCTCACCTCTGGTAATTACCCGGGCCACATCCCATTCCATCGTTAATTACCAGTGGCTGAGAATAAGTCAAGCATTCCATCCATCACTTCTTTCTATTCTTTGGAAAAAAAAACTGACATCCACGGGTAATGTTTCGCTTACAGCCATAGGTGCAGTAGTTGCATAGTCATTGAAACATACTTTAACCAAACACAGTATTGTTCCGCTTCACGAAGAAGCTCAAGTATGTCAGACAACAAAACACTTGTTTGCTACTACTCTCCAAACCGTCCTCCACCGGGGATAATACAGCCACAGAAACTAAGCATAGCGTGTGAATGTAGGAGAGGTACATGCTGCAAAATAAAATGGCTTAGTTACCTGTACCAATAGTTTTTCAGCTAGACTCATGTGACCCACCCAACTCCACGGAATCACTGTAAAAGAAATAAAAGAATTGTAAATTGGGGTTGTGTATTGGCGCATTGTGAAATTCTTATGGTCAATGTCATATCAAGACTTAATGTCTATGGTCGACGTAAAAGCGTTTAAAAACAAGATACTATTCTGTACTGAAATTATGGATTCACAGCATAAAGCTGCAAAATTATTGTTAGAGGTAAGTAATGCATTTCATTTCAGATGTTCGAATAAGCCTCCTTTGGATAGCAGTTTAAAAGTATTCTGCCAGATAAATCCATTTTGATAAATCCTGAGCAAAATGCCACCCCCTTTGTTCAGTTGGCCAGCTCCTTCTCCAAACCTACTTTAGAAACAAATCCTGAGGATGAGGCACATCTTTTAGATATTTAGTGGCAACTCATGGAGTCAATAATCTCCTGCACTACTACAGATAAAACAATTCCTCCCTTTCAACAAGGCTCACAGGTCTTTTCTTACTTTATTAACACTTCATTATGTGCTTTCCATAATGATTAATGTTTCCTCTTAGTGCCAACAAGTGATTCTAGCAATAGTTGCACTCCATAAGAAGCAGCTAAAACCCAATTTAGACCCTGATGGACAGTCGGCTGGTTCACCAGAGGGTGGAGACCATGGATTCCACGCCCCCGGGCGGAGGACCCTCCTCTCATTTTAGAACTCCCTTCCTGCCTGGGGGGGATCTCTGTGCTGCAATGGTAGCCATCATTGTTCCTGTAACAGCACGGATGTTTTGCTAGGTGGGCGTCATGCTTAAAGTGTGCCTGTTCGAGAATTTGTTGTTTCAACAAAAAAACACAGCCCCACAGCAGGAGTTTCTTTGCATTTTGAATTCAATTTTCTTTAGAAATCTCAGTGCAAAATAATAGGTGCAGTGCAACAAATTCAATTCTATTGCAGCATTCATTAATAAGAGTAGACATTTCACTGTTATTAACACAATTATAAATCTTACATTGTAACGTAAAAGTAATACTGTACTTTAAAAAGTACCCTATACTTATACAATGTGAGGAAAAAAAGATGCTAGGGCACTTTCTTTAGAGGCACTACAATCAGAAAAGGGCAATTAAACATCCCAGACAGCATGAACATTTATCAAGTTGCTATTATACTTGAAATAGATATTCTCCATCGCTGCCTGATTCCATTTAATTAGGATATTTTTTCCTGCTATTCAGGCTCTGTTAATCTGTAGTGGGCTGGCCCCACGTGTGTAGGATGTACAAGTAGACGCTGTAGACGTGGCCAGGTAGGAGTAGATGAAGTTTATTGAGATCTTAGGTGTAGAAGTAGTAAATCCAGAACAGGCTCCACAATAGGCCCCAACATAGGCCCCAGCATTAGACCCCACCAGGAGCAGCCTCCTAGCTGCTCAGCCCATCTTCCCAACTGTCTCAGTCCACACACAGTATCTAAGCATTCCACCCACACTAACATTCTACGCGGAACACTGACACTGGCTGAGCAGCTAGGTACAGAATGAAGGGAACATAATAACATGACCTGAGGATACTACACATCCTCTTCCTTTACACTGAAAATTAATAAAGCCTAAAATAAACCCAAACTACTAATAAGCAAACAAATAAATACAGAAATGTACACAAGATATGAATAGTCCATAAACCCAGGAATGCATGTAGAAATACATCACGAGAGGGAAAACAGACACACCAAGGAGAAAGGAAAGATGCAAGCATAGATCAACACACTAACACCATCCCCTTCCCTTAATACTGAACAAAGAAAATTTTTAGAAGTGAAATAAGAGCTCACATACGACAAATGAAAATGATACCCAGAGTAGAATCCTACGGGTATAAATGTCTATGGGTAGAACAACACCCAAGGAAGTACTTCTCACGTGAGAAGACCCTGACGAAAACTCAAAACGCCAACCCTCATGTAAGGGACACTATGGGACTAAAACCCACGTGTTTGGGACTAACACCCAAATTTAAATAATACGTCACATGGGACTGAAACCCACTGACACGTGCATAATGTAAAACCGACATGCAGCACGGTGTGGCATCAAAAGATGGCTACACACACACACAAGACAGTGAAAACGTAAATGAAAGGACTGATACCCAACATACACGTAAAGGTGGGACTAAAACCCCCTTTAAACTTAGTAAATAGGACTGGTACCCATTACTAATGACATAGGTGGGACTCTAACCCCCTCTAAATAGGTAGGACTCTAACCCCCTATAACGGAGTAAATGGGACTGACACCCAAACTCAAAATAACAAAGGTGGGACTAAAACCCCCTTTTAAAAATGGGGCTAAAACCCATTCCTATATAAATTACTGTGAACGTGGGGTGATGGGACTAAAAACCCACTCCCATCCCTAAGCAGGGATAAAACTATCTAAAGAGGAAATGGGACTAAAACCCACTCCTATCCCTTAGGCAGGCAGGGATAAAACATTTTATATAAGGGTCATGGGACTAAGAACCCATCCCTATCCCCTAAGCAGGGATACGTAAATAAGAGACATGGGACTAATACCCACTCCCATGCCAACAAAACAAAACTGTACATAGCGATAAAACAACGTTTGCATACAACAAATACTTGACACTGAAGAAAGAAATCACACTAATCTGTGAACATAAAACGTTTTTGTGATGAATACATTTTCTTGTGAATTAAAACTTTTCTACGTTAAATCCATTCACTTGTGAAATAAACATTTGCATGCTAATTCTTTAAACTTGCCCTATAACTCATATTTCTAAAGTCAATGGTGTGCCTGTCACCGCGACAGGCGTTCCAAAACAACAATTTGATTCATTCAAAAACGCAGTTTTGAAACTTCCAATTACTGATGACCTTTCTTTTTTTTTTTACACCGCTGCTACCACCAAAACACAGTACCTTTAAATACGAAAACCACATTACTCTGCTTGTTCATATTTCGTTGAACTGTTCCTTTTTAACTTCCATTGCCGATGCGTTACGCCGTTGTGCAAACTCCCCTCAGGCTCTCTGACTTGTGCCCAAACGTTGCCGATTTTTTTTTTAATTTACTTTATTTCTGCACACAAAACGTGGTTGGCAGATTATGTACCAAACGTGGTTGGCAAAGAAATCTCCTGGTCCCGGAAAAGCGACTGTAACCTACAGCTACACAAGATGGTGGCACGTTCTGAAACGTATACCGAGTGGCTCACGGCGCGTTCAAGCACCCAAACGTCCTTTTGCAGCATAGAATACCAACGTCATGAACTCACCCTCTGCTCCACGGGACATAGTTGATCCGGTAAGAGGCGCGAGCCTTATTTTAAATTTGAAATGCCGCGTAACTGTTTCTCTTAAGGCCAAAGACAACGTACACATGCCACAAATGTAAATTGAAATTCTCTCACCCAGTAGTTTAAAAAAATCAGGCAGGCAGCCGTCCGAGACGAGTTTCAAAAATCAGGCAGGCAGCAGTGAAAACAGCGTAAACATGGCAAAAAACGTAATTTCAAAGTCTCTCACCCATCTTCACAAATTCGGCAGGCAGCAATCCAAAGCGAAAACTTTCTTCCTTTTCAAAAGCAGCTCTCTAACCTTAGCAACACGAACAGGCACAAATTTAACTCCTCAAATCTTGGATCTTGAGCGTACGTGCACATGTACATAAAACGTCACTCCGCAGTGAAAGCAAAAACTACGGCAGCAACAGGTTAATTCCTTCATGAAGCACTGCAAAAGATGTCCATTAAATTTTAAACAGCCTTAGTAACACATACCCAGGAGATGAAAAAGACAGCATCAGTATACCTTTCTTCTTTAGGCACTGTATATATATATTTCCTGTGGCACTTTCAACATTAGTTGTGATTGTAGACATTTGTTGGACCGTTTCTTCTTCAAGATGATAACAGGCTTGTGACCATATTTACTTGTATTGTAGATGATAAGATGAAAACACATCATGCCTGGGCTGGGCTGTCCGGTGTGATGGACACTGGTGGGGCAGACAGGCATGCTTGACATATTTCTTTGACTTCAGCTGCGTCGCTAAACAGGTTTCTTTTCTTTACTTTAAATTTCTTGATGCTTGTTTCTTTTTTTTTCATTTTACTTGACATAGGTTCTTTTCTACACGTTCTCTTGGTCCACTCCTCATTCTTAGTTGTCTTCATGATGCCTTTAGCGTGAGATTTTCTCCAGATCGTCGCCATAAATGTAGTGGGCTGGCCCCACGTGTGTAGGATGTACAAGTAGACGCTGTAGACGTGGCCAGGTAGGAGTAGATGAAGTTTATTGAGATCTTAGGTGTAGAAGTAGTAAATCCAGAACAGGCTCCACAATAGGCCCCAACATAGGCCCCAGCATTAGACCCCACCAGGAGCAGCCTCCTAGCTGCTCAGCCCATCTTCCCAACTGTCTCAGTCCACACACAGTATCTAAGCATTCCACCCACACTAACATTCTACGCGGAACACTGACACTGGCTGAGCAGCTAGGTACAGAATGAAGGGAACATAATAACATGACCTGAGGATACTACATAATCCATTTCCTTTAGCTATGGTTTCCGAGGAGCTCGGTTTTTAACCTCCAGATGCTGTGTGCAATATAAGTGTATAGATAGATAGACAGATAGACAGACAGATAGACACACATCTTATTTTCTGGTTTAATCACATTTACCCTTTCAAATACCATGTCCCAGAAATGACAAAGTAGTGAGTAACATATACATGAGCCAGATCAGAATCCCGGGCCATACATTTCCAGTATTAGTTATTGAAAGATGTAAAGTATACAATTTTACTGGTGGCCAATAGGAGCATCACATTAACGCAGTATAAACTTAAGCACAGCATTCACTTTATTTACCACATTACCTCAAAACAATATCACAGCCAAAGCCCTTAATTAATTTCCTGACTTGTTTCAACCCTCCAATTCAAGCACTGTTTATGACAAAGATTCATTTGGTCTGTAAAGGGCCACATTTTCCTAAGCATTCGAGGCAGAGAATGGACGATTTTACTTCTGTTGTAGAGAGTGTTGATTAGAGGCCCCTTATTAATAAAGCTGCATTCTGTGGCATAGAAGTGAAGTGTAAAGTATTTTGAGCGCTCGTTTTCTATGCGGATTGCCCGCCCTGTGCTCAGGGGGATGCAGGGTTCTCACTGTCTGTACATTGATGGCTAGGCTCATTCCCTGCGCATCAGTGTCAAAGCCCAGGAGCGCGAGGCGAGCTGCTAATTTCAGCTTTAACAATGGAGGGAGAGGGAGGAGGAGCCTAGCGCGCATCCAAGATGGTCGCGTGAGCACAGGGCTCCCCGGACCCTTTCTGCTCCTCGGAATAAATCCTGAGAATATCCTGATTTGGTGTATGGAATCTGAGAGATGAAGACCAGCTGACTATATATCTCTTTTCAAAACTCTAATCGGACCTGGGAATCCTGAGTTATCGTCGCCGGAACTTTTGGGACCCACCCGACGGAGGTGGCCGGGGTGAAGGTGACCCGTGGGGCCGGGCTGCAATTGAACAACAGCGGCCTCAGCGCGGTGCCAGTTACCGAGTCAGCACTTTCGGTTTCGGTTTTGGCCTTCAGGAGATCAGCTGGCGTGCGTGCTCGAGGTGGCGAGGTGCCTCCTGGGCCTCTGCCCGAGGTTTGCTTCCATCTGCTACTGGCGGGTCTGACGCCTCCGACCCCTACACCGACAGTTTGTGGTCCTTTCGCTGGTACCCGCGCACCCCTTGATCGGAGGTCCCATTGAGTGACTGCGCTCACATGGCGGGCAAAGGGGGTCCGGAGGGGCGCAAGACCAAGGCTTCACTGCGCGGGGGAGCGGTCCAGAGCAACAACATGGACCGCTATACCCAGGGCAGGGGGTCCCCTGGCGCTGCTGGCCTTTCCCCGGATGCTGCGGGGGGAGGCACGACCGTCGCTGCGGAACCTTCCCTACAGGACATTATGGGTGCCATCGAGGGCATCAGGGAAACTATCGCGACGCAATATGAGGCCCTGGCCCGTAAGATCGACACTGTCGCGATCGACGTCACCCTGATTCGGGCCGACCTCTCTAAAACCAACGAGAAGGTCCAGGCCCTTGATACACGGACCTCCACCCTGGGTGCGGAGGTGTCGGATCTGCGGGCCGCGCTTGGGGACATTAGAGTGGTCAACGACCATATGGCCCGGCGGCTTGAGGACTTCGAGGGACGGGCCCGACGCAACAATATCCGCATCATTGGGGTACCGGAGTCCTCCGACAGCCGCCCGGTGGACCTCGTGGTCGAGGAACTTATCCTGCAACAGTTGTCCCCGGTTGGCCTAAGCAAATTCTTCGCTGTGGAGCGGGCCCATCGAGTTCCGGGCGGCCGGCCGCGGCCGGGGGCCCTCCCGAGGCCCATCGTGGCTAAACTGTTCCACTACAGGGACCGCGATGCTATTCTGCAGGCTTCACGGACCCGTGGCCCGGTCCGCTACGAGAACTCGACCATCAACTTTTACCCGGACTTCACGCAACTGGTCCAGAAACAGCGGATGGGATTCCAGGGGGTGAAGCGCCGTCTCCGCGAGCTAGGCCTGAAGTATTCGATGCTCTACCCGGCGAAACTTCGAGTGGAGCATGGAGAGCGGACAGCCTTTTTTGACACTCCTGTGGCCGCAAGTGACTGGCTGGACTCGCTGCCGGACGGGGGTGGCCGGCCCGGGCCCTCTGGGGGCACCGCAGGTGACGGGTCCCCTTAGACTGACCTTTGGTCCTTGCTTTTGCGGTTTTGCACTGTACAGTTGGGTCTTACTTCTTTTGCATACTGTGTTTTACCAGGACCCGTGAGGGGTGCGGGCGGGTTCGGGTCCCTTTCCTCCTCCGGGGTCTTTTTGTAGAATGGGGTTAGTGGGGCGACAGGCACACTGCAAGTTGGGGGGGGTCTTTGGCCCGCAGGGGTGCAGGGTGGGGGGCGTTGGACTTGGGGTGGGGTTGGGGGGGAAGAGGGGTTGTTTATTTGTGTGTTTTTTGTTTACAGGGCGAGGTATTGATTTTTATCCATATTTGGGAGCGGTGCTGCGGGCTGGGGGCCTCTTGACCCATTGGAGGGGATGGGGGGAGACGGGTTGAGGCTTATGTCGTGGAACGTCAATGGGTTGGGGGACCGCATTAAGCGGGGTGTTGTACTGCAATATTTGCGTCGTTTGACTCCTGATGTGGTGTTTCTCCAGGAGACGCATTTGGTCGGCAATGTCTGCCATGCGATGAACAGGGGGGGATACCGCCTCGTAGCCCATTCTGGTTTCACAACTGGCTCCAGGGGGGTGGGCATTCTCCTGCGAGCCTCCCTTCCGGTGGAGATCACGAGGATAGTCTCAGATGACAGAGGGCGCTATGTGTGTCTGATTGGGAGGTGGGAGGGGCAGCCCCTTACCCTGGTTTCAGTCTACGTCCCCCCGGGCCTCCAGAACTCCACCTTTACTGATTTGGGTCGAATGCTGCTTGACCTCCCGGACGGCCTCCTGCTCATGGGCGGGGACTTTAATTCTGTGGTTTCCGGTGAACTGGATCGTCACCCACCGAGGACCCTCCCCGCTGCCCAGTCATGGCTGGGTGGGATGTTGGAGACCTTCGGCTTGGTGGATAGTTGGAGACTAATGCATCCGACCCAGTGCCAGTTCACCTTTCATTCGGGGGCGCATGGGAGTCTCTCCAGGTTAGACTACTTCCTTATGCCCGCGGCGCAGACTGGTCGGATTCGAGAGGTCAGACACCTGGCGCGTGGTATCTCCGACCATTCTCCGCTGTGGCTTGTCTTTGACACCGGGTCGCGGTCCGCAGGGCGGATAGCTCCCATTAACCCCTGGTACCTGCGGGACCCTGTGATTCGTGACAGCCTGGTTAAGGCCATGGACCAATACTTCAGTGAAAACGAGGGGTCGGTGTCGTCTGCGTTGTCCCTTTGGGAAGCCTTTAAAACTGTTATACGTGGACACGCCCTCGCCCAGATAGTGGTGGCCAAGAAGGTTAGGAGCGAGGCGGTGGTGAAGCTGGAGACTGACATCTCGGGGCTGGAGTCGGCCTTGGAGGCGAATGTTACTCCGGACGGGCTACATGCCCTTAGCCTGAAACAGTTCGAATATAGGTCCCTGGTCACTGACGCGGCCAAAACTATGTATAGGGAGCAGCAGGGCCGATTGTATGACGCGGGGGACAAGGCGGGAAAGTTGATTGCATGGCTGGACAAAAAGGAGAGAGTGAATCGTGTGGTCCCCGAGTTGCGTGCTGCGGATGGTGTGTGTGTGACTGTGCCGGATGAGATTGTGGAATGCTTCGCTGACCACCTCCGGGCGGTGTACTCCCCGGTGACTGACAGGGACGAGGATGACTCTCGCCTCCTACTGAGAGATATTGCTCTGCCCGGCCTGTCCGTTGAGGACCGGGAGCGGCTGGACGCCCCCTTATCGTCGGATGAAATAGCGACCGCGATTCGTTCCCTTCGCTCGGGCAAGGCTATGGGTCCTAATGGTCTGCCCATTGAACTATACAAATTGCGTCCTGATAAGCTTGCGCCCTTCCTCAGCCGCATGTTCCGCGACTCTCTTGCGGCGGGTTCCCTCCCGGCCGACCAGCGCTTGGCCACTATAGTCGTTCTCCCCAAGGAGGGCAAGCCGCGTGACCGCTGTACCTCTTACCGGCCTATTTCACTGCTCAATGCGGAGCCTAAAATCCTGGCGAAAGTCCTGGCCAATCGATTGTTGAGTGTCGTGTGCGACCTTATTCATCCGGACCAATGCGGCTTTATCCCGCACCGCAACACCGCTCTTAACTTGCGGCGTCTGCACGGGGTCCTCGCCAGGGCGGAGCTCCTCACCGAACCGGCCGTGCTGGTTTCTTTGGATGCCACGATGGCATTTGACACTATTGAGTGGCCATTCCTCTGGGCCGTCTTGGATAAATTCGGCTTTGGAGAGGGATTTATTGGCTGGGTGAGACTCCTTTACACGGGACCCATGGCTCAAGTGGTGGTGAATGGGCGGGTCTCTCGGCCCTTTGCCCTCGGCAGGGGCACGAGGCAGGGGTGCCCGTTGTCCCCGTTGCTTTTTGCTCTCGCCCTGGAGCCACTCGCTGCCTGGCTCCGTTGGGAGCCCTCGCTCAGAGGGATCCGGTGGGGCCCGGGCTTTGAAGATCGGGTCTCGCTGTATGCGGACGACATTCTCCTGTATCTCACCTCACCGCGGCAGTCACTCAACGTCCTCTTTGACGTTCTGACCTCCTTTGGGAACAATTCGGGTCTCACGATCAATTGGTCTAAATCCTGCGTTTATCCCATCGCTGGTGGTCCTCCTCTCCTGCCGCCTCGGCTCCCGATTCAAATATCTCTGAGCGGCTTTAAGTACCTGGGGATATACGTTTCGCTGGACCCGGTGGCTCGCTACGAACAGAATCTTCTGCGTCCACTTCGGCGACTGCGTGAGGACACGGCCCGGTGGTGCAGGCTGCCCCTGTCCCCGCTGGGTCGGGCCGCGCTGTTTAAAATGATGTCCCTTCCCAGGTTCCTCTATGCACTCCAGAACTCCTTCGACGTTATCCCAGTGGCCTACTTTCGGGAGGTGGAGAGCCTGCAGAGGAGACTGGTGTGGAACGGCCGGGCGCGTATTGCTCTTGCCAAGCTCACTCTCCCCTGGTATGACGGGGGCATCGCGCTTCCTGACATTCGCAGGTACTATTGGGCCTCGCAGCTATCTGCCATTAACCACGCCACGTATGCGCCCGGCTCGAATCCGGCGTATGAGATGGACAAGTTCCTGCTTCCCGGCGGGAACTACAACAGGGCACTTTATTCCCGCCTGGCTGACCGGACCCTTACGGGTCCTACTAAGATTGCTGTGCGGACCTGGAGGGCTGCCACTGCGGCCATGGGCTGGAGTGAGCAAATGACATGTGCTACTCCCTTGTTTGCCTCCGACCGCCTGGGCAGCTTGTGGACCACCAAGGGGTTTGACCAGTGGGACACGATTGGTATTAGCAAAGTGGGAGACCTGTGGCACAAGGGCGCGGTCAAGACTTTCGCGGTGCTCCAGGCCGAATACGAGCTGACCGACAGGGAGTTCTTCCGCTACGCCCAGGTTCGACACGCCCTGCTCTCGGTCTTCGGGGAGGGGACCAAGATCCCTGTTTCCTCGCCCCTCGAGGACCGCGTACTTGACGGACATGTCCCTGATAGTACTATTTCTTTAATTTATAAAAAATTGATTAATCACCGGGCGGATCTCCTGGTGCGCCTTCGGGAGGCTTGGACTGGGGATGGGGTCGAATTGGACGACGAAGACTGGCAGTCTGCACTGTCGTCCCCCAAGGAGGTTGCCATTCCGGCTCGTCTCCGGTTGGTACAGCTCAAGATTCTCCACCGGGTGTATGTTACGGGTCCGCGCTTGGTCGCGATGGGATTTTCCGACGACGGGCTCTGTAAACGAGGCTGCGGGCTCAGCGCCACCTTTCTTCATATCCTTTGGGAGTGCCGCGAGGTGGCGGACTACTGGCGCCGGGTCCACACGGTTATGGGACAGGTCACCGGGGTTGTGCTGCTGCCGGAGGTGCGTCGCTGTGTCCTGAATGTGTGGGAGCCCAATGACTACAACGCGGCTCAGACTCGGTGGGCGGCCCTAGGGAACATGATTGCCAAGAGGGATATAGCGCAACTTTGGGGCGCTCACCGGCCGCCCACCGTGTCAGTATGGAAGGTGAATATGGACTGGTGTATGTTTCGGGAGAAGACAGTGTATGTGGCCCGTGGCAAGCCGGGGGCATGGGGTAGAATTTGGGGTCAATGGAATGCGTATCGCGGAGGCATCTGTACGCCCCCCCTGGTAGACACTGATATCGCCATGTCCCCCTGACCCTTGACGGCTCCTGGCGCTTTTTGTAACAACTACATATGGACCTTCATCTCCCTTGACCCCCTTCCCCCCCCCCTCCGTCCCCGGCCCCCCGGTACTCCTCTCTTTAGCGGATTGCTCACATGTTCTGACTGGAGTTTCCCGGGGGGAGCCTGAACCGCACTGGTATCCCTCGTAACTCGCCTTTTGTTTTTATTGTTTTTCCTTTTGTTTCTGTTCTTGCTGGACTGACACTTGCTGTTCTTCGAGAACTATCTTGAACCACTGCGGGGCAGTGCCCTGGGAACGGACTGCAGCCTTGATATGTGTATATTTCCTTATGTACCTAGCGGCCGGCCCGGGTGGTTGTAGGCCCATACTTGTAACCGAATTATTGTTCAATAAAAACTTTTTCAAAAAAAAAAAAACAAAACAATGGAGGGAGAGATAGAGACATTGTACAGACACCGAGGTGATGTTCAATAAGCTGCACAGTATCGAGCATATTATCTCATGTTTTCCCATCTCCTGCCGATTTCATAACCTTTGGAAACATTTACTGTCATTTATTTACACAGATTGAAGATGGTACAGAAGGGGCCTGTGGAGCAAAGCAGATGATGACGCCAGGGAGGGCCAGGCAAATAGAACAGAGGACAAAATGGGTCATGCAGGACTGCAGTGAAGTGCAGACAGATGCAGGGATGTACAAAATGAGTTTATACAGTGTCACAATAAAGACCCAGGAAGACAATTAGGTGAAGCAGGTACCCAAATAAGGTTCAGAACTGAAACCTTGGAGCATATTACCCTGAGGTCTACCCAGAATTAGGGAGATCTGGAAATGAAACCATGCGGGACTTGAAATGGGGTCCATTTGTACTGAATAATGCAAAACGAGATCAGACACAGGACAACAAATGAAAGAGACTGAACATTAGGACAGTAATGAGGTTGCAGGCACACCTGCGTTGCAGTGGTTATGAGACCTAGCTGAAGTCATTTGATGATATGGAATTGGCAGTTTCATGCTTCATAAAAAAATACAACCTATTTTAAGACTGTCTAAGCACGGGGGTTTTAGTCTGGAGCCACTCAATGGCAGTCCTCTTATAGACAGAAGGGCATTTAATTTCATATGTCACCTGCATATATAAACAATAGGTACAATGACTAAATGCAAGCCATCCATATTAGAAAAAGATGCCTGCCGAGGGTTCACACAGGCTTTCCTCTCTACAGGTAACTAACTGAAGTGCAGACCTTTAGAGTAGGTACAGTAAACCACCCGTGCCATACTACTGAGCACTTTATTTTCTTTGATTTGACGGCATGTTGTATTTGGAGTGACACTGGTACAGGCAACCTATCCTTACATTGGAAATTTTGGCAAATGGGTTTGCTTTTCTGTAAACCAAGTATGTACATTTTTGATGATAAAGGCTTCTGCTATTCCTTAAGTTGAGCATCATATCTTGGGATATCTTGGGATATTGCCTTCATGGGGATCTTTACAAAGAGTCAGGATAGCCGCATGTTTCTCACAGCTGTCATCCCCAGTGACTAAGGGGGGGATTTACTTAGATTTTACACTGCGTTTTGCATCACAAATATGACACAAATCGGCGCAAAATCTTTTTTTCTGATTTACTTACCAGCGCTAAACATGTTTAGTGCTGGAAATAACGTGAAAGTACCGCAAAGCAGCACACAGCGCTGCGTTGCATTATTTAGCGCCAAGGGGGCATACCATGGGTGGAGCCTGGGCATTCCCATGCAACCACCCAAGGTTTCGGATGCGAAACCCTATTTACTCAATAAAGTAGACAGGGTTTTGCGTCAGAAAACAGTGTACTTTTGAAGTAGGTGCAACGAAGGAGAAATGCTTTCATTTCTCCTTCCTTTTCAGACTTTTGTACGTGTGCTGTACTTTACAACAACCATACAAATAGGGGAAATGGTTTAAGTCAGTTTATGTGTAGTATTTTGTACTGGAAGGGTATCCTTCCAGTACAGAAGGGTACCCTCCCTGTACAAAACCTATGCTAGACTCACAGAGACACGCTTGCACTATGGCGTAAAGGTGTCTCCACGGCGCACAGCAGCTGATTTCAGCGCCGGCGCTAGGGAAAGGGGAGGAGAGGGCCATATTTCTGTAAATATCGATCTCTCCTCCTCTTTCCTTTTCACGCAGCGCTGCATTTGCGGCTGCTGCGCTACATGAGTAAGTGGTAAATCTGGCCCTAAAAGTATTGATATAGTTGTTCTTTTGAAGTCTCATCCAAAGGCTAAATCAGGCATTCCCTATCATATCTCAATCTAAGCATTGGCGGTATATTATAAATACTTTTAAGCGGTTGAATCCGATATTAACAGCCAATAAAATTACTTTCAATCTTATCCAATTCATTCAATAGTTATAGTCTCTGCTTTATTCATAATGATACTATAAAATTCAAGTGTCTTCTTTTTGTATTAATAAATGTTAGGCAAAAGATTGGTGTCCCATACCAGTCCCTGGGATCACTTCGTATCTTAAGGAAGCAACAACCTTTCATAACATTTCATAACATTCTTAATTTCATAGCAAGCGAAAGCGCTGAATTAGGAAACCGGTTTCTGCAGAGCATCACTGCAAAGTGAAAACTCGGTGATTTATCTTCCTGTAGTGAGCTTGACAAGTGAGAGTGGATCTGGGCAGACCCACAGCGGAGTGGGGAAAGTTCCAAGAATACTAATGGCTGCTGAGTGCCAGCGGCCTGGGAAGACGCCCAGAGCCTGTTCGTGGAGGCCACAGATCTTGCTGGAGGAAAATCCAGAGGAGACATTTTCTCTCGCGGAGGAAAGACTTGGAAAATAAAGTGCTTTCACTCCCTTCAGAATTTCTTATCTAGATGCCTGCAATTTGAATAACCACGTAATTAGATCTAAGTCTCCTATTCTACACTGAAAAGGGGAAACCCTGTCTTCTTAATATGTGCTGTTACCAGTTTCTAGGGTGGTGCTTGAAACATGTAACTGTTGTATCTGACATTTGGTAAAAATTGAATTGTTTACAATTCATATGCTTGTTCGCAATAAGGTGGCAAAAGCAGCCATTTTGTAACTGCTTTGCAGGTCTAATTTGTGAAATTGCAATGAATCATATATGATAACTATGAAGGTTTGTAACGAGGTAAATATTAAACTAATGAAGGAATGAGTTATAGGACCATGGCTTGCTATTAATCTTGCACATAAAACACAATCCTGTTTTAAGACTATGCAAAGCTTGATTTTTTTTTTCTATCACCTATTAGGTCAGGAGCTACAAGTGGTTGAGTCCATGGCCCAAAACCTTGGAGTTAAGACAACCCTTTCCATCAAAAACCATATACTAATACATAATTATTACAGGAAAGGAGGACACAGTTTAATTACTTACCACAATAAGGAGAAAGAGTTATATTAGTAACAGTCTCCTAAAACAGTACTTTAATTAATAAGTTAATTTCCTTTAGTAACAATCTTTCTGGTGCATACTCTATCTAACCTCAAATTCCTCCCCTTCTAAATCCCCAAAGTGCCAGAGTGTGTTTTGAAAGCTTTTCCGCAGCTATTGTTGTGTGCCAGCAAATGACCCCATCATCCTCTGTCAAAACTCCGTCTATCTCTGATGTGAAGACATAGTCATATATGGCCACCACCTGCACAAGATTGTGTCAGTTTAATCACCAATGTTTTCGCACCCTCGGAGTTTGAGCATTACCAGTAGATAGATCCACCAGAAAGAGAGTCACTGAATGTAACTCTTTGAATGGATTCTTCTGATTTCCGACTCCTGACCTTGTGAATAGATGCCAGAACAATACCATTCTAAGAAGATGGGTCAGAAGAATGGGGTTTACAACTGGGTGTCCTACAAAACTGAGCAAAATGTCCTTTTTTTTAGCAAACTTTAGAATCAATAAAGTGTTGACTGGTGAAAGTACAGTTAGATGCCCACACGACTGCTTGGCGATGTCCAGTTCTCTGAACTACATAAAGCAGTGGTTGCAAGTTTTTTACTGGTGGACTGAGGCCTAAGGCCCTCAGGATGGTCCTTTTTAGCCAAAGCATAACAATGTTTGATGCAGAGGACAATCCATTGGGATAAGATCCCCTTTTGGACTACTGTTCTCTTCTTCACATTGAAAACCCCACAAACAGTTGATTGTCGGAACAGTACTCCTTACTATTAAAAAATCTAAGAGCACTCTTAGGGTCCAGCTGGTGAAGCCACTTCCCATCCTTCTTGGATGGAAGAACACGTTGAGTGTGATGGACTGCCTCATATGAACAGTGACCCCACCTTCGCCAAAACATATGCCAGATCCTAAGCACTTGTTGCTCAGGCAAAACAATGATTTACAGAGGTTTAACTGGCAAAGCCTGCAGCACTCTGATGGGAAGCACAGAAGAGAATGTGATAAGAAAAAATGTTTTTAGGATCAGGAGCCTTCGAGTACAGCTGTGAAGAGCCTCAGGGAGAGACCATATCGAGTAAGGTGAAACCAGGGTATGGTCCCATTGCGGCATAATAAAGGGAGCAGAGGGAAACGAGCATAAGCCCTTTTAAGAAACGCATCACAACAGGTGACTTAAATGAAGAGGGCTGATCCAGTAAATGAAGCAAAGCTGAAAGAGCTGCCAAACCTGAATTGCACCCACAAAAATCTTTTCAGGGCTAAACCCAGGACACCAACACATCCTCATCTCTAGAGGGTCAGCTTGCTTTTCCTGTCACCAAGAGGCAGTTTCAATCCAACATCCAGAATACACTGACTTAGTAGGAGGCCACTACCTCTGGCGGAAGATCAAAGTCTCTCATTTGGTTCTGTTTAATCTCTACACAGAGTTGCAGATTGTAGAGGTTTGGGTGAAATAACCCTGCTCTGTTGCTGAGACAGCAGATCCTTCTGAAGAGACATCCCAAGTTTAAAGCAAATGCTCAGATTATGGAGTTCTGAGTACCACAGCTGCTGAATACAGTTAGGGGCTGTATTAGATTTGATCTCCTTCAGGACCCGCTGAGATGACCAGAGCTGAAAAGGCATGGGGTAAGCCAGAGTCCAACCATAGAAGAAACGAGTTTCCCAGGGAACCATAAGGAGAAATCTTCAGGGCATCAAAGGACATTGAATTTACGTTTCTGGGCACAGGGACAAGTTCTGCAGGGATGATGTCCCACCAGGTGCAGATATCTTGAACCACCTCTGGGTGCAGACTCATCTTGTGGTGACACTTGCTGACCTCATCCGCTATGATATGGAGGGATCCTGGCAGGTGATTGACTGCCAGAAAAATCCCATGTGCTTCAGAACCTCCAGAAAAAGAGCACAAGACCCCCACACACACATATTTTACAGTAAAATACAGTAGTTGTGCTGGCAATCAATAACCGGACCGCCTTGCCCTTGATAAAAAGCAGGAGGGCTTTCAGGGAACAACAACTAACCTACAGCTCCTGAAGACTTATCATGAAGCTTTTTCACCAGGGAGCAGAAGCTTTTGATCTCTACCTCATCCATGGGACCTACCCAGCCTAGAGATTACTCATCTGTCATTACTGTGAGCTCCAGATGTGGCATAGAGAACAGCCTGCCACATGTGATATTGGGGAAGGGGGGGCTCAGGCTCCTCAATTGCTTCATGATAAAAGCAGATGTTGACCAAAAGGTACCCCACTGTTGGGCCCATTGGAAACACAGGTTCACTGGAGGACCTGCATCTGCCAACAGGCGTGCCGCACTAGCAGGATGCATAAAGCTAGGCGCCCTGGAAGTCTCAGAATCACCAATGCCAGAAACAATGTTTATTCACAAAATATCGGGATCATAGCCTGAATGCAATAGTGAATAGGCCTTTGATGCCACTATCAGCCTCATGCATCAAGCCAAAATCCAGTCGGTAAAATACCGATTCCTTATTAGCTCCCGGTATTAAGTAAAAAATACCCAATCCCAATGCATCAACCCAAAAGCAGAAATCGGTATTTAAGGAATCCTTAAATAGCGATTCTTTAAATAGGGATTCCTTAAATACCGATTCCTTAAATAGCGATTGCATTTAAGGAATCCCAAAGTGAGATTCCTTAAATGCAATGCATCAAAGTTAAAAAATTAGCGATTTCGCTAATAAGGGGAGCAAATTACCATGAAGATGAACTGCATGGTAATTTGCAAAAACTTTGAAAAATGCACTTTTGTGCATTTTTCAAAGTTTCATGTTGCGCACACACATGCCCTTAGAGCATGTGTGTGTGCAACATATGTGCACATATCATTTTCAGGGGTGCAACAGGGTGTCCTTTTGACACCCTGGCACCCTTGAAAGTGCTCCAGCTATTAGCGATTCGGTAATACCGAATCGCTAATACAGAATGGCTTTACATTCATTCCTATGGGCCTCCAAGCCCATAGGAATGAATGGGTAGGTATTCCTTATTACCGATTCGGTATTACCGATTCGGTAATAAGGAATGTTAAGGAATCGCTATTTGAATAGCGATTCCTACATGCATAGCCTTTTGCTATTCCTTATTAGCGATTCCTTATTTTTCGCTAATAAGGAATCGCAAATGCTAATGTTGATGCATATGCCCCAATGTCCATTAAGTCACCTATAATGGGAATCTTCTGCACAAGTCAAAGGTGGGATTTTGGCTAATTTACGGAGAATCCCAGGGAGGACAGTAGTAACACAATCATCTAAAGGTAGTCCAAGGCCAGTCAAAATCAGCTTGCCTTCAGCAGCCAATCATTGAGGTACAAGAATACACATATTCAGGAATACACATATTCAAACTGCAAAGATGACCCAAAACCACCAAAATGATCTTTGTGAACAGTTCAAGGGGTAAATTAAGGCTAAATGTCGGATTGCAAATTGATAAGGGACTGACCCCACTGCGAAGAGGATGTTCTTCCTGTGGAACTTCATTACCAGCAAAGACACAACGCAGTCCTCGGGGTCCAGCGGCAGCTGGACCTAGGCATGCCTCAATATCTTGCATTTCTCCTTCCTGAGTATAGAGTTTAAGATCTTGAGGTCTAAAATTAGACTTGGTCCCCTATCCTTCTTGGGCACAAGAAAGTAGCAATACTAACACTCTGTGCCTCTTTTGACCTTGGGCAGAACCTTGATCTTGAAATTGGCTAGCAACATCTGCACTTCTTGAGAGAAAATATCGGCATGGATTGCTGACAATTTGGCAACAACTGTTTGAACATGTGGAGGAGCATCCAAAAAGGGAAGGTTACTGCAGCTGGTTGGGGTGCCAGCAAGGGAACAACTAGCAGGGCCTGAGGCAATGGAATCGAAGTGCGTCCCAGCTGTAGAAGTTAAAACAGTAGAGGGTCAGCCAGTGCTGTGAAGCACCTCCTGTCAGAAGTCCAACGGAAGGGCTGACCGATTTATGGGTGCAAAGGTGCGTCAGAGGGACCCCTCTTCCAGGAGAAAAAGCGTTCAGACAGCAAAGAACTGCTTTTGGGGTTCATGTGCTGAGCCTTTGATTTGTCACTGTATTATGTTTTGGACTTAACAAAAGTTATCATGTCAGCATTGATACAGGGTCCAAAATGTGGATTCAAGAATTGCACTTATTGTTCACTTATATAACCATGTAATAATCTATTGTGCTCTGTAGCACACTGCCATGATACGTGTTGTTGAATGAATGTCTGTTTGCATGGCTTGTGACTTTTGGAGTTAGCATTATTTATGAATGGCTTTGGTGAACCTCTGTTTATTGTAAATGGATCCCACACTGTAGTATCTGTTTTGCTATTAAACGGCTCTTCCTCCCCTACAGCTAGATTTGATGAGCAGGTGTATCCCTCTCCTATTTGCAAAGCATTCCTGAGGGACAGCAAGTTAATCAATCTCACATTGGCTTAGAAAGCTGGACCACTGGACGGAGCATGCCAAGACATTGGCAGTTAACATCTTTTACGCCAGAGGTGTTAACGAGGAGTGGCAGCTGGCATGTAAGGAGGATAGAGGGGTAGGAGGGAAACAAAATAAGTTATTAACAAATAAAATAAAAAAATACACTTACCTTTGATCCTGGTGTGACGTTCTCCTTGCTCGGGTCCAGGCAGGCAAGCAGGCTCCAACGCAGCGGGACCAGGAAGCTGCAGTAGCCAGTCCTGGGCTGTTTTCTTGCACCATGATAGCAGCACGAGGATTGGAGGGAGCAGCCTCTCTCGCCGATCCCGAGGGCACCGGAGACCTATTCGGTCTCTAACCCAGCTGTCTTGGAAAAATATAATTGTATTAAATAAAATTAATTACCATTTTATTTTACCGAATTTGGTAGGTGGGGCGACACTCCTCCACCTTAACAGAGGCGCTGCCCTTGGTAACGAGGATACCTGCCTCCTGCTCCACAATGAAGACTATCATGTTCTCAACATTATTATATTTGAATCTATTTGTCTCCTGACTTCCTATTTGTTAAAATTACTAGTCAGGCTCTCAGTTATTTAAGCAAACCTCTGCGGCTTGAGCACTCATATATGCTAATTATCTAAAGAGGACCTCCAGGGCCTCTAGTACGAAATTTCAAGTGAAAGAGGAGGAGATGGAGGAACATAAATCGTTGAAAGAACATGGACTGAGAAAAGCCCCATTAAAGTATCTGGCTTACTGCTAGTCCTAGAAGTAAACATGAACAATAGAAGTCATGACTTACCCACCCTGTGCCAATAGTTCATTTGAATGGTTATGCTTTTAATAACCTATACAGTAAAACATGGCACCATAAGCTTGGTTCCTTCATGGTACAATGATTGGCTTCCGTCTTGAGTAATGCGGATGGTCACATCAATGTACCAGGTTCCATGTTATTGCTTCCAGTATAATCTATTCAAGCTTTATTTCAGTACCTGAGAAGGGAACCCAGCTCTTGTCTTACACAATGCTATAGGAACCAAACACTGCTTTGTCAAGAGATGCCAAATCCTCCTGTCAGCCTTCTGACACAGGGACACATCGACCCTTACTTGGCCCTGGAGATGTAATGCAATATGCAAAAGATATGCTTTTCAGGCTTAATTCGGTTACATCATCTCAGCAAATATAACCTGGCCATGCTGAGTTTGCACTTTTATCAAATACCTCACATTCAGGGTCCAGTCCCATATTTGGACCAACCACCATCGAAGGATAAGTCAGTAACAACCCAAGAGGCAAGTCACTGTGACAGCTTCTACTTTTATCGTCCAAGATTATGTATGGCCCCCCAGTTATCCCACACTCTGCATGTCAACAGATGTGTTTGTCAGCTTGGATTAGTTTCCTTAAATTGCATTTCTGTCCACACTGTTGCACTGTTTACTGTCCTGTGGAAATATTTGTGTAGCACAGCCCCCTCAGAAGGATGCACCAGATCATTCCACTGTCAGACGGCGTAACACAGGCCCCTACACCCTAGTTGCAAGGAGACCCTACCCTTCAGAGTGCCCTATTCAACCTACAGCCTAGAAATGTCAGTGAGCTATTGAGTTTCAGGGCCACTTCCGGAGATTCTACAGGGGCCCATCTTTTTGCGTTACACCTCTGGCCACTCTATGGATAAAAACACTGACAGAGTATAATGTCACTGGCTAGAATTCTAATCCCAGGGTTGTTTATTTGATCCTCCAGGAACCATGGCTGTGGTTGCATGTATACAAATGAAAGTTTAAATTGGATGTCTGATGGCCTGAGTGCTCCTGGCTACCTGTTGTTGCTGATTTTATGCTTGTTACTATTATCATTTTTTATTAGACCATAGGAATGTTGAGAGCTCCTTTGAAGAGAATGGAATAGCTCAGGGCCTATGATGGTAGTTACAGGTCACCTGCTCCAAATATTGATATTTGTTTTTCTCCATTTGTATTTTAAAACACTCTACCCTCAGTTGGTGGAGTTTTCTAATAGCTTTATATCCCTTATGTTTCAGGCACTACTGGCTGTTAAGGGCCCTCCACTGTGAGATATAATGTACCATGATTGGTGGGGTAGTTTGTATGCAGTTAATACCCTATGATTATGTTTAATTTCAAATTGTACTAAATTATATTAAAAGACAAGGTATATTATTTGCTCTTTTTCAGGTTAATCTGTTTTTCCTCTTAAATATTGTTCGAGTTCTCATAACCAAATTGAAAGTCACACACCAAGCAGAATCAAATTTGTACATGAAAGCTGTAAGAGCCACTTTGATCCTTGTGCCACTTCTTGGCATCCAATTTGTGTTGTTTCCGTGGGGACCAGAAGGAAGGATTGCGGAAGAAGTGTACGGCTACGTGATGCATATATTTACTCATTATCAGGTAACCAATATCATATTCATCTGATTTATTTCTCAAAGGTATCGTCTAATGGGTTGAGTGTCCCTAATTCCAATAAATGTGGATTGAAATATTTAACTTTAATCGTGTATTATTTTAGCCCCAGTCTGAGAGCTGTATGTAACAAACCCCCTTATAAAATCATGGACTAATAATGAAGAGACTAAAAAAACAAACATGAAAGCCAATACAGGTGACATAAATAACATATAACAAAAATAATACTAAGAAAACATGAAAAATGTATGTTAAACAAAACATCAAATAGTACATATGTTTGTAGCTCTGTAATAGAGATATATAAGTAAATCAACGATATGCAACTTTCAATGAAAAAACCTTGGTAAAAGAGAAATGCACTTAAGTATTCAGGAAACAAAGAAAACAGTTGTTAAAAATAACCATTCTCTTTTTATTATACTTTTTATTGGGCTTTAACATTATATTTCACAAGCATAAACATAATGTCAAGAAGTGCTACATACAATATAAATAAAAACAAATGCTGCAGATGCAGGCTCATGCCGAGCTATACCTGGTCATTATCACGCCCTAGAGCCTCAAAAATAGCCTCGCATACTAGGGTACATCGAGCCTTGTCCGTAAGTAAACCAAACACAAGGAGATGATGGATGATGTGCTGAAATGTGTGACACTCACCCCCTGTCACAGATCTGGGTTTAATCCATCATTGTTCTTTAGCTCACTTCGCCACCCCAGTTCAGACTCAGCCATATGCAAATCATTCTTAACCCTGTTCCTCGTGGGAACAGTCCAGCCTGAACTGCCAAACCTGGTCTTCACAGGAACGGAGACAAGCATCCTAGGACCAGTTTCGGGGTTTCACCCCTCATCAGCCAGGTTAGCTTGAATCCAGTGGCAAAGTGAGCAAGAAACCCACATCTGGGCATACCCTGCCAACTTAGGGCGAACAAAGCAACACAAGGAGATGATGGACGGAGTGGTGAAACTTTTCAGATGCTCACCTCCAGTCAAAGATCTGGGTTTAATCCATCATAGTTGTTTAGTTCACTTCGCCACCCCAGTTCAGACCCAGCCATATGCAAATCAGTCTTGACCCTGATCCTTATGGGAACAGTCCAGCCCGAACTGCCAATCCAGGTCTTCCCTGGAAAGGAAACAAGCATCCTAGGACCGGTTTCGGGGTTTCACCATTCTGTCCATCATCTTTTCTTTGTGCTCTTGTCAGTAAGTAGGCTGGAAACAGGCTTCAAAGTCTTTTGGTCTCAAAGTCTGTGGGAGTTCTTCTGCATATAGTTCAAGTTGGTCTCTGCAATATGTCATGTCACTGACCCATTGAGTAGTTATTGGTACAGATTTTTTTCCCCAGCATATAGCTACTCTCCTTTTCGACAAGAGGAGGGCCTCTGCCACCAGTTTACAATCGGTCGGCTGTAGAGGGTTAACTACGCTGAGCAAATACATCTTAGGGGTACATTCCAGCAACTCCAGCACTATATTAATGAGAGCATTCACAACCTGCTCCCAGAAGTGACAGAGCATACAGCCAAACTACATGCAGAATGTCTGCCTCCAAGGCCCCGCAAAGCATAGTTTCCATCCCCTTGGAGCCCATATTCAAACTGTTTTACAGGAGTATAGTAAATTTGCTGCAAATATTTGAAATGGATAATGCGCAAGTTACAATTGAATGTGAGCAAACCTGTTAGTTCACAACAAAAACCCTAGTCTTTAGGACTCAGCGGTATATCAAGCATGGAGTTCCACTTATCTAAAATCGTGTGCAATGTAGACAGCGTGTCCCTCTGTGATGCTTTATACAATTTAGTAATAAGATTCCTACATGTGGTGCTAGTAACTAAGATTTGTAGTGCACTAAGTGTAGGGGGTTCAGCAGAGAACTGGGAATATAACTCTCTCAGGGCCGCCCAAAGGCAATAGTCTGTGAAGTACAGGAGCGGGGACTTGCACTGCATCTGTGACTCATCGCCCAAAGCTGCAAAGGTCCCCCTAGTATATGTATCTCCCATTGTCTTCAAACTTGCCTCCCCAAGCATGGCTGGCACTCCATTCTCGTGTGTGAGCGAGATATCTGTGTGATAAAGCAGTGGGAGCACTGGCAGCCGAGTCCACCAAGCTACCTGATCCTGAGAATATACATACATTATAGCAGCTCCAGGGATTCATGGAGCAGCAGTCAAAACTGTGATTTCCACAGTGCAAACTGCATGCTGTTTATCATTTTTATGGGGCAGTACCTACCAGTCTGGGACCCTCCCCTTAACCACATCCTCCTTACAGTCATAGGATGCTCTGTCTGCTTCATTATATGACCACTCCCCCCAACAACTGTAGATCCAAAGTGGCATTATTAGTCCACTGTGGTAGTTAGCTACTTGTGCTCCACAATTCAGAGTCATGTTAATAGACAACATAAATTCAAAATAGTAGCTCCTGGGATTTATGGAGCTACAAATCATTCAATATACACTTTGGCACGTGCACAACCTTCTTCACATTCCACATATTGCCATTGGAAAACTCCACCACATATCAACCTACCATCACCACCTACATTGGCTTCTCTCCCCTCAGCCAGCTTGGTATTAGTTTGGAGTAAAAGTCCTGGCCCGCAAGAGTATTTAAGGTATTATTTCTGTTGTGTTGTGTGATACGCCCATTCCAACCTCTTCAGAGCCTCTAACCACGTTTCTCGCTCACATAAAGCCAATTGCAATCAATATTTCAACACCCTTTCCCATCGTTCCACCAATCTGTTACTCCACAGTTAATATACTGATGTCTGAGTATTTTGAACTGCCAAAGAAAAAAATGTTTACTTCCAAGTAAACTAATTGTACACCATTGCCGTCACCATCTCTACAGGAACAGCCTCACAGATGTATAGTTCGTCCAAGAAATTAATTGCACCTTCAGTGTCAATCGGTTTCTCAAACTTTATTTTAGGCCAAAAGGAGTAATAACCCACTCTCACTCTCCTTTTCTTGGCACTAACTCCCACATTGCTTTCATGGGCCAAATGCATAATTTTCTTTCGCAAGCCCATTGATACCATCCACAAGTTTCCTCTCCTCAAAACCCCATCCTGCCAGAATAACTACAATTATATATTCCCATACGCGTTTTCTGTTTCTTCTGAATTTTTCTTGTTTGTCCAATCCGATCAGCAGCCATCTGCGTGTCATCCAAGTGCACTTCAACTCATTCTTCCTGACATGTATAGCTTGCTGTAACTCCTTGAACATTTGCTGTCACTCATTCTTCTTCATTCCCTTCCACTTCATCAGAGCACAGAAGAAGGTGTGACAAACAGTCGGTTGCCATATTTCGCACATCTGGAACACACCTTCTTAAAGCCTAAACAATTACTTAGCAACGCCCAGGGACGCCTTTTGTCTGTTCCGACATCTTTGTTGTCACAGGGTCGTTCAGTACTTTATAAGTGTGAACCTTAAACTCCTTACCCAACACATACTGCCTGAAATGAATAACACCCCAAAAATGGGCCACAGTCTCTTATCGTGAGTAATTTCTTTCAGCAAAGTATAATGCACGAGACCTTATACTATGTTTTTGCTGCCATCTCTGACTTGCATGAGAATGGAACCAACACTATAATTTCTTGCATCACTAACAATGATGGTAGTTGATCTAGTGCCAAATGGTTTGAAACATGGTTCCTCACAATCCTCACTACATCCAGAACTCTACAGATACCATCCGTTTTCCTTTAGTGATTTTCACATTTTCCAGTTTTATCTGCAAATTGTTCTATAAACTCAGCTTAATATTCGGCCAAACCTAGAACTGAGCAAAGTTGCCTTTTTTATTGCTCTCACTAAGCCATCCTTAGGTCTGTCACTTCCCTACCTATGTGATGTTCTAAAATGCACACACCACTGACACCCAGCTTAAACTTCTCACTCTTGATAGTCAAACCTCTTTCCCTTAAAACACATATGAGTTTATCTAATGTTGGATCCTGTTCCACTCAATCTTTATCACATACCAATATTTCATACCAAAAAAATGGCACTCACGGTATTCCCCTCAACAATTTTTACTTTGCTCTCTGAACTACTGAAGAGGCAGGTGCACGCCCAAAAGACATGCTGCAAAAATGATGAGTGCTTCTGGGGTGACAAAACTTGTTAAATGTTTAGACCTCTCATGCATGCTATCTGGTGCTATGCAGAAGAAAGATCTAAGATGGAAAATATTGTTGTCCCATAAGATTTGCTATCTTCTTGTATATATTCAGCAAGGGATGCCGGTCAACCAAATACTTTGACTGACATCCCTCGAAACCCACATCCTTAATTCTCCCACCCACCTCACTTGCTAGAATCAAGGGCAATAGTCAATCAAAAGCTTCATTAGGTTCTATTACCCCCACTTCCTTGCATTGGCTTCCCCATTCTAGCTAAAAAGAATTCCGCAATGATAAAAGTACAGGGCAACCTTACGTACCTTATGGGCAATACTCTATAGCAAAATTATTTTGTGTTTAAATCTCTTTAACAAACCCAAACCAATACGCAACTCCTCTGGAAAAGTTTCACAGCAGTTCTTCATCTCGCTTCCCACTCTCCCTGCATTTATACACAAATGCTGATCTGAATGATTCGGGTCCAATATGATTACGAGATCTCGTTGTGGCCAACCCAACATTGCAGTCCAGGTTCAGCTACTTGTTGCCAGTAAAATGAAGATGCGCACAACACATTTAATCTGGTCAGTGTAAGTGTTTATTGGAGAGTGTAGTGCTACAGCGTCTCAACTCACAAAGGACCAGCCAGCACTGCCTGCCCTAGAACACCAGGACTCCCCCAGATATAAACAACGGACCACTGCCTGCTCTTAAAAATATGAAAAGAAAACTGTTTTTTTTTTTAAATGCAGCTTGTTTTCCTTTAAGGAAAATAGGTTCCATTTTAAAACTTATGATTGCTTATTTAAAAGTGATCACAGACATGGTGGTCTGCTGACCCTAGCAGGCTACCATGCCCTTGATTTTAGCGATTCCTAATGGGTCGCAAATAGCAACCTACCTCATTAATATTCATGAGGTAGGTCGATTTGTGACCCCCTCAGAATCGCTAAATGAAACTCGTTAAGTTTCATACATTAGGAATAGCGATGACCTAATTACGATTCACAGAAAATCGCAATTAGGTATTCACTATTCATAATAGTGATACATGTGGCCCATAGTCTTTAAAATAAGGTATATTCAAAAACTTTTGTTATAGCAATAAGAAGGCAGTGTGAAACACATTTTACATGCCCTCCAAACTCATGCAACAGCGCTAACAATTTAACAGTATACCAAGATCTGTTGATGTGGGGAACATTTTTGACCTGTTTCAATAAAGGCAACTAACTTTGGACCCTTTGAGACGCTTTCACAGTATGAATATGAAGCAACAATTAGTAAAGTAAGAAGTACTTTACTTTTGTAAAATAAAAAACCAGAAGATTTGGCCAAATCCACCAAAGTGGATACACTGCTAGCTTTGGTCAGAAGTCTAAGCCTGTACTATACATAGGCCCATGAACATGCAAAACAAATACATTTGATTGAAATCTAATTCATATAGAAAATGGTTTTCTCCACCTGAAAGTAAATCAGTGAAGGAGTCTGATTAAGGTAAAGTGGGGAGCTATTCAAAATGTGAAGACCTGCACGAAGAAAGCATGAGACAGCTTCTAGGATTTGCAAGCCTTTAGAATATTGAAATGTAATGAATATTGAATATTGAAAAGCATTTAGCCAAAATTGAGAGGCAGTGCTAGTATTCCTTAGAAGAAAATGCATATGTTTTTTTTCCATGGAGTACCTTTTCTAAAAGGACCTTTCATTCAGCCTTTAATCACAGTCACAATACTCCTTAGGTAATGGAAATAAATTTCAAATGAAATCCATTAGTAGAATGGAGACCCTGTACCCTGCAACCAAATCCCTCCCTGTGCTCTGAAATCCAGACTGGAAACATGTCCAGAACTCCTTCATAAAACCCATATATGCAGTAAATATGAATAATTGTGCCCCGCTTCTGCTGTGTTCGATGCTGCTTAGTGACCCTGTAGCAGACAGAAGACAGTGCATTCTTCATTTGCATGCTGCAAGTCATCCAGAGTAGCTTTTTCTATGATAAACTCAGAGAACATTGAGATTAATGAAGGCATAAATAACTGAACCTTTCTAGATGAGTTTAAAGTTGCAGTGCAGGCGCCATCCGCATGACCCGGAATAGGTAAGCAAACAATAGTTTGAGTTCCCGAGGATTGATGAATCCCCCATTTTTCTCAGGGGATTGTCAGCTGTGTTAATGCCTGGTGTGGCCCTGTAATGACTGGGGATAGTCAGGCTAGAAAAGGTTTTCTTAAGCAAGAGTGTGACAATATCTTCTTGAAGTACAGTTGGAGCAATTCATTATTTGAAGGTCTGATGTACTGGATGAGCAAGGTTGGGGTCAAAATGCGTACACGTACTTCGAGGATTGTGGCCTGGAAGATGGTGTGCTGGGAGAGGAGCTGTTGTGGAGACTTCTGAGATCCATGGTAAGGCTAAGGGTAATAGCATGGGGAAAAAGGTTGGTGCAGTTGCTTGGTTATTTCCGATGGGTCTTATTTATGGTATTCTTGGGGAGAGTTTCTGTTCTATAGATTGTTGCCAAAAATGTTGAATGATTTTTTTGTGCACAATGGAATTGTTGGGTTTAATTTATGCATTGGAGTAGGTAGATAAGGTCTTGAACTTCAATTTCAATGTTTTAGATGGGTCTTTAAGAGCCTATGATTTTGTTAGTCTCCTTAATGACTTTGGGGGAGGTAGTAATTTTTGTAGTGAAGATGGCTATGTGAGGTTTTCAGACGGCTTTGGTTTGTTTAGATTCAATGCATTTGGTGACAGCCTCCATTTTGATTTGGTTCTTTGCTGTTTCTGGGCTCCCTCTATGCTTCTGGATGCTATCCAAGAGGTTGAAGACCAAGGGCAGTAACAGGATTTCCCCCAAAACACAAGACAGTCATCCCATCCACCTTTCCAGCTGTTCCACCAACCCATTAACAGGCTGGGAAAGGTAGTGTACCTGAAGGCAGAGCTGCAGCCAGGTCCACCTAAGAAACAACCATGTAGCAGTCTTGATGCTGCCGTATGTTGCATATGACAAGGTACCCAGTTTAGAGCCAGCAAATTTAGAGGGATTACCTCATATCTGGTCGCTTCCCCTTCAAAACAGTCTGACATGTTAACTAAGGCCGACTGTCATGGACAGGAAGGAGAATGTCTCAGGGGTGGCAAGTGGGAGGTGTCATGGAGGCAAAAATGTGCCACCAGGGTTAGGTCATGGGAGAGGGAAGGACATGGGAGCCTTAGTTAGCAAGGTCGGGGGTTAATGAGGGGGCTGAGGCACCCAAAGAGCCTTCATGGGGACGTGGGCAACTCAAAATGTGGTAGTTGTTAATCAGTTTGTTTGCAGATCTGTTCTCTCCCTAACTAGCAGAACTTTGGACACTCTTCTAGGGTCTAAATGAGGCGCTTGGCCTCCAGTTGGTACGATGATTTTGTTTAGTGAGTGCGGACTCTCCTCTGAAGAAGTGGCAATGCTGACGTTTTAGGTATGAAAGGAGTTTCTTTAGAACCTGGTCTGAATGTTGCAAAGCTGTCCCTTTGACATCTCCATAAATCTTCCTCTTTGATCCCTCTGTTTAGAGTGGGACTTTTATAAATCCGATCCTGTTTTACCTTCAGACCAAATCAGCTTGGCACCTGACTGAACTAGTGTCTTCAATTACTTTTGTCATGAAATTCCTTGCGTTTGTTATGCTTTGAAGTATTTAGACGTCCAAAAAAAGCAATCCTCTTTGCATGGGCTTCCTCCATTACAATGTACCTGCAGCGGTGGAGGTGGGTGACCATGAAGAATAGTGATCTGGCCACGGGCGGACTGTGCAATATAGAGTGATGATCATTATCTAACGTCGAAAGACCAGGTTGAGTTTTTATTTATTGAAGCTGCATCCTGGCCCAGCGGTGTTGTCCCAGATTTTGAGTTGTTCATGCACAATCAGACAAGAATCTTTGGGAAGTTTCTTACAGGTTGAAGTCTCTAAACAATAGGCGAATGTTGATGTTCACAGTAACTGTGGGATTGATCTTTAGTGTCAGAAATGTGGATGTATACACTCACGTCCTGAAGCACAAACATATGTGGATGGTTTTTTCAGAGCTGTTTTAGGCCGAGTTTCGAGAATATACAGTACTTTCAATTGTGGTTTGTTGAAGTTGATGTGTTTTTATTTGATGGTAATAGCTACTCTTCTGGTATTGCTGTATTTGTACTATGACAGAATATCAATTTAAAATAAGCAAGAAGGCATTGTGGTCTGAGAGGTGCAATGCTTCTCTTTTGATGAGACAGGCACCATTATGTTCACTGTTTATTTTGCGTTCGATCCTGTCTGCTGACCTGATAACATAATGTTTATTTGTAAAGTATACACACCTTCAATCATGTTGCTGCTGAATAACCTCACAAAAATGAAAGGATGAGTGGACCCATTGTAGTTGGAACCTGGAATGGTTGCCTTAGTCCACGGAGATAACAGAACCCCACATTACTGAGCGGGGTGCATTTTGGATTGATTGTCTATTGGCTGCTTGTGTTTGTGGTGATTAGACTTTACCATCAATCAATCATAGCATTTGCATAGCGCGCTACTCACCCGGAAGGGTCTCAAGGCGCTGGGGGAGAGGGGTCCGTTACTGCTCGAAGAGCCAGGTCTTGAGTTGCTTCCTGAAGGAGAGATGGCCCTGGGTCAGCCGAAGGTGGATGGGGAGGGAGTTCCAAGTCTTGGCTGCCAGGTAGGAGAAGGATCTTCCTCCGGCGGTGGCTCTGCGGATGCGTGGTACGGCAGCGAGGGCGAGGCTGGTCAATCGTAGCTGGCGGGTGGGCGTGTAGAAGGTCAGGCAGTTGTTGAGGTACATGGGACCAGGTCGTGGAGAGCCTTGTGTGCATGGGTGAGGAGCCTGAACGTGATCCTCTTGCTGACGGGGAGCCAGTGCAGGTCTCTCAGGTGGCCGGAGATGTGGCTGTGTCGGGGGATGTCCAGGACGAGTCGTGCGGAGGCGTTCTGGATGCGTTGGAGTCTTTTCTGAAGTTTGGCTGTGGTTCCGGCGTAGAGTGTGTTCCCGTAGTCCAGTCGGCTGGTGACGAGTGCCTGGGTGACCGTCCTCCTGGTTTCGGTGGGGATCCATTGGAAGATCTTACGGAGCATGCGCAGGGTGTTGAAGCATGATGATGAGACGGCGTTGACTTGTCTGGTCATCGAGAGGGAGGAGTCCAGGATGAAGCCCAGGTTGCGTGCGTGGTCCGTTGGCCTGGGAGTGGTGCCCAGGGCAGGGGGCCACCAGGAGTCGTCCCAGGCGGAGGGCGATGATCCCAGGATGAGGACTTCCGTCTTGTCTGAGTTCAGTTTCAGGCGGCTGTTCTTCATCCATTCGGCGACGTCTTTCATCCCTTCCTGGAGGCTGGTTCTGGCGGTGGCGGGGTCGTTGGTGAGAGAGAGGATCAGCTGGGTGTCATCGGCGTAGGAGATGATGTTGAGGTTGTGTTGGCGTGCGATAGCTGCGAGGGGGCTCATGTAGATGTTGAAGAGGGTTGGGCTGAGTGATGATCCTTGTGGTACGCCGCAGATGACTTCGGTGGCGTCGGATCTGAATGGGGGGAGGCGTACTCTCTGAGTTCTTCCGGCGAGGAACGAGGTGATCCACTTCAGTGCCTTCTCTTGGATCCGGATGTTGCTGAGGCGCTATACTAGGGTGCGGTGGCAGACAGTGTCGAACGCTGTAGAGAGGTCCAGGAGGATGAGGGCCGCTGTTTCTCCGTTGTCGAGCAGGGATCTGATGTCATCGGTGGCTGCGATCAGTGCGGTCTCGGTGCTGTGGTTTGCTCGAAAACCGGACCGCGAGGGGTCGAGGGATCCGTTCGTCTTGAGGAAGGCGGCGAGCTGTCTGTTGACGGTCTTCTCGATGACTTTGGCAGGAAAAGGGAGGAGCGAGATGGGGCGGAAGTTCTTGAGGTCGGTGGGGTCCGCTGTTGGTTTCTTCAGGAGGGCGCTGAGCTCGGCGTGGTTCCAGCTCTCCGGGAAGGTGGCGGTGTGGAAGGAGGTGTTGATGATGTCCCGGAGTTGGGGTGCGATGATGGAGTCGGCCTTGTTGAAGACGTGGTGGGGGCAGGGGTCGGTTGGAGATCCGGAGTGGATGGTGTTCATCGTGTGGGTGGTGTCTTCGGTGCTGACCGTGGTCCAGGCGCAGAGGGTGGTGGTGGGGGGCGTTGGTTCGGCGGTTGGGTGCGTGGTTTGGTGCACCAAAGCTGTTGTGTATGTCGGCGATCTTGTGGTGGAAGAACGAGGCGAGTGAGTCGCAGAGGTCTTGTGAAGGAGTGATGTCGTTGTTTCCGGCGCTGGGGTTGGAGAGCTCTTTGACGATGCTGAAGAGTTCCTTGCTGTTGTGGGCCTTGTTGTCCAGTCTTTCTTTGAATGCTGTCTTCTTGGTGGTGCGGATCAGCTGGTGGTGCTTGCGGGTGGCGTGCTTGAGGGCGGTCATGTTGTCTGTGGTCTGGTCGTGGCGCCAGGCTTTCTCGAGGGTGCGGCAGTTCTTCTTGGAGTCCTTGAGTTCGTCGGTGAACCAGGGGGCTTTCTTGCTGCCGGGTCTGCTGGGAGGGTTCTTCAGTGGTGCGAGGTCGTCGGTGCAGGTGGTCAGCCTCTGTGTGAGGTTGCTGGCTGCTTCGTTGGGGTCCGTTGTGCTGGCGGGAGGGTTCTGGCTGAGGGAGGTGGTGAGCTGCTCGGTGGTGATCTTGCTCCAGCGAGGAACCTGTTGCGGGTGGTGGTGGGTCGTGGTTCTTCTGAAGCTGAAGTGGACGCAGCTGTGGTCAGTCCAATGAAGTCCGGTGGAGTGGCTGAAGGAGATGTGCTTGCTGGAAGAGAAGACGGGGTCAAGCGTGTGGCCGGCGTAGTGGGTGGGGGTGTTCACCAGTTGCTTGAGTCTGAGGTTGGCGAGGTTGTCCAGCAGGGTGGAGGTGTTGCAGTTCTTGTTGTTCTCCAGGTGGAAGTTGAGGTCCCCTAGGAGGATGTAGTCAGCGGAGGGGAGGGCGTGCGGGCTGATGAAGTCTGCGATATCTTCGCTGAATTGTGTGCGTGGTCCCGGGGGTCTGTAGATGAGGGTGCCTCTGAGGGTCGTCTTGGGGTCGGTGTGTATCTGGAAGTGGAGGTGTTCGGCGGCGGTGAAGGTGTCGTCGGAGTTGGTCGTGATGCGGATGGTGTTCTTGTGTACGATGGCGATGCCTCCTCCGGTCTGGTTGACGCAGTCCCTCCGGGTGATCTTGTATCCGTCCGGGATGGCTGTGGCGATGTCGGGCGCTGAGGAGGCGTTCATCCAGGTTTCTGTTAGGAAGGCGATGTCTGGCGATGTTGTGTCGAGGAGGTTCCAGAGTTTGACGGTGTGTCTGTGGACGGAGCGGGTGTTGAGCAGGATGCACATGAGGTGGTTGTTGCTGGTGTTCGGCTTGGCGGGTGCAGTGCAGGTCCGGAGGCAGGTGAACTTGCAGGTTTGGCAGGTGAAGGGTCCGTGGGCGCGTTTCGGGGTGGCTCGGTAGCAGGCGGGATTCCTTCCGGCATTGAGTGCGTTGAGGGTGGCGGCGTCGTAAGGCGTACGTGCGGGCTCCATATGAGGCGAAGTGGGAGGGCGGAGCAGCTGGGAGGCGGGCGGCCAATCGGGTACAGAAGGAAAAAGGGGGCGGGGCCATGATGGAGCAGCGGCGGGAAGCGGGGAGCGGGTGGGGGCACCAGAGGGATTAGCGAGGCACGCTAAACAAAACAAAAGCACAAGTGAATATAATGCAGGAGTTAAAAACACAAGTACAGGAACAAAGATGAGCACGAAAAAAGGGCCAAAAACGGAGCAGGGACAACGAGCACCAGCGAGGGGGCACCGCTGGTGAGCTGTGGGGGGTGTCCTGAGGTCAGGTCACACTTACCTGCGCCACGCGGGCTCCATATGAGGCCAAGTGGGAGGGCGGAGCAGCTGGGAGGCGGAAGCGGGGCGGCCAATCGGGTACAGAAGGAAAAAGGGGGCGGGACCGCGATGGAGCAGCGGCGGGAAGCGGGGAGCGGGTGGGGGCACCAGAGGGATTAGCGAGGCACGCTAAACAAAACATATGTGGATGTTTTTTTCAGAGCTGTTTTAGGCCGAGTTTCGAGAATGTACAGTACTTTCAATTGTGGTTTGGTGAAGTTGATGTTTATTTGATGGTAATAGCTACTCTTCTGGTATTGCTGTATTTGTACTTTGACAGAATATCAATTTAACTTGCAACCAAATAAGCAAAAAGGCATTGTGGTCTGAGAGGTGCGATGCTTCTCTTTTGATGCTTCTCTTTTGATGAGACAGGCAGCATTATGTTCACTGTTTGTTTTGCGTTCGATCCTGTCTGCTGACCTGATAACATAATGTTTATTTGTAAAGTATACACACCTTCGATCATGTTGCTGCTGAATAACCTCACAAAAATGAAAGGATGAGTGGACCCGTTGTAGTTGGAACCTGGAATGGTTGCCTTAGTCCACGGAGACAACAGAACCCCATATTACTGAGCGGGGTGCATTTTGGATTGATTGTCTATTGGCTGCTTGTGTTTGTGGTGAGTAGACTTTACCCTTCCAAGGGTTTCAGCTAGATAGAATGAGACAAGTTTGTCCTTTAGAAGGAGTAGAGATGTTTCAGAGTAAATCAGAACATTCATGCTGGAATACCTGAGGGAACTGTAAGGCGTGAAATGGAACCGAGTGGAAGATCAGCCCAATGAGTGAGGACTCCATTGGGTGAGTGACGATGCAAGTGTAAGAGCATGCATGATGTTTTTGACTTAAGTGCAGTGAATGGGATGATTTTAAGAGTGAAAGGAGAAAGTGTGGTGGTGGGTGTGGGAGTGAGGGGTGATGGCTTGACTGAATTTGGTGTGTGCCGGAGCGAGTCCTGTCCTGGAGGAAGTGACATTGTTGTTGGGGAAGTGAGGAGGAAGTGACGTTGTTGGGGAAGTGAAGGTGAGTGTTGGAGAAAGTGAAGTGAGTGGAATAGATGTTTTTTCATGTTTGTGTGTTTGGGCATGGGTTTGGTGAGTGTTGCTTTGAATAAGGGGCATTAAGAGTTTTTGGGTTGAGTACTGCGAGAGGGAAGTGAGGGAAGAGTGAGAAACGCAATGAGTTAGGAAGCAAAGGAGCAATGACAACCCCTTTGCGAGCTCCGGTCTTCCAGAGGCAGGCAACATAATTCTGCTCATGCCAGGCTAAGCTGTGCTGGGGTGATAAATGGGCAAGAAAGGAAGCGAGTGACTTCCGGCCTAGGATGAAACCGAGTGGTGAAGCAAGAATAGGCAGGGCCGGACTATCACTGGAGCAGGTATATAGGAGTGCACAGGGTTCACACACTCTTCACTCCGCATGCACTGAGCTGAGCTCTAGTTGTCTGTTGTATGGGAACAGCTGTAAGTGACATCATGGCTGCGGGACCGGTCCTGAGTGAGAAAGTGACATCTGGCTTTGCTTGAAAGGCGCACAGGAGGGCCGCACATCAGCACTAAAACATGGCATTAGCTTTAATCTACTTGTGGCTACTTGTGGAAGCGTTCTTCTTCAAGTCATATTCTACTGCGTGCTATGTCAACCTTTTTGAGGTGGGCCATGTTCCTTTCATTGCATCATTCCTCCCTTAGAAAATGTCATGTGACCTAAACTCATCTGATTTTGAAAAACCTCAATATTTCTCGGCATATTTTTTTGAGAGCACCTTTCAGTTCTGTTGCATGGTACTCTTTTAAAATGTTGTTAAAGCTAATCCCATAATCATGTTTTCATTTTTCTCTGCAGGGGCTGTTAGTGGCTACAATCTTTTGCTATTTTAACGGAGAGGTAAGAGTAATCAACTTGTGGTTTTACTGTGTGACATAGCATTATTAAACGATGGCATATATTCCAATTTGTTCATCAGTGCCTCCGCCGAACACATAAAATAGACAAGCTTAGGCTTACCTTATTTCCGATTGATGTGAAACTAGGGAACACTATTTTAACACGGAATCAGTTCAGATTCTCAGTAGATAAATTTAACTTTCTCACTAAAAAGCAAATTTCAGTGTCCCAGGCTGTGGATGGTTGCTTCTGCAAACCTTTTGGAGCAGTAAGCCTTCTTCTCATAGCAAGTATGTTGCCTATATAAACAAAGATGGCATTTTGAGTTAAGCTTATCTCCCTTCCTGTAATGCAACTTCCATTTGTGTTTTAGTTGGCATTTAACAGGCTTGGGTTGTGATGGCTGAAGTGAGAACCCGGGGGCGACGGCGCGCACTTTGCACATAGAGCAGGTTCAGTCATAGGGGACAAGGGGATGATAAAGTAGTCAGTAATCAGTTATTGCAAATGTTCCTTGTTTGACCGCTTGTTTATGTGAATCCTAGTTAAAGATTAAAGGCGATATTTGGGGGGCATGATGAAAATAGCAAAGGGGGAAATTTCTTCCATGGGCATTTATGTTGATTAATTTGATGTTTCAAAGCAAATAGCAATATTAAATAGTAAAGTAATAAAACTGTCATGAAGGTAAATCACCATGATCCTGCATAAAAACGCAACTCACCTTTTAAGGCATGCTACATAGCAAAAAGCAACCCACAAGAAGGCCCATCTCTCTCTGGCAGCCAAAACCCCAAACAATTATTGCATACCACTGCAGGTGACAACTTGCTGGAAATCTCCTCTGTGGTAAAGACCAAAAGGTGGTGCTGAAGGAGCTCCTTGATATTTACCCCGACCTGACGCTTCTTTTCACGGTCATGTGTCTTCCTTGTGCTATATATCCGCAGATGTGCCAGTAACTGTATCGCTGTTAGAAAAGGATGGATTTTATTCACCCAGCTAATGTACGCAATATTTTGGAAAAGCAGTTTCAGCCTATAAATTAACTTGCTTGAGTTGACGCATCTTTTATAGTCCACTATGTGCAACCTCAAGAAAATCAAAGATTAGATTGAGAGGGGTGTTAGGCATTACGTATTGCCCCAATCCACTAAATTCATAACACCATGAAGCCCAGAATACACCCAGTTTCAGAAACCACCAAGTATCTATGCCTCTTCTCAAATAAGAGACATTCAGGGGTGTTTAGGGTTACTAAAATAGCATAGCTGGTAATATTACTGAAATTTTTAATTTCGGATTAGCTAACCATAAACTACATGTAAAACTTGAAACAAGGTTGAGGTGTCATTCCTATCATTTTGCATGTGGCTTTGTTGGTTTCTCCTGCAATTTACAACCTACCTTGGGTCCGCTTTCCCCTAGACAATTACTATTTTGACTGTATGTGTGTGTGTGTATGTGGTATTTTTATGGAGCGCCCCTAGCCAAAAAGAACACTGTATGAGGTCAAAGGCAAGCATACAGTCCATGAGCGATAGGAGAGGCAGCCGGGCTCTAGGAGCAGTCGTATTCAGCTTCTGCTTTGTGATGTGGTGTTCTTTGAAGTGCTGCATCGTCACCTTTTTCATAAATTGGAGAAGAGTTGGGACAGTCCTGATGCATCCGGGCGTGTTGTTTCAGATCTTTAGGGCATAGATGGAAAAGACATGCTGCATTGTGTTTTTTCTTTTGTACATTTCAGCCTCCAATCAAAAGATGTCCTGGCTGTGGGTGAACCCAGAACCACCAGAGGTGTTGAGCCTGTCTGCAAGGTGTGCATGGGTGCTGGACATGATGGATTTGTAAATGAGGCAGCTGGTTTGGAAGATGGTGTGGGCTGGCAACTTGGGCTGATGGAGGTCCATCGGAATAGTGGGATGCAATCACATTTTTCCAGGCCCTCTATGAGATATACAGAGGCATGCAGGAAGCCCTTAAGGGGGCTGCTAATTTTGAGTATGTGAGGCCATGAAGCAGAGTTTTACCGCCATCCAGGCGCAAGAGCACGAGAGCTTGAAAAGTAGTTCTGAAGTCACTTTCCGGGTCAAATAATTTCTCTTTCTTTAAAAGACACAGCTGGTATCAAGTCATTTTTATGTTCTCGGCCATTCTCTTAACTGATTGTCTGTACTTTTATAAAGCATGTTGCTACTCAAGAATGGGTGGCCTGGCGCAGAACTGAAAGGAAGCAACACTGATACAGCCTTCCTGCAAAAAGTAGTGCAAAAACTAATAAGATTTAAGATGTTTTCTAAAGGTCCGATATGAAGGGAAAGACCAAAGTGATAAGGGAAGTTTATTCAAGAGTCCACTGGTCACAAATTGAAAAGAATCGTCATCCAATCTGGCCTTATTAACTTGTGGTATTTTGAGTTCTTGAAGAGGACGTAAAGGAGCATAGTTCAGAAACCTATCAACAATACATTGCGGGCCATGCTTAATCGTGGCCTTAAAGAAAAAGCAGAGGGCCAGATGCACAAAGTACTGGTCGCAATTTGCAGCCAGTATTTTTTTGTGACCAGAGATTACATATCAAAAAGCCTTTATGGAGTTGCAAATGGCCCAATTCTGTGAATTAGAACTTTTGCAAATGCAAAAGTCCTTTGTAATCTGGCCAAGAGAGCTTTAAACATGCACCATTTGTTTACCGAGAACCAGTGAAAAACCTTGAGATGATGATGCAATATGCTCATATTCTTTTACTTTTTAAAAGGTGGGCAGCTGCAGTTTGAATTACTCACTTCCACAGATTGCAGCCTGTATATTAAAGTACTGACAGAAACAGTCAATCAATCAAAGCAAGCTTTATTTTAAAAATCATAAAAGCAAACATATAAAAAGAGAATACATCATCATCTATTATATTTTAAAATTCATCAGTACACAACTTTCATTAGTAAAATCCTATAAAATAGTAATATACATGTAAACATTCTGTAACTCCCAAAATAATCCATCTCATACTAGGTCATTCCAGCCCAACACGTTTCTCACAATTCAGTTAATGAGACCTTTCCTGATTCTCAATGCACTCTTTAAAAAGCCCACCATGGAACCAATACAATAACAATTATCCAACATCTGTAAGTATATGAAGACAGGACGACATTGCCTCCATCCCCCCTGTTTTAAAAGTGGTATTAACCACATATGCCTTTCGTTAGTGTAGAATTTACAGAATAAAACCACGTGCATCGTACTTTGTGATGAGACATTATCACAGGAGCATAAGCAGAGTTCCCTTGACCAGTCATTAATGGCTGGATAAGTAATCAAATGGTGGAAAGTCGCAAACCTAAATCTTGTCAAAAGGTATCTGTCATATCCACCCGAAACATATAACAGATAAGGTTGAATATTGCATGTAGTGTTAATTAGTTGATGTTTAACCACCAAGTGCTTATTCTTCTCAAGAATCAACCTATTTCCTTCTAGGTGGGTCATGCAGACTTTTTTGAACTCCTTCCGATTAATAAGGTTCATGCTATCGGGCGAGGTAAAATACTCAGGGTGACCAATGTCCTGCATAAAATTTTCAACAAATTTCAACCATAACATTTTACGGACATTGTCTAATCTCATTGCATCCTTTATTATTTCCCTGTTCAGGCCCGTGCTTTCTGCGGTCCAAATTCTGTGCCATAGCAATACCGGCTGGCCTTTAGTTAAGTCAGAAATGTATACAACTCCTAGCGACAATTAAAAACCGGTGTACTAGTTGGGACGGCTAGGATGAACCGCAAAAAGGCATTTTCCAAACGTTGAATTGATGTACAATCTTGAAATCCCCAGATACCTGCCCCGTAAACTGCTATGCTCACGCACATTTTGGTAAATCTTTAGTAAAATTACTGGTGGTCTTTTCCCTAGCTTTTTAGAAAAATGTAAAAGTGCTGCGATGGACTTCATAAAAAGTAGGGACCTAGCCTTAACTGCTGCAGCCCATGAGCCTGTTCTATCGAAATGGACGCCCAAATAGCTAAAAGAAGTAATAAATTCCACCTTACTCCACCCCCCCGCCTGAAAACTTCTATTCTTGTTTTTCGCTCTCCCACAAGACATCACGAAACTTTTCTTGCCGTTCAATTTTAAACCAAGCCTATCCATGAATGTGGTGTAAAAAGAGAGAGCCCTTTGTAACCCAACCTGGGTGCGGGCCATGAGCACCACATCGTCGGCATAGAGGATAGATGCAATCGGGCGAATATTTACAAATGGCGGATCCCTGGTGTGTAGCACCAACTCCTGTTCCAAGGTGCTGGTATATAACGAGAACAGGAGTGGTGCTAGGACACAGCCCTGCCTTACGCCACGTTCTATATTAAATGGGGCGGTACACTCACCCTCTATACCATAACGAACCTTTGCGGTGGCTCCAGAGTATAACTGTCTTAAAATAGGGTCAACTTTCAGTTCATTTAGGACACCCCACAGCTTATCATGGACTACGCAATCAAAGGCAGCTGTGAGGTCTACGAAGACCAAATAGAATGTCCCTGCTTTGGCCTGGGTGTATTTACCAATTAAAATGTTTAAGTTCAGAATCTGCTCGTTGGTTCCTAAACCAGCTCTAAAACCATATTGGGTGTCACTTAAAATGCCATTTTCTTCAGTCCATCCCTGTAGTCGATTTAGAACAATCCTGCCCGCTATCTTCATCAAGGAATCCAACAAAGATATTGGACGGTAGCAGGCAGGGTTCTCTCGCTCGCCTTAGTTAAAATTGGGCCCCAAATCTCGAGATTTAACTTATAGAGATCAATTGGTACCCCATCAGGGCCGGCAGCCTTGCCACTCTTGCTTGTCTTAAGTGCAACGGTTACATCCTGGAGCGAGATGTCAAATTTAATAGGTGTAAAGGACTGGTCTGCGCTCCCTGTTTCAAGCCTCTGGGGTATTTCTTCGATAGTCTTCTGTTTTGAATGGACTTTAGAAAAGTAGTCTATCCAGGTCTGTTCCGCTATGGCCGACTCGATTGATGGAACGTCTGTTCTGTTAATAAAAAATGGGGCGTTAACTGCCGACCAGAATTTCGAGCTCTCTTTGCTTTCCGCTGCATCGCTGAGATCCTTCCAGGCCTTATCTTTCAGCTCAATTATCCTATTTTTCCTCGCTGCATAATACAGCTTTCTACAGGCCCTAATCTCATTCTTATCTCTCACCTCTCTATGTAAAGCGTTCTTTAAGTTAGAGTAGCTTTTAGTGCCGTTTTTATCAAACCAGCCCTTCCCAGTGTTGCGTGTGCCTTTACGTTCCATAGTCAGAGTGCTTATAACAGTCTCAGTGATGCTATTAAAAGCAATTAAAACATCTTCGTGTGTTGGACTGTCGCTTAGACATTGTTAAATTGGATCTATTGCCTTTGCTATTATCTCGTTACTTAGCTCCGTAGGGTCCCGGCTTCCCCAGCGGATGGCATAACCGTTTTTTCTGCCCAATTCAATATTCTGAACCCATGCTATTTTGTTACAAAATCTCCTTGGCACATTACTCGGGACAGCTATATTCACACTGATAGCTAGGTGATCGCTCATGACGTTTTGATGGATATCATAGGCTTTTACATGACTAGCATAACGATTTGGGATAGTGATGAAGTCAATGGTTGATTTAGCACCTCTACCTATAAATGTATGCTCAAACTCCACGGTGGGTGTACACAGGCGGTTTGAGAAACCCAAGTCGTGTCTAAACATAATTTCGTTAAGCAGCTCGCCTTTAATGGTATGCTGAAAGTGGATCGGCGGGTCATCCTGGTCTAAGGTTAAACCACACTTCCCTAATTCCGCCACCGGGCACAGGCTGATATTAAAATCCCCACCCCAAATGGGGATGATCTCGATGTCGTCCTTTAATTCTAAGGTGCTAATATTTCCAATATGGCTCCCAACTGGCCTATTTCTGTGTTGTTATAGAAGTTAACCAGGAGCAATGCATTACTACGGGCAGTATGTATAAAGACCGTTTGGTAATAGATTTCTGAGCTAACCATCTCACACTTATATATACCCAGCAAATTACCCAGCAAATTCAAAATGTAAACACATAGCCCTCCTTTTGGCCTGCCACTAGGAGATTGAATTGCGGGCGTGTGGTATGTCTTGTACCCATTAATGTGTATGTTGCAGATACAGAACATCGAAATTATTAATAAAAGTCAACCAGGCTGGGTCGTTCACCTTATTCCTTAGACCTGCCACATTCCAAAAAAGGATTCTGCATGGCCCTAGCTCGTGATCAGTTAGGTTCATATGACCATCCCCTGAGATATAGGCTCTTCTTGGGATGCTATCCTCTTCCTCCTCACGGACTTCCAAAGCCGGGTTCTGCGGAATTAATACAACCTGATTTTCAGCGGTAGGGATATGCTTGTGTACAAGCTGGCCCCTGTCCATCAAATGTCAATCATTTTCATCTAAGGTAGTTAGGGGACCAAATCTATTTGAGATGGCTAGTTTATGGCATGAGACCTCTTGTGTCCAACCCAGCGTTCCATGGTTTTCTGGGGTGTTTCTAGCCTGTGGTCGATAAAAGCACCCCAGGGGGCGGACTTGGATGATGGTATTAGGTGTGTTTAATTTGTACATTCTCGATAGGATTTCCCTGACTAAAGCCGGTGATCCTAGACAGAGACAGTCAGTGGTTGTAGACGGGTACAGCAGGATCAGAATAGCAGTCTTACAGAGTCTAAACAAACTCTGATTACAGTGTAGAAACCAACACTGGTTCAGTATTTTACCCTTGTCTGAAACCAAATTGATGACTGTCATAAACATACTAATCTTTCAAATGGAAGGAACGCTGTTTGTTAGTTTGTGCCTCCAAAATATCAGCAGGTACTGAAGTAATGAAATTAGTTGATAGACATCGCATGGCGGGCGGAATCCATGCCTCCTAGCTTGCCTCAGGCACTATTTCCAACTCAAGTAAGGCATTAAGCAATGTTGGTAGAACTGGAACAACAGCTAGGGCTGGAGGTCTGAAGGATTATGCTGAATATCCTGACTTAATAGATTTGAAAACCATTTAATGCTGTAGGTTGGGCCTCAGAAGAATCTGAAAGAGTATCTTGTTATAAAGACTGCCTCAATTTCCAATTGTATCCAAAATAATTGGATAAATCATTGCATAGTTTTTGTGATGGGGTACTTGTGTTTTGACAGCAGTCTGGATTAGTGAGGGACTTTAAGATGAGAAATGTTTCCTTGGGCCTATTAACTCATTAATTTATTTGCAAATCATAATATGATAATTCAGCCATTCTGACTAGTTTCTTATATAGTCCATCAAGAATTTTGCATAAATTGCCTTATCCACAGGAGCATAACTCTGTTTACATTTGAGTCGTCTACCGTCACTCTTTTTCCTCCTCAAATCATCTGCAAATTAAGGAGTCGAAGGCCGGGTTCTATTAGATATGTTGATTCTTAATGGAAGAGTAGAAACAACTGTGGAGAAGAGCCAAGCATTATATTCTTCAAGAGATACATTAATGTCTGTAGGGATAGAGGTAAGTATGTTGGCAGGTGTGACTAAGAGTGACTCTCATATAGAGGTAGAATACAAATTATGCCCTGCTTTACTAGGATGAATATTAATATGCTGCTTATTGATTGGCACAACCCGATCAATGTAAAAAATCAAAATCACTGCAAAATGATCCGTTCCTACTAATGGGCTGGCTAAGCTGTTCATAATCACTTGGTAAGCCCAAAAAGACGATTCTTGGTAGGTTTGAGTTTCAAGTAGGCGCTGACATCCAGGTCTGGATGAGGTTTGGTGATCTATCACTGCCAGGGCTTGTGACATATATAGAATAGTCAACAGAACCAAAAGATGTAATCTTGTCTTATAAATTAACTAAGGGTGACGATAGGTTATCTGTGGTAATCAGGTATTGACTAAAGTGCCTGAAACATATCTAATATGTGTCCTTGTAAATAATTATTATGAAATTGCAATCATGCAATATGTATTTTCTTACACATAGTAAACATTGCTGCAGCTTTGGAACCCTTAGCATTAACCCCTTCTATGCCCATGACGAGATAGTCTCGTCATGGAGCGCAGTTGCGCTGTGCCCATGACGAGACTATCTCGTCATGGACCCCGCACGCTAATGAAAGGCCCGGCACAGGAGGGGGAAAGGGCGGGGCACTCAAGGGGTTAATATTCTGAATTGTGCCACATATCATGCAAAGGGCTCAGGTGTGAGAAAAGGAGGGTAGGATGTTACCCTTTAATTAATTTCCTTACGTTCTTAACATGCACATTTACATGCAACCTAACAACAGGGATAAAAGCTATGTATGTTTATTTATATATGTATTTCTGCTATACTGCTGGCCATAAATGTGCCACAGTTATCTGTGTAAATTCCACATGCAGTATATTTTTATTAGAAATAATCCCTTGTTCCTTTTTGTTCACCAATTTCATTTTCTGTTTTTAATTGTATTACTCTGGTGAATTTACCGTCTTACTTGTTATGGTGCGACAGGCAACATGTTTCTTGTATGAAGCACCAATTTATAATTCATAAATAACCTACACCTTTTTCTGAGTCCGGTTTTATTAATAAGGACCTGATTTCAAAGAATACCTAAAAGTGGACTCTAAGTACACCTCAAAACTGCTCATGAAAATCCTCCTTAATTGCTACTCATTCCTCATCCTGCACAGATGGGGAGATGAATGCACTTACATTTACCCGCTTGACTTCTGGGGTACCAACGCATGCCAATGACAAATATTTTATCCAATGTTTGCCCTGGCTCTGGGTAAACATTAGAGGGACGCTTTCTTCTGTGGCTTATGTCATTGAAATATCATAAAGGAGATCTGGGGACACTTTAAAGTATATATAGATGAATAGCGCAGCCACAGACAGAATTTACTTAGCACATGATAAACTAGAGACCTATCCAGTTCAAATTTATGACAGATATGAATCTGGTGTGTACCTCATCCAGTGCTACTTCAGCAGTTATTTTTTACCTGAACGCTTTTTTCTCAGGCAGCTATGGTCATCATCTTAGTTCTCAGAACCTTATCCTGTTTTGGGGGTCTGTGTTCTGTCCTATTCTTCCCTTGTGCTTTTAAATTCCTTCTCATATGTGTATCCTGATGTCTATTAGTTCTAAAACCAGTCTCTTATACAGACGACTACTTTTTGACTGGTAGGCGGGCCCGGAAGAATCACCCAATTCCATTCAAATATAAAGTAGAGGTATATTGTCTTTCAGTGTGAAACTGTGTTGACTCCCCTCTCCCACCACAAACTTCCATCACATATGTCACAAACCTATTTCCAAACTGTCCCATCAATAGGTAAATGGGTCTATCTGGTGATACCCTACGTTGTTACTGTGTCGACCCCTTTCCCTCCACCCTACGAAATTTTCAAGCTATTCTGTGTCTCTACCACTTAAAAGATCAGGATTTTTTATTGCAATCTTGTCTGTCGAGCATTATTGCTTACTTTGCTTGGGACACATAAGTATTGAGCTAAAAGATTCCCCAGTAAATAACCTAAAATGTCTCGGATAGCATTCAACAGGATAGTGCTTAAATTGCAACTGCAAATTAACTGCAAATTAAGGAGTCGAAGGCCGGGTTCTATTAGATATGTTGATTCTTAATGGAAGAGTAGAAACAACTGTGGAGAAGCATTGTATTCTCCAAGAGATACATTAATGTCTGTAGGGATAGAGGTAAGTATGTTGGCAGATGTGACTAAGAGTGACTCTCATGTAGAGGTAGAATACAAATTATGCCCTGCTTTACTAGGATGAATATTAATATGCTGCTTATTGATTGGCACAACCCGATCAATGTAAAAAATCAAAATCACTGCAAAATGATCCGTTCCTACTAATGGGCTGGCTAAGCTGTTCATAAACACTTGGTAAGCCCAAAAAGACGATTCTTGGTAGGTTTGAGTTTCAAGTAGGCGCTGACATCCAGGTCTGGATGAGGTGCAAGGAGTGTTTGAGGCATTGGATACCTGGAGCAGAGAGACTTTAAAGTTGTGTATTGTTTGGTATGTTCCTGAATTTGAGTACAACCCCAATGGGCTCCATGTAGAGGTTGAAGATGACAGGGTACAGTATGGCATCATGGGGGACTTCACAGGTGGGGATCTTTTGGGAACTAGGAACTGGTGTTGGTTGGAAAGGTTGCAGGAGAATGAGTGAAGAACATTGCCATGGAATCCCATTTGAGACTCTAGGGTGTGGAGAAGGGTGGGATTTCTGACTGTGTTTAAGCTGAAGGTCCAGCACTATCAGGATGCAGGGGTCATCTTCATCTATGTTCAGGAGATCTAAGGTAGTATTTTGTATGCTTCATCATGATGGAAAGCTAAAATCAAATTCAGACTGGGAAATGGTTAGCATTTATGCAATATTAGAGTTGAGCGCAGGCTACATTTTCTATGATTTCATGATGGAGGGTAGGTAAGTGTAGGCTGGTAGTTTGTGAGGTCATCAGTGTCTAATGTAGGTTTCTTTACTAGTGATAGTATCTAACCTGTCTGGAGAGCTTCTGGAAAGATGCCTTGAGTGAAGGAGGTGATGACAATGGTGAGTACAGGTGAGAGAGCTTCCTCTGACAGAGCCTTGATGATAGACAAGGATAAGACAGTATCTTCATAGGAAGTGGCTTTGAAGGAGCTGAATATGTTGGTGAGATCTTCAAAAGATAGGACTTTGAATGGTGACCATTGTGAGCTTCTACTGGAATAGATAGCTGTGATAGAAGAAGAAGCCCTGGTGTTGTCAATGTGCTGTCTCTTGTTTTTTATTTTACTGAAGATGTTGATGGCATTGCACTTGTCTGAGGAGTGCAGGGTAAGAGGGTTAGGCATGGTATTCAGGGCAGTGCCTGATTACTTTGATGAGTGTTCTGCATTTGTTGGTGGCTTCATGGATGATGTTGGTATCGTGCTTTGCTTTGGCTGATGTGACGAGCTGTCTGCGTATTGCGTGGAGGGACCGCAATATCATGAGGTTATCAGGAGTTCTGTTTTTCTTCCATTTCCTTTTTTGTTTGTGGATGGCGCATTTATTGTCAGTGAGGTCTTTTGAGTACCAGGGTGCAGATAGCTTTAGCTTGCATTTGCATGGATGTTCTTACAGTTTTCCGAAAAAGTGTTAAAATCATTTAGAAGGCTGTTGGCATCGTACATGGGGTTGGCAGGGCAAGAAATGAGTTCAAGCATTAGGTTGTCCATGGGGTGGTTTTGAAGGATCTGAAGGTTTGATCTTTTACACTAAAGATTTGGTCTTTTGTACTAATGTATAAATGTTTGACAAGTGCAGTGGTTTTTCAAATTAAACATCTAAATGGTAAGCTCGTTGTCTATGCTACACCATTCTTTTGTCTCTCCTATTGGCTCATAGAGGAACACCATTATGAGATCTTTTTTGAGCTTAAGTAAATATTGCTACCTCAATTTCACTACATAACCCAACTGTGATAGAACATGCACTTAGTAAATCCACGGGGGAAGAACATGCGTGCTACATCTGTTTATTAAGTTTCATTGCCAGCTAGAAACTGAATACTGCTGAACATTAGGAAATTGTTATGGCAGTTGCCCACTCATTGTCTTCATGATAACATCCTTTTCCCACTGGGTTGCTTGAGGGGCCAGAATTAATATTGAAGATGGACAGACAGCTGTGCCCATGACCATGGGATCCAGTTCTGTGTCTGGACTTTATGCGGTGGGGTGCATTCATCTCAAGCCTGACTGTGAGACTGCGGAGTTGCTAGTGATGGTGAACCAGTGTCAGCTCACCTTTACGAAATGAGGACCTGTGGTAGCACTTGATATAAGTGGCCCGTGGGGGACGAAACACAGCGAACTGTTGAGGTGGCATTCTGCTTGGCCCATAAAAAGTCTGCACGTACCTCGAAGCGGGGCACATGGGAGTGAGGGTGAATGAGAGAGACTCATTCTATCCCTGACAACAGATCAAACCTCCGAGTGGAACAGATACAGATTCATGCAAGTTGACTCCGACATGCCTTTTTGGAGGGACTACATCTTTATGCTCGGTGGTTGTTTTTGACTTATTATACATGACCCAATATGAGTGTTCCTGAAAGCTGAGGTGTGAATTAGGTATTGGGTTTCAGAATAGGGAGATGTGGTCGGGGGCAGGAAGGGATAAGTAGGGTTAGGTTCTAGACAGCGGATGGTCCTCTTTTGTCTGTCTGCTTTCCCCTTACTTCCCTCTTTTTGTGCTCTTCGTGGAAGCTGAGAAAATAAGATGTATCGTTGTGAGTTGTTTATATAGTATTATAGTTACCTAGTAATGAAGGACCTCTAAGTGCAGTATGGTCTTCTTGCCATGGTCATCATGAATAAAAAAGAATTGAACCTGAAATTCAATGAGTCAAGTCACGTAATGAAGAGCTCAAATTTGACAAAAGATACCACATTCAATAGGTTGTTTTTGAGGAATAAATGTTGCCAAACCACAGTATTTATTATTCACTTATTTCTAGAAACATTGCTATTCAGGTACAGGGTGTCTTTGCACTAAACAAACAAGTACAGAAATCACAGAACCTGATCAGTAAAAAGCCTAATCAGTAGAAACTCTGATTTTCAATTACCTGTCAAAACCTAGATGATTTTCAGTACTTCTTAAATCATGTGGAAGCTTATTGAATTCATTTAGTTTGCATTTCTGTATACAAAGGCATACTTAATGTTTTGTTTTACTGTTTTGGTAGGTTCAGGCTATTTTGAAGAGGCACTGGAATCAGTACAAAGTTCAATTTGGAAACAGCTTTGCACACTCAGAAGGTCTACGCTCTGCCTCATATACAGTGTCTTCAATCAGTGAAGTTCAGACTTACATCTATCCCCATGACTCTAACAATGAACAACTGAATGGTAAAAATTGCCATGACATGGAAACTTTAAAATCTGATAAACTATATGCATGATACAGTTGTAGGTTTATTCTAACTTTTGTATACTTTAAAATACAGCGTGTCTTGTTTATTTGCGTATAGCACAAGATTTTAAACAAACTTTGCCTCTTCAGTTTCTACTGTGTAGACAAAGTCGGCATATATTTCGTATGAAGCGACATAATTGTGTATGAAGGTGTTCACTATTATGTATTGTAGTTCACATCATTTGTCTGTGCTAACATAAGTCAAAAGTCTATTTTTATCATATGTTATTATAATGTAACATTTCATGTCCATGTGTAAACTACCGTTGTGATTGCTGGTTGCCAAATTTGTAATAGATTGTCTAATCTAGCATTGAACTATTCACACTGAGTGTTATATGCTTTAACTTGACCAGTATCTTCATTGAGATTTCTAGAAACACTGGGCTGGATGGCAAACTGCCTTGTGCTAATTTGCATTGGAGTTCAATATAGTATCATATCGAATATTGCCGGTGTGTTCTATAGCACTCTCTTTTATTTGTGCTGAAAGAAATTGAATAAAATAATGCAAAGTGTCACAGCCAGGCGGTTTTACTTAATGATGCCCCTTGATTGTGATGGGTTCTGTACTTGCCAAATGTGGATTGTTTAGCTAGTGCTGATTGAAATGGTTTGGTGATCTATCACTGCCAGGGCTTGTGACATATATAGAATAGTCAACAGAACCAAAAGATGTAATCTTGTCTTATAAATTAATTAAGGGTGACGATAGGTTATCTGTGGTAATCAGGTATTGACTAAAGTGCCTGAAACATATCTAATATGTGTCCGTGTAAATAATTATTATGAAATTGCAATCATGCAATATGTATTTTCTTACACATAGTAAACATTGCTGCAGCTTTGGAACCCTTAGCATTAACCCCTTCTATGCCCATGACGTGATAGTCTCGTCATGGAGCGCAGTTGCGCTGTGCCCATGACGAGACTATCTCGTCATGGACCCCGCCCGCTAATGAAAGGCCCGGCACAGGAGGGGGAAAGGGCGGGGCACTCAAGGGGTTAATATTCTGAATTGTGCCACATATCATGCAAAGGGCTCAGGTGTGAGAAAAGGAGGGTAGGATGTTACCCTTTAATTAATTTCCTTACGTTCTTAACATGCACATTTACATGCAACCTAACAACAGGGATAAAAGCTATGTATGTTTATTTATATATGTATTTCTGCTATACTGCTGGCCATAAACGTGCCACAGTTATCTGTGTAAATTCCACATGCAGTATATTTTTATTAGAAATAATCCCTTGTTCCTTTTTGTTCACCAATTTCATTTTCTGTTTTTAATTGTATTACTCTGGTGAATTTACCGTCTTACTTTTTATGGTGCGACAGGCAACATGTTTCTTGTATGAAGCACCAATTTATAATTCATAAATAACCTACACCTTTTTCTGAGTCCGGTTTTATTAATAAGGACCTGATTTCAAAGAATACCTAAAAGTGGACTCTAAGTACACCTCAAAACTGCTCATGAAAATCCTCCTTAATTGCTACTCATTCCTCATCCTGCACAGATGGGGAGATGAATGCACTTACATTTACCCGCTTGACTTCTGGGGTACCAACGCATGCCAATGACGAATATTTTATCCAATGTTTGCCCTGGTTCTGGGTAAACATTAGAGGGACGCTTTCTTCTGTGGCTTATGTCATTGAAATATCATAAAGGAGATCTGGGGACACTTTAAAGTATATATAGATGAATAGCGCAGCCACAGACAGAATTTACTTAGCACATGATAAACTAGAGACCTATCCAGTTCAAATTTATGACAGATATGATTCTGGTGTGTACCTCATCCAGTGCTGCTTCAGCAGTTATTTTTTACCTGAACGCTTTTTTCTCAGGCAGCTATGGTCATCATCTTAGTTCTCAGAACCTTATCCTGTTTTGGGGGTCTGTGTTCTGTCCTTTTCTTCCCTTGTGCTTTTAAATTCCTTCTCATATGTGTATCCTGATGTCTATTAGTTTTAAAACCAGTCTCTTATACAGACGACTACTTCTTGACTGGTAGGCGGGCCTGGAAGAATCACCCAATTCCATTCAAATATAAAGTAGAGGTATATTGTCTTTCAGTGTGAAACTGTGTTGACTCCCCTCTCCCACCATTCCATCACATATGTCACAAACCTATTTCCAAACGGTCCCATCAATAGATAAATGGGTCTATCTGGTGATACCCTACGTTGTTAATGTTTCGACCCCTTTCCCTCCACTCTACGAAATTTTCAAGTTATTCTGTGTCTCTACCACTTAAAAGATCAGGATTTTTTATTGCAATCTTGTCTGTCGAGCATTATTGCTTACTTTGCTTGGGACACATAAGTATTGAGCTAAAAGATTCCCCAGTAAATAACCTAAAATGTCTCGGATAGCATTCAACAGGATAGTGCTTAAATTGTTTAAAAAAATAATAATAATAATACTAAAATAAGTCCTGTGTTCCTAAGTTTTACTCAGGAGCCTGCTGCCAAATGCTGGTGTTGCCATACATTAAGTCTGCCCAGTCTTGCTTGTACCTCATGCCTCTTTGTACCGCCACTCTACAATTTAAGCTTTCTTACCTGACTTTCAGAAAGTTGTTTTTTTCTGCACTTTTTACTCTCTTTATATGTTTACCTACCTTTCTCTTCATGTTTGATTCTCCCATTTCTGCCTATATTTCATTTGCTGTGGGTGAAATTCTGATGAAAAAGGATTCTTTGGCTCCAAAAATGAATGTCGGTGCCCATCACCATACCCAGATGCAGAAGTTAAAATCTGGATAGTCTCCTGTAACAGTTTTTGCTTTGAGTTTGAGTAGGTCTCTGAAAATGCATTTTCAAAGTTCCCAGTTCTCAGATCTGCACAGAACTTTAAGAAACGTTTTTCTATAAAATTCTTAATGGAGGCATATTTTTCACCAGACCTTATATCACACCATTTTCATTTCTGAGTTACGCCAAATTTAGCATCTTAATGTGTCTGGCATTACCATGTGATGTAGGACTTCTGAAAACCACAAACAGAGTTACTGGAAAGCATCATATACTATATACCATGACAGTGATTATAAAGGAGCCAGAAGTTCACTTTCTTTATCTTTCGATCTGTCTCTTTCGCCCTGTTATTTTCTTTAGTCAACTGGTGAGATTACCAGAAAATGGTACTTTACCTCTGGCCTCCACAACATGCCACTACGCTGGCATCCTCCCAGTGAAATAAAATTAATTTAGGTGGTTTTACCTTACGATATTATCCTGCTCAAACTGCACTCTTGTGCAGTAAACTAGTTTTTAGGAAAAATGAGGAGTAAAAAAGAAAATATAGCTTAACCATGCCAGTAGTAATAGCCTAAATATTTAAAGTCTAATGTGGTATTATTTCTATCTAATTAATTTTTTTTTTATCTTATTTTGTCCTAATTTAATTTATAACACACTTTTTAAATAGGAATTCAACGGTAAATTAAATTAATAACTCAACCGGCCAGAATGCTATAAACAATTAAGAACATACTATATGGAATTCTTTTTTTCCTCCTCCTCCTCCTTTAAATCCAGAGCTGCAGGGACAGGAAGCAGAATAGGTGAGGCAAGACACAAAACATAGAATGGTCAAATGAAGATAAAGGGGAGGATGGGGATGAAGAACACTAAAAAGGGAAGGTGGGAGGAGGCGAGTGTATAGGGCTCATGCATTTAGGAAGTGGAAAGACTAGCAAAAGAATAAGCGCAAAAAGTAAAGGCAGGCAAAGTATGCAGTACTTACTTTGAGCAGTGGTTGCATGCGGGGCCAACCAGCACTCATTTTAGGGGATCATCAAATATGTTTTCTATCCAGAGCAAGAAAAACATACCTGCAAGAGTGAAATAAAGAGGCAGGGAGTGTCTGGAGGTGAATGGAAGAGGCAAGAGGTGGAATTAAGACAACACAGCCTTGGTATTTGGCACCCTGAACTTCAATAGTGCCGGACGCAGGGTTCTGAGCAAATATGTCTGAATCCTGCTCGTATTCTTTTACAGTTTAAGTACTGAAGGTACAGTGTTGTGTGCTCGAGGAGGGAAATACATTAAAACATTTACTTAGAAAATGTTATAAAGGGTATTGGCCAGGGTAGGAGGTTTGAAGAGTTTCTCATCTGGGGTGAAAACCACAAAGGGGAGAGAGAACTGACAATGACATGACTTTCGGTATGAGTTCCATTTGTCAGCTTTAAATAGGAGAATGTCATCCTCAATGAACATTTTAAGAACAGGATGAGCCAGCTTAGGTTTTATGATGTAGTTGTTTTTTTGTCAACACAAATACCCCCTTACTCTTCTCCAAGGTAATGAAGGAAGGATTTGAATAATTCCAATTTACTAAACCACATACATGCAGACCACGAAGAGAGTCTCAAATGAAAATCAAATCATTAAGGGCCCATTCTCAGCTTGTATGAACACTTCTGGCTCCCAGAAAAAATCTGTCTTATGCCATTGTGTGGCCATTGATCCAGTTGGCAAAAAAGGTCCGACCTTTAATGATTTTATTGAAATTGCCATATTAAAGAGATTAAAGCTTTTTCCACTGTGATCATTTGCCCAAACTACATGCAAAAAAGAGAAATATGTGCAGGTTAACCAATGCAAGTGCCTTTATCCTTGTTTCTTTCAAGCAAGTCTTTAAAGTCCATTTCCTACTTGAACATTGAGATATCCGTTATCTCTCAATTACATTTATAGTCTTCTTTTACAACCTGTTCTTCTACTTCTTTGAAGCTTCAGACTTCTCTTCCTGTTATGCTTAGTTTCTGTCATGCTAATCATCAAAACTACTGTCATTATCCACGTCTCTCTTTTACTGATCTGGCTGCATCTTCTGCAGACCTATCAAATGGCAAACTCCATTACAGTTTCATTTTATAGGGTTCCTCCCCACATCAGATTCTTGACACATGGTCTTACGTTTTCCTTATATCCTGGTTGGTCTGTCGGAGTTACTTCCTTGTGTCAATCGAGCCTTATCAAAATGATCCCCTACAGAAATGTTAATCTGCTTGCTTCCAAATGTTCTAGCACATAATCTAATTTATTATGAGACGTACATATTTCATTGTGGATATTGTCTTCAATACGAGAAAAAAATGTCCACTAGACAAAACCTATGGACATGCCATCTAGGAAAATTATCCACTAAATCAAAAACTATTCATTCTGAAAAAAAACAGTGGCGAGGATTGTAATGTCAGCATATGACATCACAACCTAATGGTACCTGAAAACAGGAATCAACTGAAACATTTTTCTTTGTACACTTGAAAAGACCTTTCCTAGTAGAGCCTTTGAATTCACCCCACTGCACCTAGACTACCCTTTTAAAATACCACTTCACATGCTCATGTGACCCCTAGAAGGCATACAGCATGTTACAAGCTTTTAATATTATACCTTAATGTGTTCTTTAGTGAATTTAACTGTCCAATTAATGTCGTCATTACTGTATTTATATTTGATTTTTTTCTTCTGATGCAGATTGTTGCCATGTTTGAGGGTTTTTTCTTATAAACCTTCCCAATGTATTATTGTATGTATACCTACATACACACATATATGTATGTATTGTTCAAATGTGACTTACTTTTGAAATGTATGACTAATATAACTTTTGAATTCACAACAACTAGTTTGTGTTTGAGAACCCCTTGCTTTGCATTTTCCGAATGTATCAGGTTTTTTTAGTTAATGTTTTCTTACAAATGCCTCTTTTTATCGAATGTGTATAAAGCTGATATGTTACAGTAATTTGAAATAAAAAGTAAAATCAAATAAATGTCTGCCAAATTGCCACAGGATTTGTATGAACAACATTGTTTTCAAAAGAAGATTTTTTTTAAAATAATGTTTATTAAACCTATTCGCATTGCTTAGTATAGTTTTGATCCATTGCAGCGATTGCTGATGACATTTAGAGACATAATTAGTGAAAAAGAAACACAGATAATGAGTTAAATTGACATTTCCCATTGAATAAACATCAGGTTATCTTGCATATAACATACAAATTTGTTGCAGTCCTAGGTGCAGTATAAGTGAGTAATTATGCATCAGTACTTAAAGAAGATTGCATGGGGTGATGTATAAAAGGGAAAAGTGAACAAATAACTGAACAGGCTCAAATGCGGGGCAGTGCCTGATACTACTCAGGATAATAGTGGGTAGGGTTTGTAAATATACTTACGTTGGATTAGATGGTGCGTGGAGGTCGACAGAGCTTGTAGCACATGGTGAGACAGGTAAGTTGTGTATCGGAAACTAATCAGCTGGAGTTGTAAAGAGGTTAAAATTACAAAAATTGTTTCGTAATAAAACTGCTGTGTTGGCTTTGAAATGTGATGGGATCAGAGTTTTAGATAGTTACTGATATATCAAGTTACTTTAAATATATCTTCACCGTGGTTTTGAGGCAAATTCTCAGTGTAAAAGGCCTTTTATAACATTATGAAGGCCTTAGAGTTCTCTTTGATGGACAGGCTGAAATGTAATTGCCTCCACTAAACAACCAACCAACATTTACATTTTGTTTTAAGTCGCATTGCCTTTCATAATTCAAAAACGATTTGTTTAGATGACTATTTCCTGTAGTTGATGGGACAGTGCTTTATAAGCTTTGGAACAAGCTCCCATCCTCCCTACAATCTTCAACAGATCTAATACACTTCAGAAAAGCCCTAAAAACATGGCTTTTCCCTATGTAACCCCAGAACTTATAGCTTCCCACCCTCGATAGCAGCAGGCACTTTGTCTACATGTAGGCCCTCAGTGCCAGGATACCTGTAAGGTGATAGTGCACTTTATAAGTGTTTTAAATAAATAAATCAATCATATTGCTGACTTTTCATTAATGCCCACGTGTAGTTACGAGAACTATTTGGCGGTAGCCAACGTTTTCAACATGTATCGTCATAATATTTAATTTATTACTGAGTAACTGTGCCAGTGTCACAGAAGTAAATAAAATAGTTCACTAACTGAATGGACATTCAAGGCAAGGATGCAAAAGTGATTCTACAAAACATGTAAAAGTTCATTTGTCTTTTGGGAGATGTTTGAATGTATGTGTTACAATCACAAAGTAATTCACAACAGAGAAAGGTTTGTCTGAGACAGAACTCAATTCTAGAAACGTATATATTTAAAACACATTTATCAAATTGTAAAAGTGTGCACCCCAATTGTCCTGATACATATGACGATTTGTGAGTGGAGAGAACTCACACTGAGGGGCATTTTTACAACTAAAGTGGCGGAGTACGGTGTTAAGCCAAGAAGGCTAACAACGCGCTCCGTCACTTTAGAAACGCAGGGCTGCACCGTATTTACAACAATATGTGCAGGCCTGCATTTCTCTATGCGCTGGTGCTAACTTTAGCTGCCTGGCACCAACGCATGCACCCTTGCACCATAGCGCAAGGGTGCCTGTGTTGTGGGAAATGATTGTTTATGTGCAGGAAGGTGTCCCTTCCTGCACATCAACAATCATAAATGGCGATTTGTAACTTCTATGTGTGCTGCTTGTGTAGCACAAATAGAATTTGCAACTTGTCATTTTTAAAATGATTGTTTACGTGCAGGAAGGTGTCCCTTCAATCATATATTGCGTTTTGCTGTTTCTATGTGTGCCACACAATGCAGCACACATAGAAACAGTAAAAACAAGGAGAAATAAAGCATTTCTCCTGTTTAAGACCAGGGTCACCCTGGTCTTAATTTCTAGGGCTGTCCCATATTTACGCCACCCATTTCAATATGGGACTTTGTCAAAATCAATGGGTGTTGCAGCAGAACGCCCACCACAACACCCATTGCCCACCTCTTTCATGCTAAGTATAGCATGAAAGGATGCCTTCTTCACTAAGGCAGTGTAAAGCCACGTTAAGTGGCTTAATGCAGTCTTGTGAAAAAATCGAAGCCCCTATCGGCACAGGAACATAGGAAAAAGTGGCGTTCCTGTGGTGATAGGGGCTTGTAAATATGCCCCTAACTCTCTACATTTAGTGTATTGAACTAAATATAACAGTATTCTAGTTTTAAAACCACAGTAGTGCCGGCTCATTATTTTTCCACATAGGGTAAGACCACCATTTCGACAGTAACAACAATGTTGACAGTGGACCCGAGGACACAGCATAGGACATGCTGGTAAAATCATGACATAACATATAGGTAGAAGCACTGATTTTAGACTGTTGGGAGTAACCTCTCTTTGTATGAAAAACTAGTCACAAAACACTCTAGACACCGAGATCTCTCTCTGGATTTCATTCATAAGATAATATCGGATCCTTAACGGCTAGTAGAAAAGCACGCTCCTTACAGCTTTCCTCAGGGCAAGAGTGTGACTTATTTTATTGAATCTCACTGGATTTAAGTCTCTGTTGTGGCTATAGGCATACAATAGTTGCATCTGCAAGTAGTTTGGCCTTAATGACAAGGTTTTCTGACAATTGACGGGAACTTGCACTGGAAGCAGAACCAAACAGGGAATCCGCGGATGTTGAAAAGTATGGATGTGATTTGCACTGCAGCATAGCAGGCTCAAGCTTAGGTGGTGGAGGTAGAGGTGGAGGTGGAGGTGGATGTTTATTTTATTTATTTATTTTCTAAACTTTTAGAGCGCGAACAAATACCACGAATGGTGTCTCGGCGCTGGGCAGACAGAGAGGCACTTCCTGTGCATTATTGAGTGAATAACCAAGTCTTCACTTGCTTTCTGAAGAGCAGCAGTGAAGAGCTGTTTTTTATGTGATGGGGCAAGGAGTTCCAGAGCCTCAAGGCAGCTACCAAGAAACGTCTGTCTCCCCAAGTGACTGTTCTCACTCGTTGAATGCATAGGGATGCGGATGAGGCAGATCTTAACGCTCTCTTGGGAACATACAGCTGCAGTGATTCCCTAAAAAAGTCGGATCCTTGGCTATTCAGTGCCTTGTATATAATACACAAAGCCTTGAATTTTGTTCTTTTTTTTACTGGGAGCCAGTGCAGTTGGTAGACGACGGATAAAATAGGCGCGAACTTGGGAGTTTTGGTCAAGATTCGTGCAGCGGCGTTCTGCACCATTTGTAACTTTTTGAAGACCTGCTCCTGAGCATTCAGCAGAAGCCCATTACAGTAGTCCACCTTGGATAGCACCAAGGAGGACATCAGGGTTTTCCCTGCAGACAGGGGAAGGTAAGGTAGTAACTTTTTCACTTTCCGTAGCGTAAAAAAGGAAGAGGAGACTACTGCATTGGCATGATTAGTGAAACTTAGTTTGTTGTCAAACAACACTCCTAGGTTTCTGACCTTTGAGACTGGGATGGGTGGGTTGCCCATTTCCGGTGGCCACCAGATCGGAGACCAAGATGGTTTTAGGTCTCCAAACACCATTACCTCGGTCTTATCGGTGTTCAGCTTTAGACAATTACTGTCCATCCAATGACTGATGGCTCTCATGCCCGTCTGAAAGTTGGCTGCCACTTCGGTCCCGTTTTTATGCACTGCCAACACCAACTGGGTATCGTCGGCGTACGAAGTCACTCCCATTCCGTGGGTTTTAATGACCCTCGCCAAGTCCGACACATAGATGTTAAAAAGTGTCGGACTCAGCGAGGATCCCTGGGGGTCTCCGCAAGGCAGCACAAACGTTGGTGAATAGAAATTCCCCATCTTTACTGACTGTTCTCTGTTAGCCAGGAAAGAAGCCAGAAGCTCCGCAGCCTTGCCCTTTATGCCCATGGCTGTGACACGGTCGATCAAGATGTTGTGATCGACCGTGTCAAAGGCTGCCGAGAGATCAAGCAAGATCAGAACAGCCGAGCCACCCTGGTCCATGATCTGTCTGATCTCTTCAGAAGCCTTGATGAGCGCCGTCTCCGTTCCATGTCCTTTCCTGAACCCAAACTGGGTGTTATTTAACAGGTTGTTATGATCAATATAGCTAGCCAACTGTTTGTTTATAACTTTTTCAAGTATTTTTGATGGATAAGGAAGGGCTGCTATAGGGCGATAACTTTTTAATTCCAAGGTGTTAAGGGTAGGTTTCTTTAGAAGTGGCTTTATTATAGCAGTTTTCCAACTTTGAGGATAGTTTCCTGATTCACAGATGGTACTGCAGATGTTCTCCAGGATTGGTGCTACCACATCAGATGTTAATTTGATGATGGTTGGTGGGCAAGGATCCAGAGGGGAACCTGACATGGCGGCGGCGTCGGCGGTTCTTTGCACATATATGTATTTCCTTTAAAAAATTTAGAGGGATGTTAAACTTTGTACTGTAAAAATACTGAAATTCACCAGTTAAGGTTAGCAACACAACCATAATGTGTTCACCCCACTGTTTATGACAGCACATACCCTGTCCCTAGAAATCTGATTGCAGAGCAGGGAGGATGGGTGGGTCGGTAAGGAATCTCTACCAGATAAGGAGTTACTGAAAGTAAGTAACTTGTTCATCTGATGGAGACTTCTGTTGTGTTTCGATTTAGATGTCCGTACATAGGTTTTCCTAAATCATGTCCTTATATGGGCACAATTCGCATTGCCCTTATTTAGGCATAGAATCCCAGTCCTTATTTAGGCATTAACCATGCTATCCAAATACAGGCATGGTCACCTACATCCGTCCATCCCAACGTCACAACGAGTTCTTAGAAAACCAGACCCTTAAGCCTTTGGGACTTTCCCTAGCTAGGATTATTGATTTCTCCAAGAACTCATCTATTATGCATTAACTACTATTCATGACGTCTTCCTCTGCCTGACTTTACGTCAATGCTACCATTCCTAAGCACCTTCCAGGTATAAATATACCTTCCCTTACCATGGCAAGCCACGGCTTGGCTGCACAGCTCAATACGGCTTGCCACGGCAAGTATGGAAGAATTCGAGTCCCCGCCTGACGCACCGACCAGACGCTGTCATCCCTGCTCACAGAGAATCCAGCTTCCAGTGTTCTGACTCCCTTCCCGGGGTGTTAGAGTTGTGGTAAATATTTAATTACCTGTACTATTTTTCATGCGGTAAAGTCTAGTAAGAATAACTCAGTAAAAATAAGAGGCAGAATCCGTGGTATTAGAGGTTCTGAAAGGCTTTATTCCTTACAAGGAATTATGGTTCGAACCATAGGCATCAAATTCCATCACCACGAGGGTTCAGGAAGGGAAGGCAATACATTATTGACAAGTAAAGATATTTATATGAAAAGCATTACATTAAGAGAGATGCAGGAGGCGTAACAGCTGATAATATAGATAATAATACACATACGTAATGTAAAAAGGCGTAAACATAGGCGTAGACTAGAAACGTCATTAAACATGATGTCACAGGTGGGTGGATCCATAAGAGAATCCTGCAGTGTCAGCAGAAATACTTGGCAGAGATGCGTGCGCAGCCGCATGACGTGTGATTGATGTGCAACTAGAGGGTGAAGGGGACTTGACATTTAGCTCTACATGTGGAGACAGAAGTCTGGGGGGTCATGTCAACCTAATCCCAAATCATATCTAATATCTTATGTTTAAAGAACTGTGTTATCCAAAAGAAAAGGTCTCTCGGACGGAATCTATTCTATACTGACTGTTAATGCGTGTACAAGCGTCTAAGTGTCTACATGAGATGCGAGGGGGCAGGAATCCTCCATGGTAACAGGGGCTATGAATTACTTGCATGAGGACAGTGAGGCCTGGCCCTTTGCTCGGTAGCTGGAAGAATGTTTACCTAAACTACTAGACAGGAATGCATCGGATGAGGAGCGGAGCAGATAATCTTGAAGGTGAAATACAGTTTTTGGCAGGCAACAGGCCGGATCAGGCACCGTTAGCCGCGCAGGGAGTAGGACAAAGTTCATGGATACAGATGCGGGCTCGGACTGGAGCTTTCAGAGGCAGAAGGCAGGAAAGGCTTGATGGCAGAATTCAGGGCCTACTCGCTTGAACTGTAAAACGTGGAAAGTGAACCACATAAAGTCGGTGGCCTTTCATGTTTAGGAATGGAATATCCGACTCGTTCATGGCGGATCTGAAAGAGGGCATGTTGACGGTGGACGCACATGTATTTGCGTCTTCATAACTGGAACTGGAGGGAACATACATGTACTTGTAGCATGTACATGGAGCCGTTGGGGTCTAAGATAGGGGACATAATCTGATCATAAAATTCATATTTCCTCATTCCCTCCTTGTCCCCTACGAACCCTCAGGAGATATCGATCTTCATCAATCCATCAATCTGTTCATATAGCATCATTTGTTCTTCTTTCTTCTTCCGGGATCTTGAATGAGAACTTGGATGCGGAATACACGATGTGGCACACAAACCACAAATCGCTGGCCCACATTGTAGACATAAGCAGCAACTGAATAATATGAGAAAGCCAATACCTAGGAAGGATAGAATCCTCCATCCCCAGGCTGACAACACGCTCCAGAACCAACCGGACCAAGTCCAGGTGCCTGGACTCTGGTGTATCTGGCTTATAATCTTATGAAGGCGAGTTATGGCTTTATATACTGATGGCGAGTTTTCTGGTATGAAAACACAGCAACTTGATCCGATGACCCTACAAGCTCCGCCCCTATCGGCCAGGATGTCGTCAAGGACAAGACTATTTTGAAGCACAACAATCCGCATCGCAGACTGCTCCTCTGTTAAGTTGCCTAGGGCGGAAGTAGTCTCATTCACTACTGCTTCAAGGGTTCTAGTTAATCTACGTATCAGTTTACTATTAGTGACTGTACCTATATAGGGAAAGAAACCTTTATTGAAATCTGTGTATTGCTCCCATGCCGTTTCAGTGTAATCGACAATCGGGAGATCTCTCTGCTGTCTATTGTGTACTAAATGAGTATTTCTATGATAATCAGGAGGGGCTAGGAAAACAGGTGGCAGAAGGAATGCTATGTAACAGGTACCATCCCAATCTAGAGGTAAACGTATATATGCAGTCTGGCCACATATGAAGTAGGAATGACGAGAAGCTCTGAATGTAGACTTGCCTTGATCACTGAATTTTATCACAGTGGTGCATTTACTATGGCCCATGTGTATGGAACCATTCTTTCTTACACATAATTCACCTTTAACTGGAAATACTGACATAGCGGGCAAGATTGGTGTAGCTTCGGATTCAACATTCAGAATCATGAGGTTAAGTGTGAAGTTACCTAATCCATATACTTCATTTTCTAGATCAGTTCCTGTTCTTTTGGGAAGTCCCTCCTTGTTAGGGTAGCAGACTTTAAGCAAAACTAGGTTCAGGTTTCCCCATACCCAGTTGTCTTGATAAACTACGGAATTTGAATCTAGGGAATTAATCAAACTAAACCATGCTCCACAGGAGCCATTGTGTGTGAACGGATACGGAAAGAGAGGCAAAACTCCCTTATAGCTCTGATAGGGAGGAAGTCGGCCACATATCCAACAATTGGTAGCATTGTTGGTCTGATGGGAATGATGTAACATACTAATAAAAGTGTTGTTGCGCAGCGCAAATCTATAAGATATACGAGGTATAGGCGTCCCCCACATATTTGGTGGTCTACCGAAGATCACCTCATACGGGGATAGCCCTGTTCGAGAATGTGCTACCATTCTCATGTAAAAGAGCGCAACTGGTAAGGCTACTATCCAATCGACACCTTTTTCTCTACATACTTTGGACAATCTAATTTTCAGAGTTTGATTATGCCGCTCCACGAGACCTGCTGCCTCGGGATGTCGGACACAGTGGAATTTCCATTGGTAACCTAACAGAAGTGAAACGTGTTTCATTAGTTCGAATGAGAATGGCTGGCCGTTATCTGAGTATACAACACGTGGTAAACCATACCGTGGGAAGAATTCTCGAACTAACTGTTTGGCAGTAGTCGGGGCAGTGTAATCTGAGACGGGATACGCCTCTGTCCACCGGGAAAGAGCACAGACAACTACGAGGACATATTTGAATCCTCGACAACGTTCCATCTGGATATAATCCATCTGGAGGACTTCAAAAGGGTGATCGGGAGGTTGAAATCCACCCTGGTCTACAGGTACGCCTTTTCCTGGATTGAACTGACAACAAATCATACAGGTACGTACTTTCTGTTTGGCTGCTGCTCGCAAGTGTTTGTTGAACCAAATGTGTTGAATACTATCTAGCATAGCTTTTTCTCCTAGGTGCGCTGGACTATGTATTGTGTTAATGATGACTTGAACCATGGAGTCGGGAAGAAACCATATAGATTTTCCCTTCGTCATCCATCCTTGATCCGTTTGGATCCCTCCTAATTCAGTCCATCTCTTTATTTCTTCTGGTGTAGCATGTGTCTGTATGTCAATTACATCAAGGGCGGGATCCTTAACTGTCATACAATGTGTTGGTGTCGGAACTATTGTCTTTGTCGTGTCAGTTGTATGAGTCCGGTTCTGAGCAGTCTGTTTAGCTGTTCTGTCAGCTAGGTCGTTACCCTGGGAAATGATATCGGTAACTTTCGTATGGGCCTTGCATTTCATAATCGATATTGCAGTAGGTAGATGAATCGCGTCTAATAGAGCTTGAATGAGGGGTCCGTGTTGGATGTGGGTACCGTGAGAAGTTAAATAACCTCTCTCTCGCCACAGTACGCCGAAGTCATGGACGACTCCGAATGCATAACGTGAATCTGTGTATATGTTGACTTTCTTATTTGTGGCTTGAATACAGGCTTGTGTCAGAGCGATGAGCTCTGCTGCTTGAGCTGACAAAGTGTCAATACAATTTGTTTCGATCACTTCAGTGTCTGTTGTGACTGCGTAAGCTGCCACTAACTCTCCTGTACTTGTTCTCATACATGAACCATCTACATACAATGTCAGGTCCGGATCTGATAAAGGGATATCTGTCAAATCTTGTCTGGGTTTCGTCGTGATAGTAATGACTTCAATACAATCATGTGCTAATGGATCTGTTTCGTTTACTGGCAAAAGTGTGGCAGGATTTAATGTATTACAACGTCTGATTTCTATGTGTGGCTGAAACAATGTTAATTCATAACCAGTGAGTCTTGCTATAGTCAAGTGTTGTGTTTGCGTTCGGTTCAAGAGAACCTCTACTGCGTGTGGTACTTGTACTGTCAATTGATGTCCTAACACTATGGCATCGCTTTGTCTGATTGCTAAAGCTGTTGCTGCCACTGATTTCAGGCACGCAGGAAGAGCCTGAGCTACGGGATCTAATGTACTAGAAAAATAAGCACATGGTTTGTGTGATCCTGCTTGTTCCTGAGTGAGTACTGACAAGGCAGTACCTTCGCGTTCTGTAACAAAGAGTGTAAAATGTTTACTGTAACATGGTGTTGCTAAAACAGGTGCTTGACATAAAGCTTTCTTTAAGCTTTCAAAAGCTTGTGTATGTTCTTGAGTCCAAGGGAGGACAGTCGATGTGGCTGCCTCCTGTGTTGTCAACTGAATGAGTGGTTTTGCTAGAAATGCATATTGAGGGATCCACTGCCTACAGTATGAAGTGAGGCCTATAAAAGCCCGCACCTCCTTTTGTGTCTTAGGTGGTGGCATGTTAGCAATTAACTGGATGCGGTCGGGTGTAAGCTGTCTTCCCTCCTTGGACAGCAAGTGCCCAAGGTAAACAACTTGCTGGACACAGAATTGCAGATTAGAAGGGGACACTTTGTGCCCCTTGTCGGCTAAGAAATGTAAAACCGTCAGTGATGCTTTTTCACATTCAGGTTCGCTTCGTGCGGTGATCAGCAGATCATCGACGTATTGAAGCAGGGCAGTGTGAGCTGGCATGTGAATACTGTCAAGTTCTCTTTTCAGTGCTTGGCTATAGATGCTGGGGCTTTCTGTGAATCCTTGAGGTGCGCGTGTGAATTTAAAACTTCGTCCATTTAAACTGAATCCGAACAAATATTGGCTTTCCGGATCGATTGGGACGCTAAAGAAAGCGTTCTTGAGATCAATTACAGTAAAGAACGTTGCTTCTGAATCTATGGCCGTTAATAATGAAGAGATATCTGGGACCACGGGGTATTGTGGTACAATGCATTTATTTAATTCTCGCAGATCAATAACTAATCGATATACTGGTGGTGCTTTTGGATCCGTTCTTTTAAGAATCGGAATTATCGGGGAATTACATACATTGGAGTCGGTTTCCACAACCACTCCTTGTGCAATGAGCTCGTCAATGATTTGCAGCAAAGCCACAACAGCATCGGGTGGTAACTTGTATTGTCGCATTCGTGGTAGTACCACTCCTGTTTTTAGTGTGACTCGATATGGTGTAATGTTCATGCAACCAACATCAGTGGGGCCTTGTGCCCATAAATGTGCAGGTAGATTCTGCAGCCGGTGATCCATGTCTCTGGACACGTAGTGACCTTTGAAGTCACGTAAAAATAATCGTACTCCATCCGGAGAACAACATATTATAGCTCCTAGAGCTTTCAATGTTTTTATACCTAACAAGTTTTCTGGACATGATTTAGTAAGCAATAAATCTGTAGTTCGTGTCAATGGACCAACCGTAAGTGGAAGGGGTTGCGATACTTCGTTAATGATAGGCTTTCCTGAGAATCCAAGGGAAATATTCTGTGAGCCTGAGAGGGGTGCCCCTGGAACTTCACTGCGTCGTATAGTTGTTCTGCTTGCCCCTGTATCAAGTAAAAACTTTCTGTCTTCCCCTAATAGTTCACTATGTACATAAGGTCCCTCTTGATCTACAGGAACCTCGATAAGGGGTAAGCCAACTTCCCTCTCCAGGCTATTTCATGTGTATCGCTGATAATCGGGATAATCAGTTTGTGCATACTGGTACATCTGTTGTGTCGTTGCTTGTGTTGCAGCAATAGGCTGCGCTTGTGGTGTTGCTACGGTCTGTTGTGGAGCTGTCTGTTGTGGAGCTGGCCTAGATTGTGCATGCTGAGGGATTTGTGACGGTTCTGATCCTGTCTAGGTGGACGTGGTCTTTCCTGGGTTTTACCCGTGGCGATATTATGTTTCAGAACTGCACAATCGTGTATATAATGACCTTGTTGTTTACAATAGTTGCATGCCCCTTTCACCGGACCTGCGGAATCACCCTTTTTGTGACCATCAGCTGGAACTGACTGAGCCACAAGCATTTTCATTTTCGTGTCTTTCATACGTCTTTGTTCATGTTCTTGTTCTTCTCTAATTCTATTGCGGTGATATTGTAACATCTGTAACATCTGTGACGGGGTATTACCTTGCCAGGTACTCTCGAATTTCAATACTCTATTCTTAACTTGCGGTAGGGAATTTTCAACTAATTTTGTCACAAACAGATGTGGATATGACTCGCTACTCGCTTTTATGCCACTATTTATACCAAAACATTTTTCAAATCGGGAATAGAAATCACTAGTGTCTTCATCTTGCTTTTGTTTACAGGCTGAGATTGCACCCCAGTCTTCCTTTTTCGTAGTTAATAAACGTGGTAGTACCTGCACTAATAATCCTGGTAATGCTGTAGTCCTTTCCCCAAGCCCTGAACCTGCAGCTCGGGCCTTTTCTTCGTTTTCTAATATTGTCCAGTCTATCTTTTGGTCTCCCACCTCCCATTCCTTTTCTTTGAGTTTCTCGTAAATACCGGCAGGCATTAATACTTTTAATATTTTCATAATGTCGGGGTAGGTATACTCTCCCATGAGTAACATGTCTTATCTCACGGTGGAAACCTGCTGGATCCTTGTCATGGCTGGGTACTACTTTCTTCATTTCTAATAATTCAATTTTAGTTATAGGCGTGTACACAAACACGCGTTTAAAGGTATTATCTTCACCTCTGATTGGGTGTACTTCGCGTAAGGGATTCTGTCTATCTATGTGATACATTTTTCTTCCCATAGTGGGAACTGGAACATGTTCTGGGCATACGAAAACTATATACTGGTTTCGAAATTCTAGAATTTCTTTAATTAAATCAGTACCTGAACCTCTCCATTTATTCGTGAGTAATTCTGTCAATATGTCAGGTAGGGGTCCAGGATCGGAGTGTTGGCTTTTATATAATATAACGAGATGTTGTATCATGTATATACCAGCTAAACGCTGTTCGTCTGGGGTAAGATTCAAAAACGTGTGTGCCAACGCATCATCACTGTATTTCTCAGAACTGTCACCCCATTGTACTGCTGACCTGGCTAATTCTTGTTCATCCATAGAATCGAGCATATGATACCCCCTTCGGTCTCGGAGTAGTTTATCAGCAGCTTGGAATAGGTGTTCAGGAGATCTTATATTTAACATAGGGGCTTGAAAATTTCTGTTACATTCTGGACGTATCGGACGTATTGGATCATTAAAGCATCTGGTATTATTAAAAGATCTTCCTTTACCTACATAAGCCATTGTCTCTAAGTGTCCTGTGGGCATTTCTGATTCTTCGTCCTCCTCTCCCTCTGATTCATGTTGGTCTGTCTCTAATCTTTCTTTATGTATTCGCTCTACTTCTTTGCGGATCTTTCGGCACATAACTACTATACATGTCTGTCTATCATGTTTCCCTTCTGATATATTCTGACCCCATTTGGTAAGTACTTGCATTTCCTTCTGCTCTACCTCAGGCCTGTCTTGGTTTCTGATCACACAGTTTATGAAGAAGCGTAACAGTTGTCTCTGTACGTCCACTTTCTGGTATTCCATGGCTTCGTCAATACTTTCAGGGCCTCGCCCTGATTGGACAAAGTGGTATATATTGTCTAAATGTGCCACCATTCCTGGTAGTGTCGCTAAATACCTTGAAGCTCGTCGTATACGTAGTGATGACAGCAGCATACCGTCCCGTCTACCGGGCACAGGATCATATCTACAATCCACTAGATGTTCTTTAAACATGTCGGAAGTTGCTAGTTGGGGTGTACGTTCGTATGCTAAATCTCTAAGGGATAATTTATTTCCTCGGGGTGGCGTGGCAAAAATTTCTGTCGTTCCTCCTGTCGCACCGTCTGAGGTGCTAGGCACGAAAGGATTTGTTGGATGTAAGATAGAAACTGTAGATGTGGGAAAAGCGGTGGAAACAGATGGACCTGTGGGAATGTGCGTAGGAGTTTGTTGTTGCGGGGATACAGACGGATGATCTTGGCGTTGAGCACCATCGGTAGGCGGTGTGCGTGGCGGAACATTAGCATATTCAGGAGCTACATCATCTAAATAGGAAGAAAGGAAAACATCTTTTGCTGTTTTGGGATGTGCTTTTATCGGGAGTAATGGAGGTGTCAAGTCTTTCGGTATTTCCGGGGTGGCCTGAGGTAACCCTTCGGCCAGAAGAGGATACATACCATTCATAAGGGTGTTTCTTTGTCTGTCTACTTGTTCTGCTTTTACTCGGGTACCTTCCTCAATTAATATATTTTCTCGAGCTTTATTTGAATTTTCCCTACCTTTCTCTTCCTGTCTGAGCGCTTTTTCTGTACGTCTATATGATTCTTTACGCCATAATTCAATGGCATCTTTCTGTGACTGTCTAGCTTTCTTTTTCCATAATTCTTCTTCTACTCTCATGATGCAATCTGCATCCCAGGTCCCAGCTGCGGGCCACCTCTGACTTTCTGGTAAATCTTTGGTGTAGTCCACCCATAAATCAAGAAATAATACGGCATCTAGGCCATGCTTATGATACATAAAATACCCTGGAGTGTCCCTAGGTGGAATGGGAACAGCTTCTTCGAGTACCCCTTTTCTAGTTTTGATCTGTCTTAATTTCGAAAAGAGCGGCATTTTTAGACCTTATTACTTAATCTTGAACACATTTAATACAATAAACACAATAATGAACAATCATTCACACCACAATATGTAGAATGTATCAAAACATTTAACATTTAACAGTTAACGAACGATGATAACTAATAGAAAACTAGTTACTGACATAATACTGACACTAGATAATACTGGATTATATACAAGACATACTAGATATACTGCTAAACAGTACAGATACACTGCTGAAACAGTGCAGACCGGATTTGTGTACCCAAACCCGTCAGGACCGGCACAAATTAATGTGCACGTCTAACTGCCTCCCCAGCAACGGTACTCACCGGGTAGCACGGAACGGAAGGCCTCGGAACTGAACTGAACTGGACCGGACTGGACTCGACTTGACTCGGAACTTCGGAACCTGGTGGGCCTCTGTATACCTCGGATCTTGCTCTCTCAGCTAGGCTCTGGTCGGGATACTTCGCACTTCTCACCGCCTCGTCTGGGTGTTGATCGCAGCCTCAGTCGCCCCCGCTTGGCCGGAGGGAGATACAGGAAATCCTGCGGGTACGCGTTGTTGTCCGTCCGGCTGTGGCAGGAGACCGGGCCTGCAACGCACCTCCGGCGCGTGAGATGAGAAAGTGTCCCTATTCGGGCGCCAATTTATGTGGTAAATATTTAATTACCTGTACTATTTTTCATGCGGTAAAGTCTAGTAAGAATAACTCAGTAAAAATAAGAGGCAGAATCCGTGGTATTAGAGGTTCTGAAAGGCTTTATTCCTTACAAGGAATTATGGTTCGAACCATAGGCATCAAATTCCATCACCACGAGGGTTCAGGAAGGGAAGGCAATACATTATTGACAAGTAAAGATATTTATATGAAAAGCATTACATTAAGAGAGATGCAGGAGGCGTAACAGCTGATAATATAGATAATAATACACATACGTAATGTAAAAAGGCGTAAACATAGGCGTAGACTAGAAACGTCATTAAACATGATGTCACAGGTGGGTGGATCCATAAGAGAATCCTGCAGTGTCAGCAGAAATACTTGGCAGAGATGCGTGCGCAGCCGCATGACGTGTGATTGACGTGCAACTAGAGGGTGAAGGGGACTTGACATTTAGCTCTACATGTGGAGACAGAAGTCTGGGGGGTCATGTCAACCTAATCCCAAATCATATCTAATATCTTATGTTTAAAGAACTGTGTTATCCAAAAGAAAAGGTCTCTCGGACGGAATCTATTCTATACTGACTGTTAATGCGTGTACAAGCGTCTAAGTGTCTACATGAGATGCGAGGGGGCAGGAATCCTCCATGGTAACAGGGGCTATGAATTACTTGCATGAGGACAGTGAGGCCTGGCCCTTTGCTCGGTAGCTGGAAGAATGTTTACCTAAACTACTAGACAGGAATGCATCGGATGAGGAGCGGAGCAGATAATCTTGAAGGTGAAATACAGTTTTTGGCAGGCAACAGGCCGGATCAGGCACCGTTAGCCGCGCAGGGAGTAGGACAAAGTTCATGGATACAGATGCGGGCTCGGACTGGAGCTTTCAGAGGCAGAAGGCAGGAAAGGCTTGATGGCAGAATTCAGGGCCTACTCGCTTGAACTGTAAAACGTGGAAAGTGAACCACATAAAGTCGGTGGCCTTTCATGTTTAGGAACGGAATATCCGACTCGTTCATGGCGGATCTGAAAGAGGGCATGTTGACGGTGGACGCACATGTATTTGCGTCTTCATAACTGGAACTGGAGGGAACATACATGTACTTGTAGCATGTACATGGAGCCGTTGGGGTCTAAGATAGGGGACATAATCTGATCATAAAATTCATATTTCCTCAGAGTTTGAGACCCAGAAAGAGATTCACACCTCTCTCATTCTAAGGTATGGCGCTGACTAGAACCTAGAGGGACTCTTGGCATACTAACTTGGCATATGCAAAACTATAGCATACTATGCTATAGAATACAGCACCTAGTTTTCACCTTGTACTACACTTAGGTTAGGTACACTGGGGTAGAACGATTTAGAAGTATCAAACGAGTATCCACTTTTTAGCCTAGGTTATTTATGTATGTGTATATGAATATATGTCATAGCTAGAAGACAATACTGTTGCAGTATTATTTCTTCTTACTGCTTACGCTGTATGTATTATATCTCGCATACTGTCTTGCGATTGTAACAGCTCATATCTTTTACACGAGAAACAAGACTGTTCAATAAATCCTTTTTATTGAAACACCCGTCTTATCTATTTCTGTGTAACTCTGAAGAAACTAAGCATGCACGATTGACTGAGTGAAGCCGTTATGTAGTGTTACCACGATTCTGAGACATGTTCCGATTCTAAGGAAAACACAGTTGTCATGTTTATGCGGTTGCCAGAAACTACTCCCTTTTTGTTTATTCAAGGAGTTTCTAGTGGCCTCTGAGTTAGCTGGCACCCAAAGTAATTAAGTTTAATGTACTCGATAGAGGCCTACTGACCTCAGTCCTATGCCACAACTATAGTGTATATTATTCCAATGCGCAGAGCCTTTAAGGGAAATAGGAACTACACTACACTTCTAGCTGCAAACTCTTTACCTGAGAATAAATACCCAAGCAATCTCTCCCTGGAGGTGGGTCGGCAGACCAATTTCTCACGAGGAAGTCCTGCCGGACCAAATGGGCAGAGTGCCCATCCCTATGAACCTGATTGTCCAAACAGTAGTGTTTGGTAAACGTTTGCAGGGAAGCCCATGTTGCTGCTTGGCAGATGTCCAGGACTGGAATTCCACAAGCTAACACAGTGGTTGCAGCTTTAGCTCTGGTAGAATGAGCATTCAAACCCTCAGGAGGTTGCTTTTTAGCCAATGTGTTGCAGGTTTTTATACATAGTACGATCCATCGGGAGATGGTCTGCTTCTGTTCAGCCCGTCCCTTCTTCACTCTGACATCATCCACACTGAACTAATTTGTATGCACCAGGTAGAACAACAAAGCTATTATTGGGTCCAGTAGATGGAATTGCTGAAGCTCACTGACCCTCCGGGCAGATGTTATTGCCACCAGGAAGGCCTTCTTGATGTTAAGACGCCTGAGAGGACAATTATGCAATGGCTGAAACTGAGCGCACATCAGAAAATTCAGGACCAGATTTAGGTCCCACTGAGGCATAACGAAAGGAGTAGGAGGAAAACATACGTGCAAACCCTTCAAAAACCTAGGTACAATAGGGGATTGTAAAAGGGAAGGTTGGTCAGGCAACCGTAAAAGACATCCCTTAACAGTGCCTAGGGCAGGGCCCTGCTGGGCAAGAACGAACTGGAGAACCTAAAAAAGTGGGGTCAATGTGGCTTTCTGTACCCCATGACAGAATTTGTGCCCAATGATATGCGTAAACCGTCTTGGTAAAGGGATGCTTGGCTGCTAAGATAACGTAACAGACTTCGGGTGGAAGGTCGAAAGCTGCCACCTGTCGCCACTCAATTTCCATGAAAGGTGGCGGAGCATTGACAGGTTTGGGTGGAGAACCTTCCCCTGCTGCTGCAACAGAAGATCCTCATTAAGGGGCCGCCTGATCGGAGGACAGATTGCCATGCTTAACAGTTTGGGATAACAGACTCTCTGTGCCCAGTCCGGGATCCACAAGGATGACTTGGGCCAAGTCATTCCCGATCTTCTTGAGAACTCTGGGCAGGAGTGGTATGGGTGGAAAGGCACACAGGAGGCCTGAGCTACACTCGAGATGAAAAGCATAACCGAGTGAGAACTGCCTTGGAAACTTCCGTGCATAGAACTGCTGACATTGCGTGTTCTCAGCAGTGGCGAACAGACCTAACCAATGTTCTCCCCACTGCTGAGAGATTCCTTGACCCACCTCTGGAAGGAGACGCCATTCGTGATCCCCAAGGCATCTGCTGCTGAGTTTGTTCGCTCTGGTGTTCAGGGAGCACACCAGATGTTGAACCACCAGGGATATGCCCTGTTGTTCCAGCCACGTTTAGCGACGTAGAGACCAGTTGCAAAGAGTCCACGACCCCACCCGCCCTGCTTGTTGCAGTACCACATGGTGGTGTCGTCCGTGAACACTTGAACTAGCCTTCCCTGAATGGAGGGTAGAAAGGGTTTCAATGCCAATCTGATTGCTCGGAGCTCCAACAGGTTGATGTGGAGTCCAGATTCCGCCAACGACCAGAGTCCTCTGATCTTCAACTCTCCCACATGACCGCCTCATCCTAGCATCTGTCAGTACTGTTTGATCTGTTTGGGGATGGGAGAGGGGTCTGCCACTGACCCAATCATGGTTCATAATCCACAATTGCAGGTTCTTTGCAGTTCCCATCCGAAATCAGGACCATGTGGGAGAGATTCCACTGATGCTGCGACCACTGGAACTTCAGGTCTCACTGCAGAGCCCGCATATTCCAATGGGCATGGTGCAGGCGGCATGAGGCCCAGTAGCCTTAAAGTCAGTCTCACTGAAATCCAAGATAGAGGCTGAAACATTGGCATCAGCTTTAAAACCCTGGACTTGCCGTACGAAAGGATAGGCCCATGCACCATGTCCAGAACAGCTCTGATGAAAGGGAGCAGCTGAGAGGAAGTCAGGTGTGACTTTGGCATGTTGATAGTGAACCCCAGCGAATGCAGGAGGTCCACCGTAGTCTGGAGGTGGGGGATGACAGCATAGGGCAAGCCCACCTACAACAGCCAGTTGTTCCAATAGGGAAAAACTAGCACCCCTGATCTCTGCAGATGAGCTGCAACCACCGCCATCACCTTGATGAACACCCGAGGGGCACTGGTGAGGACAAAAGAGAGCACAGCAAACTGAAAATGCTCATGGACCACCGTGATCCGCAGCTAAGGCTTGAGGGCAGGGAGGACATGATTGTGAAAGTCTCCAGGATCCAGGGTATCCAGGGCCTGTACAAGAGTGAGCAACTTAAATTGAGAGAGCGTAGGTCGAGGATAGGATTAAGGCCTCCGTCCTTCTTGCGCACCAGAAGTAGTGGGAATAGCAACTGCGACCTACTTCTGGTATCAGTGCTCTCTCTCTATGGCTCCGTTGGCCAGAAGTGCTGTCACTTCCTGGCAGAGAAAAGAATGGTGGTCCTCCATCAGGTTGTTGTAAGTAGGTGGCATGGAGGGATGGGCAGTGTTGAAGAGAAGGGAGTAGCTCCTTGGTTCAATCCTCAAAACCTACCTGTCCGATGTAATGGACTACCACCTGTACAGGTGACGGCGAATCCTGCCGTCCACTGGGTGCCCATGATGGTAAACGGGGAGGCTAGGAGGGTGTGGAGGCTGCAGCTTCTTGGGAATTGGGGGACTGACCCGACCCCTGGCCACCTGACCCACGAGCCGATAGGAAAGGAACCACTTCTGCAGCCACGCAGAGTCTGGAAAGCTTGTGCACAGCAGTGGCTGGGCGGGTAAGGATGTGGCTATACTCCGATTCCTTAGCCATGAAAGGAGGACTAAGGGTGACGAGAGGCCATAGAAAGGCCTTGAAGTGCTCCAGCGCCGAATCTAACTGGTCTCCGAAGAGCCATCAAAGGGCATGCCCATGAGTGAGAACTGGGCAGACCCAGAAAAGCCAGTAGTCCTTAACCAGGCATGGCGTCGCAGGACCACTGTTGACGAAACCGCTCTTCCTAGTGAGTTGGTGGTGTCTAGTCCACAGCAAATGGTGAACTTAGCTGCATCCATCTCATCGGCAACATACTTGGAGACCATGGCCCGGGCCTCCTCCGGGACCACTGGCAGCACCTGCACTACCGTATTCCACTGAGCGTGGGAATAGTAGCCCAAAAGGAATGCGGTGTTTACGGACCACAATGCAAGGCTGGTGGAAGAAAACATTTTCTTGCCCAAATTATCCAGCCTCTTGGATTCCCGATCATGTGTGGCGGTTGGGAATGCACCAGGATTTACGTGGGATGTGGTGGCCTAGACCACCAAGCTCTCCAGAGTGGGATGTAGGGTGAGAAAGATTGGCCCTGGGGCGGGCGGTGGCGACGGGCAATTCTCCTGTTCACAGAAGCACTTGTGTTGGGCTTCAACCAAGTTCCAAGCAGGACATCAGTTAAGTGCCACATTGAAAGAGAGAAGAGGTTCTGATGGAGATACAAGTATCAATTTACAATTTACAGACACTCCCAACTGAAGCACTTCCGTCAAGACATTAGTCTTGACTGCAACCGAGGGCATGTTAAGGTCCAGGACCTCATGTGCCCTCTGAACGACCATTACAAAGAAAGCTCCCTTCTCTATGGCCACAGTTGGGGGAGAGAGCATGCCAGTATCTAGAGAAGTATTCAGTCCACTGGCTTCACCCAGATCCTCACACCACTCCATTTGTTCTTCATAAGGCTGGTATTCTTCAAGGTTCAGCGGCCCCTCTCATTCCTCCCCTAGTCCTAGTCCATAGGTATGGCTCCAGTCAGAGGATGACGCCCCTCCGGCTATGAGTCGGAGTCAGGGATGACTATGGAAATTGGTCTAGATGTCTGGAATAGGCAGGCCCAGGAAGAGGAAGGATTGGGAGAGGACGTAGTGAGGTAAGTGGGGCTGGAGCCGGGTTTTGGGGAGGGGGGTAGTTTTCAAAGCTGGGGGTCAGGGGAAGTTTTTAGTGCTCGGTCAGGGGTGTCAGGGAGGTTTTTAGGTCTCGGTGTCGGGAAGTTTTTTGGGCTCAGGGGGTGGGGAGGTTTTTAGGGCTCTAGGGGTCGGGAACTTTTCATGCCCGAGGGGTCCGGGACGTTTTTAAGGCTTGGTGGGAGGGAGTTGGTTTTCAGGATGAAGGGGTTAGTTTTAGGTCTCTGGGCAGTGAGGAAGGGATAGTTTTTAGGGCGAGGGTCAGGAAGTTTTTAGGGCTCAGAGGGGAGGTAGTTGGTTTTCAGGAGGGAGGGAGGTAGTTTTAGGTCTCCAGGCGGGGAGGAAGTGGTATATTTTGGCCTGGGGGCCGTTTTTGGGACTCAGAATGGGAGCCAGGGATCAGGTTCATTTTTTGGGCTGTGGGGGGGGGGCGTTTTAGGGTTCTCGGCGGGGTGCAGGGGTCAGAGTGGGGGGGGCAGGCAGGTAGGATGGTGTCGTAGTAGATTTTTGCCCTGGGGGCATTTTAGATCTCAGAGCGGGGAGCAGGGGACGCAAGTTTTAACCACGCATATGTCTTTGCCATACGTCTTAACAACGCACATTTTGTTGTAAAGGCATGTGTGGTAAAGGCATATGCATGGTAACGACTTGCGTGGTTACGGTTACGTTGAACCAGCATGCGTGGTAATGGCATGTGTGGTTCTGTCACACAACCCTGGGAGGTGCCGATATAGGCACCACGAACATCACTTCCGGCACAGAAGACGGCATGTGGAGTGACACCACCTACCGACGCGTAGGGGTACTGCTCATGAAAGAAATTCTGGATCCACTGTGATGCCTGGGGATAGTTCTAAGGTAAGGAATATGCTGCTAGAAGTCTCTATCAGATCATCGGTGACATCACTGCTGAAATCACATACCACCTCACTATAGACAAACTCCAATGGCAACACACTTCCCTATTACTCCTAATAAATACCTTGTGTTTCTCATTCACAACTTAAAGTAGGCTGAACCACTCATCTTTCTTAAAAATGTCGCACCACTGTTCCTCACTCCATCAGTGCCAAAACCACCACCCCAAAATGATTCTCATGCATCCATTAGCCATGTTCTATTTAGGTAGCGAAGTGAGCCAGCTAGTGGAAAATATGTCATGGCAGAGTTCAATGTGGGTTCTCCTTTCAACAGCTCACTTGTGGGAGACAACAGAGACCTAATTTGTAACTTCAAGGAGAGGTGGGTGACTCACTTCCAGTCTCGTCGAATGTGAAATATGGACTCAAGAGGGAAATAGTTCTCTACATGCACAGAACTGGGGAGGACAAGGTGATGTCCAGTGCCGCTCTTGAGTGCTAAAACTTTGCTTCTACTCTTGATGACAGTTGTGTGAATTCCACAGGACTAGTGCATATAGCAATGGCGATTTGAATCGAAATCCAGGAGCTACAAAACCCGCAAGCATGGAGGTGAGCTATGGCACTGTGAGTTGAAAATGTGGACAAGCCAAAGAGGAATGAATTTATCCACCCATCACTGACCGAGCCTTGTTAACTCTCTGTCTCCAAAACAGAGTATAAGCAGTCAACCGATTCTATAGCTAGGTGAAGCTGTGTTTACATTGCATATATTGATACCAGTTGGAAGGAGTGCTTGCCAAAGGCCTGTTATTTCTTTTTTTGTTTTACATTATTTCACCCCCTTCTTCTGGGCATCCCTATCAAAGGAGGTTGGCGTGCATATACAAGCCTCAGAATGCCTTTCAATAGTGCAAAGGCTGTTTGCTTATGGTCTCAATGTAACGTGTCCACAGGCTATCCAGTGCAATGAAGTCCACTGCAACCACCATAGAGAGGCTAATGACAGCCTGACAGCTCAGGCTTTGCAAGTGGGGAGGGAGATTGAGTGCACAGATAGAAAGGGATAAGCAAAGGTAAACAACAAAATGACTATGTGAATGTTACTGCATGTCACCTTTCAGTACTGTTTAGTTTCTGCCTTAAGCAATCTTTTTTAAAAATTGTTTAAAGGCTCCTGAAACCTGGAAAACTATACTGGACAAGCACAGTAGGAGTGCCAGCAAAGGTAAGTTGACAACTGGTACAAGCGACTGCCCGTTTCGGAGTGACCCTCCATGAAGTGGAAAGGCAAGGGTACTTATTGGGCTGTGAGCTATAAGCAAGCTTTCTTTTTTTATCCATTGAAGGTCGGTGCTTTCTTGCAGTGCATGGATAGGGTACTTCCGGGAAAAAACAGGTCATTCTGCCAGGCTAGCATTTCCCAGGGAGCCGCAGGTGGGGGAGGGCTAAAATGACCCAATTATGACAGCCTCCCTGGACATTTCTAGTCATGGCCTAGTGTGTGGGCTGATCTTGGTTTCCAGTCATGCCCTATATAATGAAGTCCTTTTCCTGAGAAAGATCACTACACACGGGGAAAGCACTGGGACCCAATGGGTTACCAGTTGAACTCTAAAAAAGGGCAGCAACACACCTTATGCCACACATGCTCAATATGTTTCAGGACAGTCTGGACAAAAAAGAACTACCCAGGGATCAACGACTGGCAACAATAGTAACGATACACAAACCAGGCAAACCACCAGAGGATTGCAAGTCATACAGACCGATCTTGCTAATTAATGCAGAGGCGAAAGTACTAGCTAAAGCGCTGGCCCTGAGGCTCCAGCCCCACCTTACGACATTAATCCACCCAGATCAATCCGGCTTTATACCGAATTGTAACACGGCACTCAACCTACGCAGAGTAAATAGTGTCATGGCACATAAGGATACGATCAACGAAGACGCGATCATCCTGCCCTTGGATGCCTGTATGGCATTCGACCTGGTTGAATGGCCCTTCCTCTTCGCGGTTCTTCGCCACATTGTGTTTGGTCCAAACTTTTGCGCTTGGATGGAGCTCCTGTACGCAAAACCACTGGCACAAGTGGTGGTGAATGGCCGCATCTCGGCAGACTTCCCTCTGGGCAGAGGAACAAGGCAGGGGTGCCCTCTATCTCCGCTGCTCTGTGCGCTGGTGCTAGAGCCCTTGCCGGCGTGGATCCGTCAGGATCTGGTATTCATGGACTGAAATGGATGGGAGGCTGGGAGGACCATATTTCACTTTATGCGGATGATATGGTACTCTATCTGGCGTCCCCCGCACACTCCATAAATGGGCTACTCCATATCTGTGCAGCATATGGGCGGGACTTCGGCTACACGATAAATTGGGAAAAATCAATCATTTACCTACTCCTGCGTCACTGCAAAATACAAATCACGAATGAGGGATTCAAATATCTAGGCATATATATTACACATAGCCATACACGCTTCATTGCAGAAAACCTCACACAACCCCTGACACGACTACACAACGATGACAAACACTGGCACTCCCTGCCGCTGACACGGCTTGGGAGAGCAGCCCTTTTTAAGATGATAGCACTCCCTAGGTTCCTATATGCCCTACAAAACACACCCTTCCCAGTTGCCCCCACATACTTTACTGCAATAAACTCTGCTGCAAGACGGGTCGGATTTCCCTTCACAAGCTCATGAGGGGATGGTATGATGGTGGTATTGCCCTCCCCAACATACAACAGTATTATTGGGCGTCACAACTTGCGGTCATAAACCAATGGCTTCATGTGCCGCAGGATGAGCCGGCGTTCCGCATGGACAGACACCACCTTGATAAAGAAGGGATCTTGAGGACACTATATAACAAAACACGACGCTCAACACTCACGGGCCCAACGGCACATACGGTCCGAATATGGTTTGATGCCCAGCGCAAGATGGGCTGGGAGGGGGTGCTAACATAGGCCACACCACTATTGGACACCCGATGCCTAGACAAACTGAAAAATACAAAGGGGTTATGACAGTGGGATCTGATAGGCATTACAAAAGTCAGGGACATCTGGAAAAAGGGCGAGGTTTCACTAGCCCAATTGCAAACAACATATGGGTTGGCACAGACACAGACCTTTAAATATATGCAAATTAGACATGCGCTCTTGGGTGTAATCCCACAAGGCACACAGTTACCGGAGGCTTCACGTTTAGAAGACAGACTCCTAACAGACCATCTAAGTAAGAAATCCATCTCCCTGATATACAAGAAAATCATTAACAACATGCCAGATCCCATGATAGCCCTTAAGGAACGAGGGGAGCAAGACCTGGGAACACTGGACAAGACAGACTGGCAGGAAGCGCTGGCATCCCCCAGGGAGGTAGAGATCCACTCTAAACTACGATTAATACAACTGAAAGTTCTACACCGAACATATTACACATGAACGCTTCTACATAAACTGGGCGTAGCTGACACACTGCTTTGCCTGAGAGAGTGCGGCCTACTTGGCACATTTCTGCACACCCTCTGGGAATGCCCTAAAATCACATTATATTGAAAGGCGGTCATGAACCCAATCTCACAGGTCACGAGGGTAGAAGTTCCACCCGAACCAAAAAGATGCTTATCAATATCTGGGAACCAACTGACCGTAGCCACGCGACTCAGGACTGGGTAACACTAGGCATGACATTGGTGAAGCGAAATATAGCTCGTAACTGGGGAGCAAGACAAACTCCTACTCTGCAAAATTGGTGTTGTGATATGGACAATGCTATGGTAACTGAAAAGGCAATCTATATGCATAGGGGTAGCCCAAAAAAATTGACCCGGGTGTGGGGCACTTGGAACACCTGGAAATATATGCGAACCCCCGCAAGAGGAAACACTAACAGACGACGGTGACTAAGAGACTAAAATAGAAATACTACGTGTGGTAATACAATATCTCATAATTGTGTACCCTATACTTACACTGATGGATGCTAAGGATATGTATGAGAGAAAAAGACAATATATCTCTGAATGTTCTTATGGTATATACTGCCTGTCGAGGAGTAACCTTGTACCGATTGAAGTTTATTGTAAAATAAAATTTTTAAAAAAGAATAAAAAAAACAGAGTACATCTGAAAACGCAGTGATAGTTAAGCCCAGGAGGGCAACTCGGCTCAATTCGCTGAGTTTTCTGCACACAGCAGAGAACACGGAGTTCTGAAAGCTCCACAGAGTGGAGTTTTTTCCCTCGCTTGCCGTCCCCAAAGTCAAATTGGCAAGTGCAAAGCGAGGAAAATCCACCTCCCCGCGAGATTTCTCAATGCAGGCGGTTTGATTTCTCAATGCGGGCGGTCATGGGTGGCTGCGACCGCTTGTGTTGAGAAAGTCTACTCGAGCGGCAGAAAAGAAGCAGCGCCCTCTTGCGCTGCGCATGGTGCCATTTGTGTTGATTTTCCCATGCAGGACAAACACCCAGCGCTGAAAATCAGCACGAACAGGCTTGACCAAGCGCACTCCGCCTAATGTTCAGAGCTATGGTCACTAATCCAACCATGAGTAATCATTTAGGATGCAGGAGTCTGGCATGGGCTCAATTTACGCCTACGGTAGAGGGGCCCTGCAGAACAGCCAGTCGCTGTCCCATTTTTAGGTCTTGCCTGAGACAGCACATGCATTCTTGCTTGCAAGTCTACTGTTCTTTTAAAAAAATCTAAAAAGGGCTTAGAGCTTACCCACTACTTACCATTGGTTGGCTTCCTGGTAACTCTGATTTCTTTAAGTTTCAGGGTCAGGTGTTTTAATTTTGCAGTTAGCTTCAAATGGCTTTGGTAGAATTCAGCTCCTTAGATTTGACCCACATACCACAGCACTGCAGGGATTAGCTGTGTGTGCTTTCACATGTTAATGAGCACTAACCAGAGCAACAGCATACACACCCGGGCCCTATTACAGACAGGACACACTTTTCGGGGTTTGCGCCACGGCTGACGTTAAAGCAGGTGTGCTGGGTGTAAACAGGGAATATAAGAAGAATGTTCTAGCCTGAGGGCTGCTATGAATTTGTGCTACCCCCAGGGCATCGCATTATAGAGAAATATGGAGCAACTGTTTAAAAGCTGCTACGTGTTTCTTTGTGCATGCAGCAACTCGCCTGCACTTTTATTAGGGGAGAGAGATCCCCTTGCAGGTGGGTGCAATGAATGACTGTACCCCCTACAAGGGGATGTCTGGGTGGGGGGGTGGGACGATGGGGCCCCCTTTATCCCCTCCAGAGGACTGCCTTTAGGAGGTGCACCGAAAGTGCGCCGCCTTTTAGTGGCGCATTTTCAGTGTGCCTCTTAAAGGCATGTTTCCCCCTGAGCCCACATCAGTAATACTGCGCGGGCACAGAGGCAAAGAGATTTCCTCATTTGCAGGGGGCCATCCCGCCATACCCCCATACAAAAGACGGAATGCCCTTTCATGATCGCGCTCGTGCACCATGTGTGCCAGCGCTATCTTTATTACAGAAGGGGCCGCACAAACGTCTACAGTCCCTTCTGTAATACTAAAGTGCCCAGGGGACACACAAAGCAGTCGCAAACACCCATTGCACCCTCGAGGCACTTCTGTGATACAGGCCCAGTTGTAGAAACAATTTTGGGGCATGTTATCAAGGACGGCGTTAAAAATTATCGCCGGTTTAGCGGCAGTTTTCTGCCGCTAAACCGGTGATAATGGGCTTGATAATATACCCTTGTGAATTCTCATAGAAGTCCATGTTCTGGTGTGAACATGGGCTTTTATTGGAATTCTCCAGGGCATATTATCAAGCCCATTATCGCTGCTTTAGCGGCAGTTTTCTGCCGCTAAACCGGCGATAATGTTAACGCCGTCCTTGATAATATGCCCATTGAACATTTACACTATACTATGGAGCATATTATCAAGAACGGACGTTAAAATTATCGCCGCTTTAGCAGCAGGAAACTGCCACTAAAGCGGCGATAATGGGCATGATATTATGCCCTTGAGAATTTCAATAGAAGCCCATGTTCACACCAGAACATGAGCTTCTATTGGAATTCTCTGCGGCATATCATCAAGCCCATTATCGCCGCATTAAAGGCAGTTTCCTGCCGCTAAAGCGGCGATCATTTTAACATCCGTTCTTGATAATATGCCCCTATGTTTTTTAAAACAGACGATTTACAGCTATTTTGCTTTAACTGTTTGTTTTGTTGCTTCATGTGTGACCTTTTTGTCACTTTGTTGTTCCTTTAGCCTAGCAGCATATGCGGTGTGCCCACACAGCCAGCGGCACTCGTTTGTTTCATTTATATGCAAAGAATTGGTGGGAAACTGATACAGTTGGAGAGCGAATATAAAACTCAAATAAAACACACAAAGGAGAGTGTGTTTGGATGCCCTGCTCCCGTCTTTCTTAACACTGGCACTGCTATGACAAAAGCAGAATAAGGGAGTGGGACTGAACTACAAAAATAATTGCCTGACTTGCAGTTGTATTTGAAGTTAAACAGGACTTCACATTTTAAGACAAAACAATATTAAAGGTGTTCGCCTTGATGCCCCCTCTGACCGGTCCTCGTGTTGTTTGACTCTCTTAATGTCTTGCCTCCTACCCTGCTGTATAACATTCAACAAACTGACCCGGAGAAAGATTATTACAGAGCGGTACAATTTACAAGTTATTTAAAAGAAGCACTCAACACATCATCATTCACTGAAACAGCTTCAAGGAATGCAAATAAAAAGTGTCAATTTTTAACTGAGAAACATTGCACACATCACACTATATCTGAAAAGTTTCCACAGTAAAAAGACAAAGACAGTGCGCACTACCAAGAAAAACAAAATACACACTAGTTAGAGAAACAATGCAGAGGTTTGTACTGTTTTCAAAACAACCAATTACAGATATTTAACTTCAACTATTTGTTTTGTTTTTCCTGTCCATGTTCCTTATGTTTGCCGCTGTTTGTATTTTTCCTTTATGGTATTTTGGATTTGCAAGTGCTATGTGTACTAAACAGCTAGATAGCACAGCCTAGCAGCATATGCTGTGTTCCCACACATCCAGTGGCACGTTTGTTTCCATTCCACAACACTTTTTTGCAAAGAAATTATACAGTTGGCGAGCATTTACAATATTTGCATAAAACACATACAGATCAGGGCGTGTTAGTATATCCTGTTTCAGTCTTTCTTAACACTGGGACTGCTGTCGATGCCTCAGAAGTCCACTTCACGCCACACAATTCCACTCCATTCAAATCCACTCGATTCATATCCACACCACACCACACCATGTCGATAGATCTCACATATGCAAGACCTACTGGCTTTGTCAATGCTTGTTTAATAGAGGATCGGCTCTACAGTATGTTCTTACTTAAGAAGGAAGGTAGTTTCTGAGAGACCTATAAATGCTATATTTGCATGTATTTGTTTCTCCTCCCGAATATAAGAGCAGTAAACCCAAGGCATTCCACTGGGAAAACGAGTCAGCGTATCTCTCAGTTTCTTCAGTCGGCCTTTAGTATCCAGATGTTTATTATCAAACTCTTTCCCGGTTTATTTTACTTGCCATAATATTGAAACTGTTAAAAGCAAACAGTCTGCTACTATCCCAGTGGTTAAGCAATTCATGAAATAAAAGCCTGGGCGACTTTCAGATGTGGTAATATCATAGCTCACGTGATCCTCACTTCCTCGTCTCTCAAACACAAATGACAGAAAAGGAAATGACCACCTCGGAGATAGCGGCCTTTCCCAGCTCGGTGCAGCTTTTTCAGCTTGCACGAGGACAATTCTAGGAAATGACGTATTCGCGTTCCCACAAGAGAGCTCGAGTGTTCGGAGCGCGAGGGGCGTGCCAGGTGGAACTCCACGCATGAAGTGAAGGCTCGCCCGCGGCTCTCAAAGACAACTGAGAGGAAGATTGGAACTTCCTTACAATGATGGACGTGTACGGTGACGAGTCTTCCCGTAACATTTCCCGTTACTTAAGGACTTACTTGACTCCTTATTCCTGTAGTGTCCTGCGGGACACTTCTAGTGCCCCGCAGGAAGCTGTACTTCCAGCCACTCCCCCTGAGGGCTGGACACACATGCACCCCCTCACCCATCCAGCCAGCCACTCCCCCTGAGGGCTGGACACACATGCACCCCCTCACCCATCCATCACGGGTGTCACGAGTGACATGACCCTGCTAATAAAAGGGCCCGGGTGCACGTGCTCGTGGCCAGTTTTCTAACTATCTCGCCTGGTGTCTGTGTCTACCATTCATATAATGTGGGCCTAAGGCCCAACATTACAATGGCGACGAGGCGGGCAGGTAGCCCCGCGTGCCTGCAGCTCGTCACATTCTCGTCATTCGTTGGGGAAGCAAAGGGACGTGTCTGAGAGGCGATACCCTGCGACAATGTCCAAGGACCCCAGTGACTGCAGTGGTGATCTGGCGCGACACCACTCTCCGCAGTCACAAAGCTGAGACTGAATCTAGCCGTGCCACCCCCGGATGGCAGAGGAAGGTGACCGGGTGATCCCGGGGTAGGCGAGCACCCCGCAACATTGCCCCGTTCCTCGCCCGTACAGCTGGCGTCTACACAGGCGGCAAGCTAGAGCCCAAGGCTGATCCTGCAAGCAAGCCCCCATGCCGGCACAGCAAGCAGCCTGTAGCGGTAAGATAGCCCGCGACCCGAAGGCAGCCGAGCGGCAGGCCAGAGCCCAAGGCCATCTCGGCAGACAAGCTGCATGCTGACACAGCAAACAGCCTGCAGCAGCAGGAGGACCCGCAGCCCCATTGCGATGCAGCACCTGCCACGGCCCGTGGCCCCGCTCGCACCCACCTGCTAATCCTAGCGCGTCAGTAGCCTCTGCGGATCGGGGCTCGAGTGTTACTGGACGGCTGCCAGTCACCCTGCGGGCACACGGTGAGGGCATAGTGAGCGGATGCACCCGCCCGCCGAAGGCACAGCGTGGCTCACAGTGGAGGGGTAAGACTGCCGCAGCCAGGAGAGAGCCACCGCTGCAGCGCCACCTGGTGGCCGTGTGGCCGAAGCGCATCCACACGAAGACAATACCCGAGACACAGCAGCCCCATCCAAGCTGAGTGCGATAACACTGCCAGCCGATAAAGCACTCAGCGAGGGCTGTGTTCCACCGTAGAGCACCCTGGCTGTTCCCTAGTCCTGCAAAGCTACTGAGCAAGTCCTCTCCGTGCTGCACTGATGGCCTTACTGCCCTGCCAAGCCCGCAGGGTTAGGACACCTGCCACGACCCATGCACAAGGTTGCATTGCCACCCAGTGGCCACCAAAGGCATTGCACCTGCACGAAACGGCTCCTGATTAGGCACCACGTCATCCCAGGTATGAGTTCCTCAGACACGCTCCCTACTCCAGAGCACAACAGATAGGACATGCACCCAGGGCACAAGGTGCAACACTGGGGATAGGAAGATAAAGAAAAGGAGAAGCCGGCAGAAGAGTACAGTTGGGCAGGCGACAGAGCGTCTGCCGGCAACCCCGCAGCCACAGCCTGCTGAACAGTGAGCGAGGCACACCAAAACCCCCCAGCCTGCACAAAGGCAGAAGCTGTCCCGTACCCGCATGGATGGTGCACAGGAGGAGAGGCGTTGCCGAGGCCTGAGCGCAGCGCCCTAGTGGCCGCATGCCTGCACCCCCGCGGGTGAACAGCGCACCAGCCTTAGAGTCCCCCACGATTGCCAGCGTCCTCAGCACACAGGGAGGCCCACAGCACGCCCTCCGTAGTGTCAAAGGCAAACCGTCAAGAGCAAGAAAACGTTAGCAACCATAAGACTGTCCCGGACTCACACTACAGGTGGCGGAAGCGACACCTCACAACTGTCTAAGAGCGTCTCCAGCAAACCCTACCCAGGCACACCCATCTACAGGCAAGGCATGCTAAAGAGCCTGAGCATTGATCCCAGTGCCACTGTGGAGATCAGCCGAAGGACGCCCCCAACAGTTCAAAGAAGATGAGCTCCAAACCCCCACTACCCTGCCAGAAGCGGCAGGATCAGCAAGAGGAGTTCGCAAAGTGATCCTTACAACAGGTCTGCACCGGCGCATCCAAAGAGCGGTCCAGCACGCTGACTGCCCACCGTGACCGACGTCAGCAGACCAGTGACAAGCAGCACTGCACTCTACAAGCGAAAGCAGCAAGGAAACCCATCAAGGATCGGCAAATGCCCACCACAGCAGGAGCGCTACTGTGGACTCTACGCTGCCACGAGACACCAGCAGGCAGAACGGACTGCAACGTCTCAAAGAAGCTGTCTTCTCCCCCCCCCCCTCTACAGCACTAGAAACGAATGGTGCAGAACACGCACCACAGGTGGCCGCCCAACGCTTCCACCAGGAAGACTGCCTGCTCATGCCCAGTTGCTGAGACAGACTGCACTAGACACAGCAAGACGGGCCCTCAAACAAGAAAGCCCATGAAGTGGCCCTCGGCACCCTGCAAGTGAGCCCAGCAAGGACACCTTCGAAGACAGTAAAGTCTCCAGGTAGCCGCCACACTCAAGAGCCCCAAGCTGCACCAGTGCAAACCAGCATTATATAGGCAAGAGCACCACCTGCCACCTCTGCAAAGTACGGGGGCGGAGACTGACAAAACCCCGCAAGGAGCTAGAAGAAACTCAGAGCTATACACAGACAGCCACCACTAGCAAGAACGGACGACCAGCTAAGACAGCGATGTCTCAAGGGAAGCTGCCCCCAGCAATAGCGCAAGGACGACTAGTGCAGTGCACGCACCACCCGTGGCTGCCCAACGCCACTGCCAGTGAAGAGGTTGCATCACCCGCCACTTCTGGTGAACAGGCACAACCGCCAACCACACCACAGGCACACCAGTGCCAAAAGGGAGCGCCCAAGGCGAAGATGGATCGCACGTGGTCCGAAGCGTGCAGAAGACCACACCAGTGAATCCGACAGCAGGGGCAGGCACCCGAGAGATAGAGACATCACCGCAAAGAAGCACTGCTGAACGCAGGTAGGAGAGCACCCACATCTCCACCGCCACAGCAAAGCCCCGCAGTGGACCGAAAGCAATACAGTGTCCTCCTCAACACTGCCTCGAGATGGAGTCGGCGGTGACCCATGACTGGCAAGAGAAGAGTCGCACCTGCAGCGGCCCAAAAGCGAAGTGTCCTCCTCAACACTGCCTCAAGATGGAGTCGGCGGTGACCTACAACAGGCAAGAGAGGAGTCGCACCCGCAGCGGCCCGAAAGCAACAGTGTCCTCCTCAACACTGCCTCAAGATGGAGTCGGCGGTGACCCACGACAGGCAAGAGAGGAGTCTCACACACCACGGGGCAGGCCGCCACGGCAACAGGCGCACCAACGCCAGCGACACGCGACTGGACGTCACGTCGCCCAGCAAGCGAGGAGCGCGCCGGAGCAAAGGCAGAAGCCGGCGCCATGACAGCGCCGCCTCGAGGTCCAAGCGCAACGCCCTCGAAGAAAGAAGAGTGACAGCCCTGTCACCCTGAAAACCGGATAAACACAGGTGGGCTGAACAGACCAGCAATAGGAGAAGACCGAAGACTCACAGCAAGCCAAGAGCACACCCTGACATGTCAGACAGCCACCAATGCAGACCAACGTCCCAGAACACAGCCTCACGGGAGAAACCGAATGTAAACCGCAGCAGTCGCGAACCACGTCTCTCTGCAACGCTTCCCCAGGTGAACCACCACTCCCGAACATCGGCAGTCTACGTCAAACGCCATCCCGGCCCCCGGACCACATATGCCGTGTGTGAAGATCAGCCCCGGGCGTCCTTCTTTGCACCGCCTCAAGATGGAGTCGGCAGTGGCCCCAAGTCAGGCAGGAGAGGATACACACGCTCTATGGGTCAAGCAAACACCGAAGCTCAGTCTTCACAAGACGAAGACACATGACTGCTAAGTCCCTCTTGGTACACAACTCTCCCAGCAAGTTACCAACACCTGCTGTACGACTCACCACATGGCTGGCACCCGCCATCACGCCGGCCCTCAGCACCTGCGTCAAACACCACTACCAGAGTACCGATGGACTGGAGTCCGACACCGTTGCCACACCAACCGACTAAAGGAAATCAGAAGCCACCTGTGAACCTGGCCTACACCGGAACCGCGGCAGCGAGTCTTGGCCAAGACTCATCCACCCGTGAGGGTTGTGCGTGCGACTAAGTAACGACTCCTTGACGGTCCTGCAGCTGCCCCCAGACAGCACACAAGCGGCCCCCAGCGCAGCCCTCCTACAGTCCCGTAGCAACCCCGACGACGGGCCTCCCCATGCGGGAGAGCGAGGAGAGACATTGACCCACCGACAGGGTACCGGTCACAGCCAAGCGGTTCAACAGGGACAGTCGGTCCAGCAACACCTTTGTGAATCCTCACTTGAGACTCCATCCATGGTCACAACGCAGCACACTAAAAAGAACTGTTAGAACTCACCACCGACCATCACAAACGTCAACCAAGTGGAAGCCATGCAAGACAGCAAGACATGTCTGTGTCAGCGAACAGACGGTATGTAGCAGACGTCTTCAAGCCAGCGGTCGTGTCCTGAGCCCCTCAGGTTAAACTACGGGTGCCCGCCAAGAAGGTCCTGCTGCAAGCCAAGTCACCAGCCCATGTCTGATGTCGTCCTGCCACCTGACTCGAGAGACTGATGGACCCTGTGGTATTTAGTTAACTGTTTGTTTCATTCCCACAGGTTGGACTAACGTTTCGTTTGATCCTCAATAAAGTTGGGGATGAATGTAGTGTCCTGCGGGACACATTCTAGTGCCCTACAGAAAGCTGTACTTCCAGCCACTCCCCCCCGAGGGCTGGACACACATGCACCCCCTCACCCATCCATCACGGGTGTCACGAGTGATGTGAGCCCGCTAATAAAAGGGCCTGGGTGCAAGTGCTCGTGGCCAGTTTTCTAACTATCTCGCCTGGTGTCTGTGTCTACAATTCATATAATGTGGGCCTAAGGCCCAACATTACAATTCCCTTACTCGGGGAATTCAATTAAACGAAATGTGCGGATGCTACAAAAATATAATTCACTCAAAGCCATCTTTTAAAACTGAGCAGGGGTTTCAAGTTTGAATATGTAGTTGGTCAAACAGCACAAACAAGTAAACTGTGTGGAAGAAATAAATACTGGATAATAGTTTGTAAATGTTAACAAGCATGTTTTATGCACAAATTGAACTACTGGATTTAGTTTACAGATCGAGAATATATTTCAATGAAAATCAGTTTGTGGTTTATTGGTTACTATGGTCACTGTACATAGGTGGCAAGATGCCATCGGTTCTAGAATGGTATGAGGAGTGGGAGCGAGGGCTGGCAGTTGGGAAGTAGGGCTGGCAGTTGGGAAGTAGGACTGGAGGCGAGAAGAGGCTGCCTCGCTTGCTCTACTACTACTTACCCTATTCGTGTGACTGTCATCTCCACAAATCGGCGACGACTGAACACCAGACATCACATGTACTTCTGCCTCACTGTCCTGTGTCCTTATGACCTGCTGGTGGGGAGACCAAGCAACAGCCGCGACCTCAGCGGATGCTGTGCCGAATTTCGAGGGGGTTTACTTGCAGGGGATATCGGTAGTGTGGTGAAGAACGCAATTGGGCGGGGACGAGACAGTGTGGAGATTGCACATTTTTGCTTAAACAGGGTTCAAAAGCAGTAGGGTGCGCAAGCTCTGAAGTGCCTAGCTCGCGCCTTACAACGGCTGCAGTGGAGCACTCTGGTGTGGAGTTTCAATGTCACCACACAGTGTACAGCCTTGACATCAGCAACCAGGAGCTAATGGCTGCGCATCAGGCGCACGCTTATTTGCGTAGCTACCATCTTGGATGTTAGTGAAACTGGTTGCGGCAGTCCCAGTGCAGTCTCTTAGGCACAGAAAAAATAAGCATTTGCAATGCAATAGGTCTCGCATTTGCGAGAGTTTGAGCTATTGGCATTGTAAATGACGTAGGGCCTGATGTACGATGTTTTTTAGCATGCGCAAATGGGTCTTAGACCCGTTTGCGCACGCTAAGAAGCATTGGCCCATGTACAAACCTTATTTAGAGACTCGCAAATAAATTGCGACTTGCAAAATACTGTTTTGCGACTCGCTATTAGGAAGGGGCGTTCCCTTCCTAATAGCGACCTCAAAGCTATGTACCAATGTTTTGCGACCGCAATTGCGGTCGCAAAGCACTCCCAAACTACCACCTACTTTGAGTAGGTGGTAATAAATTCGCAAATGGGAAGGCGTCCCCAGGGAACCCCTTCCCCTTTGCAAATGCATGCAGTATTATTTTTAAAGGGCAGGCAGTGGTCCCAGGGACCACTGCCTGCCCTTAAAAAATTACACGAAAATTGAAAAGATGTCCACAACTCATAAAGGTAAGCAGGACGTATCTTTACTGACCGTCAGGCATCCGCCTCAGCAGCAACTGCCGCTCCGGGAATCTACTGTCCTAAACATTCTAATTCCATTACGAACCCCACATATATCCCTTCTTTAATAAAACACAAAAACATGATGAAAACAATAACAAGAAAATAAACCATAATAACACAAAAGTGTGCAATAATAAGAAATACAGAGTTATCAGGGTACTAAAGAAAAGAACAGCAATATGCATCAATGCATGACAAAATCATTGTACTTAGATGAGAGCCTCCTGTTCCCGACTGCTCCTTCACCTGCTGCACTACTGCAACCAGCTCCAGAAACAGTGGCACTATCATCAAAATTCTCACCCAAATGCACATCATCACAACCACTCAAACCGTTATGCACCACAGTGGTTTTGTTTTTGGGAATCACTTAAATCATACTCTTACTCCACACCTTCCCTCCTTCCACAACACCTACATGATCGCAAACTCCGACCACCCTTTTCAGAGTAGAAAACTTAGAGCAATCCTTCCTAATGATACCAGGTTTTTTGATGCAATCCCAATCACCAATTTTTACTGACAGTCTTCTTCCACCAGCTTTCACCTCAGCTTTAGTAGACAGTGCCTTCCATACATCCAACACTCTTCCAAGCACACCGCTGTCTACCAGTTTGCAGTCCATCCAATCCTTATTCAAATGAGACCCTGCTACTCTTCCCCTCATAAGAGTGAAAGGGGACACTCCAGTCACACTATGTTGAGTTGTTCTGTAGGCCCACAACATATCCTTCATAATCTTTTTCCAACCTAAATTATTCACCAAAGCCAACCGTAACTGATCTTTAATCACGCGATTAAACCTCTCCACCAATCCATTACTCCTAGGATGGTAGAGAGAAGTCAAATGCCATTTTTATGCAGGAATTCAGTCATTTCCACAGATACTAATTGGGTTCCATCATCTGTTATTATTTCCTCGGGATAACCTTCTCTGTCAAAAACATCACTCAGAAAATCCAACAATACAGAAGTGGAAATACCCTCAACCACCTTTACCTCAGGCCACCTTGATAAATAATCAATCAGTACCAAAACAAACTTGGGGGCGCTACCCAGTACTGCAAATGGTCCCGAAATATCCAAAGCTAACTTGCTCCAAGGCATGGATGGCGGCTCAACCGATACCATGGGAGATGGTACAGTGACTTGAGACTGATCACTGATTACACATGCATTGCAATCTTTAACATACTGTTCCGCCATTCTGTCCAAACCAGGCCACCAAATATCCTCCCTAATCCTCCATTTAATTGCTCTAATACCACCATGACCAACACTTGCCAGGTGTAAAATCTTGCTTCTCAGACCTTCAGGAACCACCAATAAACCTCCTCTCCGAACAATACCATCGACAATAGATAATTAATCACTAACTTTCTCAAATGCAACAAGATTATCCTGTAACATCCTAGTTTTGGGCCAACCTTGTACTACATACACTCCATCCAATGCTTCATCCACAGAACTCATCACACAGACCATGAGCAAATCACGATCATCACAATTGTTAACACCACCATCATCTTGCAGGGGTGACCTTGACAAACAATCTGCTGCAAAGTTCCTTTTGCCAGAAACATGCTCTAACATGTATTGGGATTCTTGCATACGATATTGCCATTTGGCAATACGGGGTGTAGCTTTCCCTCCACCCCGAATACTAAACACATCCACTAAAGGCTTGTGGTCTGTACGTAGAATTAATTCTCTTCCCCACAAGTAAGTCTTGAAGTACTCAGTTCCCCAACACATAGTTAAAGCCTCCCGTTCAATGGTCGAATAAGTGGCTTCAGCTCTCCTTCGTATACGGGAAGCGAAAGCTACAATCTCTTCACTCCTGTTAGAACTTTTCTGCAACAATACCACCCCTAATCCGACACTGCTCGCATCCGTCATCAAAATACTCATATCATTTGTATTAAAGGGTTTCAAAGGACATGCAGAAACTATATTTCTTTTGATTTCTTTAAAAACAAGTTCACACTTGTTAGACCATTCATATCTTACATTAATTCTAAGTAAGTTGCGTAACAGAGGTTTTACTAGCAAATTGTGGAGCAAATTTTGCGTAGAATTCCACTAAACCCAGAAAGGACCCGAGTTCATATTTATCCTTAGGTGATGGTGCATCTTCAATAGCCTTTAAAATCTTTAATTTAGGTTTCACCCCTTCAGCAGATACATGGTGTCCCAAATAATCAACACAGACTGCGCAAATCTACACTTGTCCTTTCTCAGAGTCATACCATTAGCCTTAAGAACATCCAAAACCATCCTCACACGTGCATCATGTTCATCATTATCCTTGCCACATATCAAGATGTCATCTTGAAAGCATGCTACACCTTTCATTCCCTTGAATAAACTATCCATGACCCTTTGGAACACAGAAGATGCTTACGCCAACTCTAATGGCATGCGGATATAGCGAAAAGCACCCTCAGGATTTACAAATGAAGTTAAGTGTTTGGAGTCCTGGTGTAGCTCAATTTGGTGATATGCAGCAGACATATCCAATGATGTAAAAACTGCAGCGTGATCTAAAGTGGCTAACATTTCGTTAATATTTGGCAAAGGTTGGCGATCTACCCAAATATTGAGATTGAGATCGCGAAGATTAACACATAAGCGCAAAGACTTTTCAGCTTTTGTGCTAAAACAACTGGGGATAACCATTCTGAACCTTCGATGGGCTCAATGATTGACATTTTACACAATTTGTCAAGTTCCTGTTTCAGCTCCTGTCTCAAACACAAAGGCACCTTCCTGGCCCTGTGTACCACAGGAACGGCATTACTTTTCAACACAATGCTATGTTTGAAATCTCGCAACTTACCTAACCAGTCACAAAACACCTCTTTAAATTCATCAAACCACTTCAGACCTTCAACATCACTCAAACAGGAATTCATCAACTGATCCTTAGTTAATACTACATCAGGATGGTTGGGATCCAAAAGTATGTGGAGTTCTTCTTGGTCCTCCCAACCCAATAAATTTGACCCATCTTTCACCACAAAAACATCAGTATTGGTACAATTGTCACAAAACTTCAAATCAGGTCTGAATTTTCCAACCACTTCCACTTTTTTTCCACCATAAGCAAACAACTTAATATCAGTTGTTTCCAATACCACATCCTGAAATGTAACAAATTTTCACCTAGCAAAGTGACAGGAGAACCAGAATCTGCCATCACATTTACACTTTGGCCGTTAATTAAAAGATGACAAAATGGTGGTTTTATTTTTCTCATTTGTCTGATGACAACACAATTGCCATCTAATTGTTCTGGTTCCTCTTCCTTAATCATTGCAACATAGCCATCACCGGGCAAACTTTCATTGTCACTATAATCATCACACATGGAATTTACGACTTGTTTCCTTTGACTACTTATTTCGCAAAAATGGGAAAAATGACCTCTCCTACCACATTTGAAACATGTTTGATTTAACGCTGGACATTGTTTAAAATTAGCCACATGTGACCTACTAGCACATCTAAAACAAACATACTGTCTATCAGTTTTCCAAGAAGGCCCACTAAATTTGCTCGAGGATTTGAAATTTTGATTTATGGGTTTCTCGTCCCTTTTTTTGTGGAATTTCACCACCACTTTTTTGTGCAGATTTCACTTTTTTACATTCTAAATTAGAATGAGTACTGGCTAATTATTTCATGCAAACATCAGAATGTTCAATGCTCCTAGCAATTTTCAATGCTACATCCAAACAAGGATCTTCCCTAGCTAGCAGTCGTTCTTGGATTTTCCTATTACTCGTTTTTCCAATAAGTTGATCACGAATGATCTCCTCCTTCAAGTCACGATAATTGCAGTTCAAAGATAAAGTACGTAGAGAAGACACAAAATCATCTATGGACTTCCCAGGTACTTGTGCACGTTGCAGGAATCTGTGTCTTTCCAATACTACATTCTTTTTTGGTGAAAATCTATTGTTCAAAGTTTGAATCAACGAAGCATATTCATCTACTACAGGCTGAGAAACCCCCTTTTCCCGGGGAAGTACGTGTACAGTATCAATATGTAATGTTTTTAAAATTTACCTGCCCTCAGGACCTAAATTGTATACCAACAATGCTTTTTTCTTCTTAGAGGTGAAAGTATCTCCATCTATAGCATCTAGATATGCCTCAAAAGCTTCACGCCATTGCACCCAGTTTAACGATGGAGAGCCAGCATTAGCTAAAAATTGAGCTGGCGGAGATATTCCTTCCATAAATGTATGCATGCAAAGTGATTTGCTGCCAACAATAAAATGTATTACTGTTTATGTTGCAGTTACACGAAGAGAACACAATCAAACATGTGCTCACAAATCAAAGTAGGTAAAATGACAGGCAAAGATTAGAGGTGTGCCCATCACCGTGTGCAAGGCAATGCACTAACGTTGGTCAAGTAATGACAACAATCACGTAATGTACTCATGAAAGATAACAGGCAATTGTTAGAGGTGTGTCTATCACCGTACTTCATGCAAACTAAACGTTGGTCATCAAATTATAATGATGACAAGAGTGGCAAACAGAAAGTTAACAGGCAAAGGTGTGCCTGTCACCGCGCTCAAAATTGACTCCCAAGATGGCCACCAACATGCGTCACGACATCTTGACATCGAGAAGGAAAGACAAGCGCACAACCGCGTGGTCACACACGGCCACTCGAGCTCACTGACGAATGTGAGCTCCCAAATGCGCATAATGACGACTCCGGCTCACCAGGTTATCACAGGAACTGCAGAGACTGCCATGGACATCAACACAGACGCCGGAGATGAGGAACGCCAACACTGCACAGTCAAAGCAAGAAAACCAGGACCACGGAGAAAACAGCAACAGGCTCCGGAGGGCGCAGGCACGACAGAGGAGGTGGACAGACTGGCGGTCACTCGTCGCCACAGAAAAGATGTCCACAACTCGTAAAGGTAAGCAGGACGTATCTTTAATGACCGTCAGGCATGCGCCTCAGCCGCAACTGCCGCTCCGGGAATCTCCTGTCCCAAACATTCTAATTCCATTACGAACCCCACAAAAACGTTTTTTTTTTTTTAATGCATCCGGTTTTCCTTGAAAAAATAATCTGCTTTATTTAAAAGCAGTCCGAGTTGCATTTAAAAAAACAAGCTGCTTTATTTAAAAGCAGTCACAGACACGGTGGTCTGTTGAGCCCAGCAGGCCACCATCCTTGGGAGGGCCTGTCATTCCCAATGGGCTCGTAATTTGCGAGAGGCTCATTAATATTTATGAGCCTAGCAATTGCGACCCCATTGGGAATCACAACCAGTGTTAAACACACTGTTGTACTTGCCAAATAGCGCCTCGCAAATTGAGAGTCGCAAATGCAACGCAATTTGCGAGGCGCTATTTGGCAGGTCGTACATCTGGCCCAATGTCTTTTATTTATGTGTTGGTTTTCAAAAAAGATAAATAAAAGGCATTGTAATTTCCAATGCAAATAGCTCAAACTCTCGCAAATGCGCGACCTATTGTATTGCAAATGCTTGTTTAGAAAAGTGCCCCATGCCCGCTTTCACTTTAATATCGTCTGTGCCCCTTTCTTTAGACGAGTCGTGTTTAAATAGAGGTGCGGGCCGCCATTAAAATAAAAGTGCAGTATGGGGCGCTTTTACAAAAAAAGCATTTGTTTGTCAAGTTGACAAGCAAATGTTTTTTTGTTTTTGTAAAAGTGCCACATGTCACGCTTTCACTTTAATGGCGGCCGCACCCCTTTCTTTAGATGAAGATTGTCTAAAGAAAGGGGCGCGACTGCCATTAATGTGAAAGCACGGAGTGGTAGCTTGAATAAAAAAAAAAATTGGGGGAAGGTCAATAGGGCGAGCCATATCTAAAGAAAGGGGTCGCCATTAACGTGCATTAAGTGCATCATGGTGCGCTTTAAATCAAAAAAGTAAATAAATAGAAAAAAAACCCATGGGGCCGCAAATAAACAAGAGACACAGCCGCTATTATACCAGCTGAGGAGTACCATGCTATGAAAGAAAAACAAAAAAAGAATATGTTGGGAGAGAGCGTGTCCTGCCTGCTGCAGGCAGGAGAAAAGCATTTAACAAAATAGTACTCATGGCTGTAATTAAAGTCTACTGATAAGCAACACATGTAAAAGGGGCTGTCCACGTGGGGGGGTTACAAGATGAGAAAAGTCGGTACTAAGGAGGGACTACTAAGCCTATTGACCAATGAAAAGCCACAGTTTATAAAGGACAGTGACAGGAGCCAATTAAAAAGATGGGCGGAGCTTCCAGTCTATACCCGAATACAACATGTCTCGAAGAGACAGCGCAAGCGCTGCCTAGGCGAGACCTAAACACTGAATAGGCACAGGGGGCACATCTTAGGTGATCCACACAGTTAACCTCAGTACTAGAGTGTTATATATTCAAGATGATGTGTGCGGCATGGGTGATTCGCACACCCCTTAACCTGCAAGTCTAATAACTTGTAGTGTGCGTCACCCCTAGTAGCCAGTGTATCTACGAGTCCTCGGTGATTCGCACACCAGTGATTAATTTTGCTGGTAACATTTGTGCAAGTCCTCGATTTGCACACCAGGAGTTAACACTACAAGTGCAGTGGGTTTGCTAGTAAGTCTTCTTCTTGGGGGCATTTTGACTATAGTTGGTGCGTGTCACGGTGATTTGCACACCCAATTGGAACTTAGTGTGTTCTTTAATGACAAGCTAGTTATGGTCAGAGTACTGTAGGTAGTGAGGGATAGTAGCTTCTTGTAATTTAGAAGCGTGTTGAGGGAGACCAATTGCACACAAAGCCTTGTTTACTTTTGGTACGCACAGTTTGAGCCTTACTTATGTTTAAAAAGTTTACACCCTTATTATGTGTGCCCAAAATATTAGTCTCACCCCACCGGTACTGTAGGAAGCTGGCTCTGTATATACTATACCAAAGTAAGGTATAGTGTGCACAGAGTCCAGTGGATCCCCAAAGGCTTACAGAGGTAAAAGTAGATACCTTACTCTCTGTTTGCGGTAGCGTGGGCGAGCAGTAAGGCTTTATCAGAGGGTAGTGTTAAGCATTTATTGTATACACTCAGGCAAGAAATGATGCCACGCACTCAAAGACTGAACTCAGATCAATTATTCGTATCAAAAATATTTCTTTAGTAGCGTTTTATTTTTAGAACCAAGCAAGACTTGGTACAGGTAAGTAGAATTGTACTTTTCGTGACCGGTTGATCAAAACAAACAAGCTGGATGGAATGGACTTTGTTACCGGTTTGTAAACTATTTAAAGACATAAGTTATTTGTAATTACTTTGTGATCACTTTTCAGGTATCTTCTTAGAGTACTTTTTAGATTACTTTTTTTACCCTGCGATATGCCTAGATATCACACTGGGACATTTTCTTGATAAAGGTAAGTAAAACAGTTTCGCATTAAAATACAGTTGCTTAGGTTTCCATACAAACACAACTCAACACTTGGAACTTTTTCAGAGGAAAACAGTCAATGCAATCCTATGGAGAAAAATGAGCTTATCAGTTTGCAGGTAAGCAATCGGTCTTTAGAATTGAGTTTGAGGTTGGAACAAGGGTTCCCCCAGGGTCAAGGATGTACTCAAAAGCACCCTCAGCTGGACTAAGGCGGCCGGGTGCAGAGTGCGGAGGCCCAATGTTAGCCTATGGGGCTAGGGGGACATCGGTTGGTGTCTGCTCTCTGGCAAGCTACAGGCTTTAGGGAGCAAAGCTCCTAGGGTTAAGCTCAGGGCAAAGGGGACCCGAGTTAGCACACAAGGTGACCCCACAGCGGCACAGGGGCAGCCGGGGGCCGGGTGGTAATTTGGTATCGGGTGCACTGTTGGTTTCAATGGAAAATCTCTGGTCGGAACAAACACTGCAGGTTCGGGCAGGAGGCTTCCTGGAGGGGACCACTGGTTGAAGAGGTAAGTTGGGATGCAGGGGGTTGCCTGGAAACCATTGGTTAGGCCACCCAAGGAGGTAGAGCATCGGGTGCAGGGTGTCTTTAGGTGTTGAGTTTCCTTACCAGCTACGGTCGTGTGACCCTCCAGATAGAGGCTGCGGGCATTTTCAGGAGGTTTGAGGTAGGTTAGGGATCACAAGATCCCAGGACAGGATTGCTGGGGAGACCTCCTAGAAGGTGTTGGGCCACTCCAACTTGGGCCGTGGGCCTCTGGTAAAGAGTGGTGCAGACTCGCAGATTCAAACAAAGCCAGAGTCTGGTTCTTGAGAAAGTCCGGTGTTCAAGGTAGACAAAGTATTTGTAGGGAAGGCATGGCAGGTTCTCCGAGTTCTGGGGGGCTTCAGGCAGCAGGACAAGCCGGGATTCTTCTGGAGGAGGTCGGGACATGCCCAAGGCAGTTGATGTTCTCCTCTTCTTCGTTCAGCACGGCTCTTCGGTCCTTCTTCTTGCTTGTCTGAGGAGGCAAGATTCTAGGTTGCCCCTAAAAGCTAAATTTAGGGGCCTTTAAGGTAGGTATAGGTTGGGACCAAAGGGTCCCCTCCTTGGGGTGGGTACACCCCCTATTATGCCACCCTCCAGTGGGACGGGGCATAAGTTGGCCGGGTCCCCCATCTTCAAGATGACGGGGACTGAGTTGTGCTTTGCCTCACATCCCCCACCCGAGGGGTGGAGTTGGCAAAGGTGGGCACACCTCTCTTCCTATCTTGGATTTCCTGCTGATTCTCCCTCCCAAAGCGGGGGTTAGAAACGGTCGGGGAAAGTTGCTGGGAGCAGCAAATGGCTGAGTCAGCTCACAAAGGCGACAAGCCTTTGAAATTTCACCTTCGTGGACCATGCCCATCCTGGGGGAGGAGGCTTGGCACCTCTGCCCAGGAGGTGCTTTATTTCAGGACCCCGAGAGCGGGAGGCTCTCGACCCCAGGGTCCAGAAACATGTCTGGGGGTGGCAGCTGGCGAGCAGTCACTCAGCCAGGGCACTAGAGTTAGGTAGTTTTTCAGGCGACATCTCTGAAATGCCCTCAGAGTGCATTTGGCATTAAATCCCACACTGGCATCAGTATGGGTTTACTGGGCTAAGAAGTTTGATACCAAACTTCCTAGAATTCAGTAAAGCCATTTTGGTGCTGTGGAGTTCGTAATGACAAACTCCCAGACCATATACTCCTAATGGCATTACTGCACTTACAATGTCTAAGAATTGGCATAGACACTGTAGGGGCCCATGTACTCGTACCCTCACCAGTGGTATAGTGCACCCAGCTAGAGGAGTGTCTTACCTATACCACAGTGGGTTGTAGGCATGTGACTTAACTTTTCTCTGCACCAAAACACGCACCCTGCAACAAACAAAAAAGTACGTGTGTGCGTGTCTAAGGGTGACGCAATATGTGCTGCAGTCCTTAGAGACCTTCCCTGGTCACAGTACCCATGGTACCTTTTACAATGGACTTACATGTGTCCAGGAAGGTGCCAAATGGGCTTGCAAACTTACGGTTTTAGGGACAGAACATAGGCCCTGGGTATCTGGTTGGCAGGAACCCAGGGCACACTTAGTCAAAGAGCATCAACACCAGGCAAAAAGGTGGAGGAGGGGAGCAACAATGTAAAAAGGTGCACTTTCCTTCAGCTACCCTTCCTTCCACGTCCAGGCACTCCTTTCTAAAAAATGGCCAGACTGAAAGGAATTTTTCTTTAACTAGATCTCTGTTCAGGAAGAGGACAATGATGATGAATTTTCTCAATCTGTGAAGAAAAAAAAAATTCTCCTACATATTCAGGGCCAGAAGGGTTACGTGTATCCAGCCAGATGGAAAAGGTTAGACGTGTCGACAGTGCAGATGTATTGACGGATGCATTAGAAGATCTTGATGCACACTATCAACATACTGTGTGTGCAGCCATTGACGGGTATACTTTTTTAAAATTGTTTTTAGAGGAAGCAGGCAAAGATGGAATATGTTGCGGCACGCAAGAAATTTGCTATTACATGTACATTTTGGGCCTTGCATGACGATCTCATTAGCGATCAAGGGGTAATGCATTTGAATAATGATGGTATGCAAGAGAAGCATTGGGTGTGTGGGGATTCATCCTTAAAGAAAATTGTTGCCTTAGTAAAAAAAAAAAAAGCTGAAATGTTAAAAAGATGTGCCAAGACAGCTTTAAAAAAATGGTGTGGATAAAGAATCTGTGTGCATGTAGTATCCTGGTTACTAGCTCCCTGGTAACCTAATGCCACAGATTCTGGAATAAAGAATTTGGTTGGGTGGCAGTTGAAGGGAGTTACTGAAGTGGTCAGCGTACCTGCTTGCTCTCTAATAAAGTAACTACTTGCCTGCATGCCTGTGTGGACTGGTCCTTACAAAGTGGCAATGAGCGGAACAGGAAGCTGCACAGGTTTGTTGTGTCTGAACAAGTTTTTGTGGTGCTACCACAAAGTCCAAGAAAACACCGGTCCAGTTTCCAGCACGGAGAGCAAGCTAAGAGAAGAGGCCGGTGTGTCGTGGTCGTGGATTCGAGCCTCTACGGTGTTCCTGTGGAGTTTGTCTTGTTCTGGAGGAGTTCCTGTGGATTTGGGAACCAGGACGGGCGTTGGAGGTACAGCGCGAGAACTTAGCACGCAAGCAGGGCCGCGAAGCAGGGTGACGAAACGGATTGTGAGCCAAGGAATTATTGGTTACAGCCTTGACTGCACTCCAAGCGTCCTGCAGAGCACTGTGAAGCACGTCACTGCGCATCTTATGTGATGTGAAACTATTTTAGCTGAAAGTAATTCTCGCGTATGCTGATGTGCTGTGTTCAGTATTTCTACGTGCTGGCACAGTGGAGAGGTAGTCCTGGTGTTTGGTGTGGAATAAAAAATTTGCTAGCATTCGCGCCAAGAATTTTCAATTAAAGGACACGGAGGCGAGGATTATGCTTCTCTTTCTTTTATTTGCTACTCACAGCAGCCAATGAAAAATCGTTTTGTATGCAAATAAAACTACATTTCCCATGATGCTCGTCCATACATCACATCCTGTATAGCCCCATAAGTGCCACAGTCTCCTGTTTCTCCTCCTCTTTCTTTGCTCGAACCTTAACAATCAATAACATTAATACTTTCAGTCCAAAATAAGGAATATGAGTCCAACAATCATCCTCCAACATGGAAGAACCATATCCAAACTGGAAATTTACGTCTTCTAAACCAGAAGTACACCTGCTCCGTCTTCTTTCCCAGAACCTGAAAGGAATGAGACAGGGAAAACCCGTAACTTCTGCTTATACAGAATATCAAGTACATGCGGGTGGGTAATTATTACCAATATTGTAATAAAACCGGGTGGGATAATCCTCGCCTCCGTGTCCTTAATGAATTGAAAATTCTTGGGGCGAATGCTAGCAAATTTTGTATTCTATTACAGGACCGGAGGCTTCGGATTATGCTAGTTTAACGCTTATCCAACACAACTACAGTCATATAACCCACCGGTTTATAATAAACTGTGTAAATATAGACTGAGAAAATCAATCAGTAGATCTTGAAATATCCTGCACTATGGAAACCAGCAAACAATATTGAGAGATATGGCCCCACGATCAGACCGTCTCAAACATTTGGTTATGGATACCGTATTCTGGCATAATTGCCATCAACCACCGGCTATAATAGCCGCAGACACATATGTAAAGGTTCTGCAATGTAATCAACAGTTATATCTCAACCTCAGGTAGTAAACACCGAGTAACCTCCCTTGTAAGCCTTAAGGCATGGAAACCACACATAATTTGCATTATTTGGAAAACGTAATGTGAACAGACCTTGACCACATGTAATTCTGACATTAATTATAATGAAACTTCCTGGAGTAGATACTGTACCTGTAAAATTGTGGGCCAGTCCCGTCGTTGGAACACCGAAAGGTAGAAGGCCTCGTAACACAGCATGACGATAGTCTATTCCTTGTCGACATATGATTAGTTGGCCACTTTTCAAAGAAGAAAAAACTAGAGAACCTCCCACAGAGAGGATTATTCTGGTCTGGGTTTTTATGCTACCCATTACCTTTCAAAAACTCCCAGAAAAAAAACACGGCGCAAGCCCACCAACTTGCCTGTATCTAAAAATGACCTGCATAAATGGCCGAAATGGCCGCTGCAAAGTGAACGCCACGCAAATCCAAATTACATTACCTGATAAAACATACACAAAGTAGGAAAATCAGCCCTCACGGAGATGACACGACGTGTACGTACCAACAAACACGAACTTCCAACGTCGAAAAAGTATTGTTTTTGCGTGGAAGGACCCAGGGTTGTTAAATGAACGCCGACAGCGTGTCCGAAAAACGTATATCATAACAAAAAACATTCTTTGGAAAATATACCACCTGGGGAAACTGAATGTACAGCATTGACATGTTTCGAACCCTGACCCTGTGCCACCAAAAGGCGCAAGACTAACCTTTGAGCTATAGTTCCTTGGTATATCATAAAGGACCACTGCCCCAATTCACCATGAGCGCCTCTGCATGAGATGGAATGTTGTAAAGGGTCACGGAGGACCCTGAGCAGGACACTGCCGACTCAAGGAGTACTGGAAAACAAAATGGAGACTTCCATGCGAGAGTTGCAAAGATCGCTTCCGCTAATCAATGCAAATTTGCGGCCCCTTCTTCGAAATGTGGATGGAACGGAGGGAAACCTAGTTCAGTCCGACTGACTAGGATACATTGAGAGCTTTGGCAGGATTTGAAACCCTATCCTGCGAGAGCCTTTGCTACCAAAGGCACAAGACTTGCCACTGAACCATAGCTCCTTAAGCGACCTATGTGGAAAAAGACCCGAAATGACTGGAGGGCAGGAAAAACAGTTTGACAGACTATGCCAAGCGCACCACTACTCCGGCAACCGCCCAAAATGGAATCCTCTGCATGGATAACCTCAGAATGGGCCCCTTTGGAGCTCCCTAATTTGGAGCGTGTAAGACATAGCTAATCTGTGAGGAATGAGATAACTCTGGAAAAAAATCTAAGCCAATCGACACAAGTATATTGAAGTGACTAGCCGAAACAGGTCATTACAAATTGTAACCCCGAGGGCCAATTGGAACCCGAAGAGGAAATCTGACGTCGGGAAAGATGAGAGGCTAAGGCCTATGTCTGTGTTAAGATATATATATACACACACACACATATATATATATATATATACACTGGTTGTGTTTTTACACGACTTCCTATCCAAGGATTGTGGTTGCATATATATATATATATACACACACACACACACATATATATATATATATATATATATATATATATATCCCGTTAAACCCGATTGGGAGGATGCCCTGTTCCCTTGAGGGAGCAATCACTAGAGAGTTGGAGGAAAATCATATAATTGACCCTCTGATCCGTCATCGTAACAGCCACGAATGGCGGAAAGGAAAAATGGTGGCCACGGGATGCCCTCCTGAAAGCCATACGGTAGAAATTTGTGGAACATGGTGTGAAAAGTATTGCTAAAACAAACAGAAATCCCTAAACGGTCCACAAAGGACCGGCCTCGTGAAAGACCCTCCGAATTCCAGAGGGTGTAACCAAAGGTTAAATATGTCTACATATCATAGATGCGACCAGTAACTAAGCTGTCCCAGAGGGGATCCGTCGCCAAGGGCCAGCGCAGTCAGGATGTCAAAGTTGTCCATCGCTGCTTGTGTTCTGCCAAGACCATGAGTTTGTCCCGGCAACCTGTCAGTTACGGGAAACCGTTTCTGTGATTTCTTTTACAACTAGCAAGTAAAGAAGGAGACCGGCGTTGACACAGGACGACTCTTCCACCGTAACCAGTGTATTCGGCCGCAGTTCCCGAACTATAAACTATTGTGCCCTTATCTAAGTCCCGCCGAGCACGCGCGGATGCCCCGATATTCATCATGTAGAGTGAGGTAGGGAAAAACATGCCCAAGGAAATGTGACTCAAGAATGATGGCCGTCAATCAAGCCTTACTTCCCCGAGCTAGGGACTGGTACATCTGGGGCCCGGTTGACCTACTCCAGGACGTGTAGAACCTGAGCGTCAACAGAATTATTTCAGGAGACTTGTGCGCTCCGTTCGAATAGATCACATCCTCCTTATATATCTCACCCATGCGTTGCCATGGGGTGTCCGTATTCAATATTGTAGTGCCAAGCACAGCGTAACGGAGGACTAGAGGGGGAGCCAACCCTGTGCACACGAGAATTGAAACATAATAATGTATCGGCTCCTCAGCAAAGCTGTAGTCAAATTATTCCAGCCCCACGGGCGTCCGAGTCATAGTGAAATATCAGGAGCGTGTGCGCACACCAAGGGCCAGCCTATTGTTACAGCCTGGAAGGTGTACAAAGAAATCTGCTCATGTAAGGCACGAGACACTGGAAACCTTGAAGCAAAACAGGGGACGCGTGCGACGTGCGTAGACCAAAATCGCCTAAATGTAGCCCAATTGGGTTACGCACACCGGAGCGTTATGACTCCATAACCGCACTCGGCTACTAAGGAAAGCCTTTGGCGGAGAAGGCGCGAGACCGCGCAATGATCAGAACAACCCTATGGAAGTGACAGGAGTAATGTTAATTCAGAAAACCAAAATCATTGAAACACCTAACCTTTGAGTAATAATCTAGACATAAACCACTGTCCCACAGTGACTCATTTTGAATGCTGCAAACGACAGCGCAGTATCTCAGCTCTTGAGGGGGCGTTTTGATTCTGTGTTAGGCCGTACCAAGTCCTTCCCATGAAGAACAAGCGCAGGCCCAATCAGTTATGTGGCAGGCATCATCAGCGCGACATCTCCACTCCTGTGGGAGCGACTTTAATCTGAACCCGGGCGGGCTAAACCAAGAGTGCTGCCACGCGCACACAAGCCAGTGCAGTATTAAGACTGAGAACATTCATCAGAGAAAATATCAAGCCTAAATTGTAATAAGAATTCAAATTTTAATATAAAATACATTTTAAATATAATTTCGTCATGCGAAAAAAACACAACCCGGAGAACCTGGATGCGAACCCTGAACATCGGGGATTGGAGGCAAAGGCCTTGCCCCTAGGCCACATTGACTCGATGCAAACATTAAACGCGTAAACCTGAGGGGGACCTGTGGCGTATAACCCTGTCAATGGAAGCTGCCGAGGGTAGCGCGGCATTTTGCGGTCAGCGGGAGTACAATTAAGCCTGATCAGGCCACCCGCGTTAAAGATTCACCGCTCCTGACGGGGAACGCCCCGCAGTACTCGCATTCAAATAATAAATGGCGGCGCCCGCCTGCTTAAGATTTAATTGAGCCATGCGCGTGAAAACAAAAAACAGCGCAGTACTCAGCAGCCAGCAGGGAGTGACGCGAAGCCCAAACAAATACCAGTGCAAATACCAAAGCTCTGCTCCGGACGGGAGCGTATCACCAATTACGCTGCTCCCAGTGGGAACCTCTAAAGGGGCCTGCAGGCCATCGGGGGAGGAAAAACATGCCCAAAGGGCCGCCCAGGTGATTAGGTACAATGCTTCAGCGGGAGCGCCCCACAGATCACGCTGCTCCCAGCGGGAGCCTCTCAAGACAGCGGTTACCTGATAACAATAGCGCCAGCGAGCGCTAAATCGAGAAATATATGGCAACTTAAAACAGAAGACAAATTGCCCCAGCACAAAAACACACATACTTAAACACAATTATTCAACCTAGCGCGATATAAGCGCAAACATAACTGCAACATCGTCAAAGATAATTCAACAGTCAAATAAGACATAAATCACAACATAACGTTCTGAGCACTTAACTCTCTGCGTGAGCAGCACAGAAAGAGGAGGAGAAACAGGATACTGTGGCTCTTATGGGGCTATACAGGATGTGATGTATGAACGAGCATCATGGGAAATGTAGTTTTATTTGCATACAAAACGATTTACATTGGCTGCTGTGAGTAGCAAATAAAAGAAAGAAGCATAATCTAAAGCCTCCGGTCCTGTAATAGAATCTACAACGCACATTTCAGTGACGCGCACACCTCTAAACAGTAACTTTAATTGGGGCCATTTGCATGCTTAACCAAGTTTCAACGCTTATTCGGTGATGCGCACACCTGGTTAGGTAACTACGTATGGGGCGATGTTGTGCATACTTTTCGATGACGAGCACACCAATTCAGATTTGGAGTCTTATTTTTGTAGTGACCTTTGCAGTGATATTTGTAGGGAATATTATAGCATATAATATATATATGACATTGGTTTAGGATATCATTTTTCAGGCGGTTGCATGGTTATGGCACAATAGTATTGTGTTATTTTAAGAGGATGGTAAGAGTGGTGATTAGTCTTCGTACTCCTCACTTGTTATAGCACTCTATAGGCATTTTTGTCTTCAAATTCTTTTTTGTGTCTGCGTTCACGGATTGTGTGTATTTAAACTAAGCCAACATTTTTAGTAAACCTATATTCATAGTTAACATGAGTTCACAAACCTGTGGACTCACACCGCCAGTGCCATTTCTTCTCCATCCTGGTGAACCTTTGTTGAAGTGGCCTGATTGGAAGGATTATTTTCTAAATTACGTGTCCACTCTTGAGGGAGAAAAAGAAGATGAGTTTATACTTTCGAAGGAAAAAAAAAAAAAGATTATGTTACACAGTCTTGGGCCAGAGGGTTTACATGTGTACAATCAGATGGAGAAAGAGTCAAGACGCTTGGAGAACGCAAATGTGTTTTTGGAAGCGTTGGAGGATTCAGATGTTCATTACCATTCTACGGTTTGTGTAGCCATTGACAGGTACTCCTTCTTCCAAAGGAAGCTAATTAAAGCAAAATATGTGGAAGATTAAGTGGCAGCACTGAAGAAACTGGCTATAACATGTAAATTTAGGTCACTGAATGACGATCTTATAAGAGATCAACTTGTGGTGCATTCCAACAATGAGGGGATAGATGAAAAATTGTGGGTATGTGGGGAGTCTCCTCTGAATTAAACTGTAGCGATAATTAAGGAAGCAGAGATGTCCAAGAGAAGTGTTAAGGCAGCTCTCAAAAACAATGGTGAAGTGGTAGGTAAAGTGTCCAAATCCAAGGAAGAAGGGAAGAAAAGTGAGAAATGTAATTACAAAGATCCTATTTGGAAAGGTTTAGGTAAAAATAAACCAGAATTGGATGACAAGCATCCAATCTGTTTTAGGTGTGGGAACAAGGGCCATATAGCCAGAGATAACTTTGGTGAAGAACTACAGCAAGTTTGAAAGTAAGCGTACTGCATTTACTAGGATGTAATGGGGAGAACTGTGCTGGGATGAGAAGCAATGTGCTCCCTTCCCCTTTGTGTTTGAAAGGCTCCCATGAGCCAATGAGCTGTTAAGCTCTCCTGGGATGCACCTTTGTGCCTGTGGACTGGTACTGTGTCCTGTGAAAACTTGGGCACCATTTCAGCAAACCCATAAACTTTTCTCTGTTCTACATTATTTTTGCTCTCTACTGATGAAGGGCTAAACCCAGAAACACATGTCTAGAGATAGCACTACCTGTACCAACTTTGGTGAAGAACTACAGCAAGTTTGAAAGTAAGCGTGCTGCATTTACCAGGATGCAATGGGGAGAACTGTGCTGTGATGAGAAGCAGTGTGCTCCTTCCCCCCTTCTGAAGCCAGAGATAAGTGTTGCCCCACTATGAAATTTAAATGTGCTTTCAGTGGAATTGTGGGCCATTTTGCCACGGTTTGCAGGAGAAATTTAAACAAAGTGGACAAGAAATTTGTGAAGTGTGTTGTGGGCAAAGAAAATGAAAAGGATGGTGATCTGGATTCATTGAGTGATTAAGGAGTTTTATGTATTGATGATGCAGGGTGAGGATGATGTAGTTTTGGGCGTGTGTTACAATTCTAATAGGAAACCTCTATGTGACATAACAATTGGGGGAGTGCAGACACAGGCCATTCCTGATTCAGGTTCTCTGTACACTATCATACAGCGTCTGTGTGGGAGGATACATTTTCAAAGGTGCTAGGAAATGTTTGAGACCAACGGATATACATCGAGTTACGTTTCCGGGGGAGTAGATTCCCATGGTCAGGTTTGTAGAAGAAGAATTTTGGTTCAAAGATAGGTCTGCCAAAGGAAAAATTATATGTGGCTGTGAAAGGTCGATATGGGTTGATCAAGGGACTTTAGGTATTCCCAACAGAAGAGACCACGTCTTGTTGCTTGGTGAACTTGATGAATCTATGGTAAGGGAGATTAAGGAGAAATTTCCAAGTTTCTTTTCAGGCAAGATAGGGAAAAGTGTTTGGGTTTGTCCATAAAATATTTCTTAAAGAAGGGGCAGTACCTGTGTGTCACAAAGTTAGGAACATTTTGTTTCTAACGGAAACTTGGTTAACTCCCAGTTCCGATGCAGACATTGTGGAGGCCCTTCCACCGGGCTACCTTATCTGTCAGGTAGATAGACCAGAGGGGCGAGGGGGCGGCCTCGCCATTGTTTATAGGAGCCTGTTCGTCTGCAGGGCACAGAATGGCCAACTCTCGGATTGTGAGAGCTGCCACTTCGCTCTCAGGATATCCCCGACAGTGTCTATATCAGGTTTGTTGATTTATCGGCCCCCGGGCGCACTGGGTAATTTTGTAAGTTCCCTTGTTGAATCAGTGACGACCCTGGCCACATCTACGGCTAATTTCACGGTGTTGGGTGACCTCAATCTTCACTTCAACGAGCCCACTGACCAAACGGCTCTGGATCTCCAGAGCGTTTTAAAAGAGTGTGAGTTGAACCTAATTAACTCTGGGCCCACTCACGAAAAGGGACACCTACTCGACCCAATGTTCTCGAACATTCCCCGCTTTACAGCTAAGCCTGCCCTTCCCCTTCCATGGTCAGACCATTTTTTGGTTCCAGTTTTCTGGCAAATTGACCCACTATCTACAAGTACCAAACAGGCCTTCCTAGTGGATAGAGCCTGGTCCAGATTATCGGTTGATAACTGGACCTCTAAACTGGAAGACACGCTCCCTCCTTCTGAGTCGGACCCAGTTAAGGCCGATGCCAATATTAACAACTGGCTATCTGCTTCCCTGGACACTCTGATTCCTAAAAAGAGAGTTCAAAAGAGGGAGAAACAAGTTGGCTCGGCTCCGTGGTACTCTGTAGAGCTGCGCACCCTCAGGAAGGGATGTAAAAGGATGGAGAGGTTATGGAGGAAGAACTGGGAAGTTCCTAGGAGAGAAAAATATCGTGCTGCAATGAGGGGCTATAAGTCTGCTCTGCGACTCGCGAAAGCCCTATTCTTTGAAGACCGTATTAAATCTGCCTCTAGTTCTTCCAGGGAGAGTTTCAAAGTGCTTAGAGAACTGCTTAAAGTTCCGGAGCCGGCTGTTACGCATGACAAACAAAAAAGCACGGAACTAGCGGAGTTCTTCCACACAAAAATTGAGAAGATCTTAAACTCCCTGCCCCAGCCCAGGCTATCTCAGGACTTTGGCAAGCAGATCGGGGGAACTCAGGCCAGAGAGATCGTTTTTGACCTCGACACCTTTGGCCCAGTATCAGTGAGCGATGTCGCCAAAACTCTATCTTCGATTAAAAGTGGTTCCCCCATGGACCCGGTTCCCATGAAGTTCCTTAAACAGGTAACAGAGGCCATTGCAGCTCCCGTGACAGATCTAATGAACGCCTCTCTTATCCAGGGTTTGGTGCCACCCACTTGGAAAATGGCTGTTGTTAAGGCTCTTTTAAAAAAACCCAATCTGGATCCCACTGTCCTGTCGAACTTTAGGCCCATCTCGCTGCTGCCGGGCCTCGGCAAAATTGCTGAACGGTTGGTCAACAAGCAGCTGTCAGCCTTTTTGGAGTCGAATGGACTCCTTCGGCCATCTCAAACTGGATTCCGCCCAGGCCAGGGCACCGACACGGCCCTCGTGGCGGTCGTGGATGAAGCCAGACGGATCCTGGACTCAGGAGGATCAGTGGCAGTGATCCTCCTGGACCTCAGCGCAGCGTTTGACACCGTGAGCCACCAGTTGTTGATCCAACGGCTGGCTGAGGTAGGGGTGTCTGGGGTGGCTCTGCAGTGGCTGAGATCTTTTCTCTCGGATCGAACTTACCAGGTTTGGGATGGCTCGGAGAGATCCAAATCAATTCCCCTCCAGTGTGGAGTGCCACAGGGCTCCTCGTTGAGCCCTACATTATTTAATGTTTATATGGCCCCCCTGGAGGACGTAGTATCCCCTTATGACATCAAAATCGTCAGCTACGCTGACGATATGCAGCTAGTTGTTTCCCTATCCCATCTGTCCGACAATCCGGACACCTTGAATTCCTGTCTGGTGGATGTCCATACTTGGATGGGAGAATCCTCCCTCAAGTTAAACGGCTCAAAGACGGAAATACTGCTGCTGGGGAGTAAAGCTACCCTTCTCCCCTCGCTTAGTTGGCCGGGTTGTATGGGTGAGCCCCCGGCCCCCAAAGAAGCAATTAAGAGCCTTGGAGTCTGGCTAGAACCGGACTTGTCATTCCGCACTCAAGCCAAGAAAACAGCAGGAGTGTGCTATGCTTTGCTTAGGTCGGCTCGGAAAATCTTTCCTCTTCTTCCGTTAACATCGAGGAAGCTGTTGATTCAGGGTCTTATAACATCTAGACTAGATTATAGCAACGCCATTTTTTTGGGCGCCCCTGAATCGACCTTCAAGACCCTTCAACAGGTCCAAAACGCAGCGGCAAGGCTGCTTATGGACATTCCGAGGACGCAATCAGCGAAACCGGCATTGAAGGCATTGCATTGGCTCCCTGTGCGGGAGAGAGTGACTTTTAAGGCACTTTGTACTGCCCATAAAATCCTCTCAGGGAAAGGCCCCCTCATTTTAAAAAACCTAGTTACGTCATACAAAGCAAGTAGAACGCTGCGATCAGAGAGGAAATATCTCTTGCTAGTTCCTAGAGTTAAAAAGGCCCGCACAGGCGGGAGAAGATTCTCATTTAATACGGCAAAGCTTTGGAACTCGCTTCCCCTAAAACTACGCGCTGAGCCCTGCACACTGCGTTTCCGCAAAGGTCTTAAAACCTTTTTGTTTCCCGGATAATGCGTCAATTCTGTCTCCCATTACCATCGGATGTTTGTCTGGAAGCGCCGGGATGCCCAAGGGTAGCTGCGCGCTATATAAGATTTTAAATAAATAAATAAATAAATAAAATTCCCTATTAGGCTGCAAGAAGGAGTAATGGCGAAGCTAGACGCATTAGAGAGTAAAGGTATGATAGAACATATTGAGAGTGCTGAGTGGTTGGCTCCCTTGGTCGTCACACAAAAATCTGATTGCAGTCTCCGCTTGTGCATTGATCTCAGAGACTTGAACATGAACATTGTAATTGATAAGTTTCCTTTGCCCAGGATTAATAAATGTTTGGCACAGTCCAAAGGGGTAAAATATTTCTCCACCATTGATTTGACTTTAACCTATCACCAGGTTCAATTACATCCCTCCAGTAGGAATTTGACAGCGTGTATCACCCCCTTTGGTTGTTACAGATTCGTAAGCATGCCTTTCTGTTTTGCTTTGGCTGCTGCTGTATTTCAGCATCTGATTCATAGGAATTACAAAGGCATGAAGGGGGTGATGTATTTTCAAGATGATCTCCTGATGATGAGATAGATCAGAACATGATGAGAGATTAAAAGCAGTCATAAGTAAATTGATGGAAAAAGGGTTGACTGCAAAGTTAAAAAAGTGCACATTTGCTGTGAAGTCTGTCACCTAACTGGGTCACGAAATAGGAGGATATGGTATTTCACCCAAAAAAGTCTGATTGCAGCAAACAATAGTGCACCTGCTCCCATCCCAAAAGAGGAGGTTACATCCTTCTTAGGTGGCAGAATTTAATTCTTAATTTGTACAGAATTTTGCAATTGTTGCTATTGCAATTTGCAATTGATGAAATTAAGAAAAGAATTGCTCAGGAATTATTATTTACAAAAAGATTTTGAGAGAATTAAACAAGGTTTGTGTACTGCTCTTCCCCTCCAAGGATCTGACACCAAAGCACATAGCATAATAACCACTGATGCCAGTGAGAAAGGTTTAGGGGCCGTGTTGACTCAAATGACTGGGTCTGGAGAAGAGGCCACAGTAGCGTTTGCCTCTAGATGCTTGTCCCCAGCGGACGAAAACATTTCTGTCATTGAAAAGGAAATGCTGGCCACTGTCTGGGCTATGCAGAAGTTCAGGCAATATTTTTGGGGGTAAAATTCACTCTGGGCACGGATCATAAACCTTTAGTGAACGTTCTGACATCGGAGGGCATAGCTAAAGCGACTCCTGCGAGAGAGGATTCAGGTAGCGGATTATTTGAGCAGATCCCCTTTACCATGGAGAGGTGAAGTTGAAGTAGATTGGGAGGATTTTAGTATAGCTGCCATTACAGAGAATAACAATGCCATTTCAAAGGAGGAATGAGATTCAGAATATAAGGAGTTACAGAAGGAGTACAGAAGATTTTGGGAAACCAATGATGAATTGTCTGTCAATGATGCAACTATGTTCTCAGAGGTGACTGAACGGTGGAACCAGAAGGTTTGAAGGCAGGGGTTTTGGATATAAACCATGAGGGAAATCTAGGTATTGTTAAATTGAAAAAAACAGTTAAGTCGTTATATTGGAGGCCAGGTATGGACACGGCTATTGAGAGATTTGTAAAAGCGTGTCTAATTTGTGTAAATTATGACAAGGCGCAACTAATGTTAAGGCCGTCATTAGGAGGAAGACAGACTCCTGAGCGTCCCTGGGAGGATTTAAGAATAGCCTTGTTGGGCCCCATTTTAGATGACAAAAGGGAATACAAACATGTGACAGTTATTGATAATTTTTCCAAATGGCCGGAAGAAGAGGTGACCGACACTGCTGACAGCAAAAAGGTAGTTAATTTTCTTGAGAATATACTTTTGCAAGAGGGTATTCCCAAATTCATTATTAGCTACAATGGTCTCCAGTTTATTTCTGATAAGTTTGAAAGCTTTCTTAACAGGAATGGTATTATTGGGAAGAAAACTCCTGTTTACCACCCAGCAGGTAATGGCATTGTGGAACGCTTTGAGTCGTGATGGGGAGCATTCAAGCTTCTATTATTGCTGGTAAGAACTAGGTAAAGGAACTTCACAGCACCATTTGGGCGTTTAGAATAACACCCACTGGCACAGGTGACAGCCCATTTAGGATCTTGAAAGGGAGAGAACTTTTCACTAAGTACAACGTGGCGTGGAATAATACGAGGACTTGTAGTAAATGGTCACCTTCGGTAGTGAAATCCAACTTGAAGAAAATGCAAGAAGTCTATAAGACTTTTATAATTAAAAACATGGCACAAAGGACGCTTATTTAAGTCCTGGTGATTGAGTGAGAGTGAAGTTGGGATTTAAAGCAATGAATGGACAGAGTAAGTTCTCAGAACCCTTGCAAGTAGGAGAAGTATTTTCCAATTCAACTAAATTAAGTGATGGAAAAGTGTGGCATTTTAGCAGAATGTCGAGATGCAACAGAATTCTAAACTGAAAAAATGCCAAAAGAAATGATGCACCAACGTCCATGGACTCGATGAGGGAGCAAGTAACGAATACAGGAGGCACAGTAATTGCTCCTTCTCGGGGGGCGGGGGGCAGTTAGTGACTCTTTGTCACAGCTTCTAGGCCAGTGTGGTAGTGTAATGGCTACACATAGGGGTAGACCCGTAGTTTTACCCAAGAGATTTGAAAGTTTTGTTCATGTAAAATATTGTAAGAAGGGAAGGATGGGATGGTTGGTTCATGGGGTATCAATGTTATGCATTGTATCAGCATGTATGACCTTGACTGAACCAACATGTATGACTATTTTGCCCCATTCTCCAGTGAAAAATCCAAGTAGGCTTTGTACATATCTCAAGACTTTTTACAGTCAACTTTCGCCGTTGGTAATCCAGGCGATGCCTTGTGTATTGTATCTTTATTTAATTGAATAGATATGTAAATTCATTCCTGGAAGATTTTATTCCTTGTGGTAGAGATAGATGTGCAATAGTTGTTTATGCTTAATATATACAGTTATTGTTATTAATGTGTAAAAAAGGAAGTTGTGGTATCCTGGTTGCTAGCTCCCTGGTAACGGGACACCACAGATTCTGGAATACAGAATGTGGTTGGGTGGCAGTTGAAGGGAGTTACAGAAATGGTCAGCTGTACCTGCTTGCTCTCTAATGAAGTAACTACTTACCTGCATACCCATGTGGATTGGTACTTACAGTGCAAATTATCTAATTCCAAGGGGGATGTGAAAAAAAGGAGAAAAGTAGTGGTAAATTTACTGGATGGAAAAAGCACAGTTACAGGGAAACCTGAATCGGACAGGCGTCCTGCATGTTTCAGGTTTGACAACAAGGGCCATATGGGCAGGAATAAAAATTTCCCAGCAACGTTTGGGTGTTATAGATTTGAATGCAAGGCGTTCGCGGCTGTGTTTCAGCATCTCCTGCACAGGCTGTTCACAGACATTGATGCAGTGACGTACTTCCAGGATGACATACTGGTGATGAGCTGAGATAGACATGAACATGACACCAGGTTAAAAACGATGTTAGGGAAGTTAGCAGCCAAGGGTCTCACGGCTGAGTTAATGCAAATCTGAATTTTTGGGGGGGGAGATCGGTAATTTACCTGGGTCATGAGGTGGGGGGAGATTGAATAGCCACTAAGAAAGGCATTACAGAGGCAGTTAGGAATGCTCTTACCCTTACATCTCATGAAGAAGTCCAGCAATTTCTTGTTCTTGCAGAATTTTATTCAAAGTTTATACAATATTTTCCCATGAAAACTCACGGATTGAGACCATTTTTAAAGGGGAGGATGGAATTCAGGTGGAGTTAGGAATTACAAGCAGATTTTGAGAGGATTAAGCAAGACATTGCTACAGCAGTTCCTTTGCATGAATTTGAGGTGGGGACACACAGCATTGTCTCCACAGATAATAGTGGAAAGGGACTAGGTGCAATATTGACTCAGGTATCACGTATGGGTGAAGAACGCACAGAAGCATATGCTTCCCGATCATTGTCCCCTGTGGAGGAAAAATTCTCATTAATTAGGAAGGAAATGTTGGCTACAGTTTGGGCTATGGAGAAGTATTTAGGCGATTACGATTTGTGCTCCACATGGACCACAAACCACTCGTGAAGGTCCATACCTTCAAGGGCATTATCAGAGTAACTCCTCGCATTGCTACGATGATTTTGAGGGTACTAAATTATGTGTACGATGTGTAATATCTACTAGGTAAAAAGAACAAAGTGCCAGATTATTTGAGCCGCTCTCCTTTACCCAGTAAGGAACAAATGGGGGGGGGGAGAGTGTGATGACTACAGCGTAGCTATGATTGGCAAGGGTAATGTAGCCATTTTGGATGAGGAATGGAAAACTAAGTATGAGAACGATGAAACCTTGTTGAGGGTCAAACAATTTATCATTGATTTTAGATTGACTGCTTAAAAAGGGATGCTCGCCCAGACGCGCAGCGGGCGCGATTAGAGGTACGAGTCACTGTGGACTTCTGCTCACGAAGCACCTGGTAAAGGGCTTCCTTGCTCCTTACTCTGTATTTTAAAATTGTATTTTAAATCGGTCACGAAGCGCCTGGCAAAGGGCTTCCTGTTCATCTCACCGATTTTAAAACTGTGTCACGAAGCGCCTGGTAAAGGGCTTCTTACTTATTGTCACTGTTTTTAAACTGTATCACACACGCCTGGTAAAAGGGCCTCCTGCTCATTCTTACCCGACTTAAAACACCGCACTACACTTACTACATCACTTGATCGCCAAGCGTCTTCCCCGGTCCACCACGGATTCTTCCGATTGTGTGGAGGGAACCACGACGCAGACCGGAAGTAGTGCAGAATCCATTGCAGCGGTCAGCAGTCTAGTTGTTTTTAGATTGACTGCTTAAAAAGGGATGCTCGCCCAGACGCGCAGCGGACGCGATTAGAGGTACGAGTCACTGTGGACTTCTGCTCACGAAGCACCTGGTAAAGGGCTTCCTTGCTCCTTACTCTGTATTTTAAAATTGTATTTTAAATCTGTCACGAAGCGCCTGGCAAAGGGCTTCCTGTTCATCTCACCGATCTTAAAACTGTGTCACGAAGCGCCTGGTAAAGGGCTTCTTACTTATTGTCACTGTTTTTAAACTGTATCACACACGCCTGGTAAAAGGGCCTCCTGCTCATTCTTACCTGACTTAAAACACCGCACTACACTTACTGCATCACTTGGTCGCCAAGCGTCTTCCCCGGTCCACCACGGATTCTTCCGATTGTGTGGAGGGAACCACGACGCAGACCGGAAGTAATGCAGAATCCATTGCGGCGGTCAGCAGTCTAGTTGTTTTTAGATTGACTGCTTAAAAAGGGATGCTCGCCCAGACGCGCGCAGCGGGCTTGCTTCGGCGCGCCTAAGGCAAGCCCGTCTGCGCCCGTCCGCGCCACGACCGTGCCCCGGGCCAGGAACCCTGTCCCAAACAACTCAGTCAATCCCAAGAAACACCTATTCTACTCTAGCTCCCAGCTGGTAAATATTGCCCACCTTTCCAACACTGCCTCCTGCCCTCACCGCCACTCCTGCAGGCTAGAAACCAACACGCCCTTCAGCTGTCCCGTATGCCTCTACACACTCAACACTATTGACAGCTACAAGATCTCAGGAATTACTCAGATCCGACAAAATCACTCCGAACAGGAGGACATACATGCCGCACTGGTAAACGCACGCTCACTCCCCAAACACAAATACGAACTAGCAGATTTCATAACCTGCCATAACTTAGACATTCTATTTATATCAGAAACATGGGGAGACCCCTCATCCGGCCCAGACTTCTGCACTGCTTCCCCGGACGGTTTTAGCGTAGTAAGACAGGACAGAAATAACAGAAAAGGGGGTGGTCTGGCTATAATACACCGAGATAAATACCTTGTAAGAACAGAAACCCTCCCCAGCATGTCCTGCGAAGCTATAAACTTTTCCATAAAAATTAATAATTCATACACCTTCAAAGGAACCCTCCTATACCGCCCCCCAGGCCCGCGATCAGGGTTTCTCACCTCCCTAAACAGCTTGCTGGAACCCGTAGCAGGAGAAGCAGACTTCACCATCCTAGGTGATTTTAACTTCCATTTAGAAAACCCTGACGATAAGGATACAGCAACCCTACTCACTGAGCTAGATGCCATCACCCTCCAACAATTGGTCACCAGCCCCACACACAGAGCTGGCCACACGTTGGATGGGCTTTTCACTAACAACGCCAATATATCCATTATTAAAACTTTACCCCTGACCTGGACCGATCACTGGGCAGGGTTATTCAACCTCCTGGTAAAAAAAACCTCCCACTCCCACAGACCTAGAAGGCCTACACAATTCAGAGCCTGGAGCCAAGTAGACCAACAGCTCCTTAATGATCAATTGTTAGCATCCAACTATGAACCCACAGCCAATCCCTCATTAGCCTCCTCCAGATACTCTGATTGGCTGAACAACGCCTTAAAAGTACTGGTACCCCTCAAAAATCTCTCAAAAAACAGAACCTCCCCTTCGGCACCTTGGTTCTCCGAAACCCTTAGATTAGAAAGACAACGCTGCAGGAACCTCGAGAGACACTGGCGCAGAGATTATAACACCTCCGATAAAACACGCTATAAAGAGGCAATTCACCAATATAAACAGCTCCTAATCGCCGAGAAAAGTAAATACTACACCAATCAAATAGAGGCAGCCCAAGACTCCACCAAGAGCCTCTTTCAGGTAGTCCTCAAACTATCAGGATCCACAGCAAACCCCCCACCTGCCCCTACCCAGGACCTATGCAACGCCTTGGCCAACACCTTTCAAGACAAAGTCAACAAAATCTACGACATCTTCACCAAGCAAACAAAAACCGATCATCAAACCTCTCCCGAAAATAACGATAACTCTCCATCATTATCGCATTTTCATCAAGTCTCACCCGAACAAATAAAAGACTACATCCTAACTATAAAATCAGGGTCTCCAACTGACCCTGTCCACCCACGGTATTAAAACTCATTCCTGACCTACTAGCCCCTAACCTTACAGACATCTGCAACGCCATGTTTGATACAGGCGTCTACCCCACTGCCTGGAAAAGGGCAACCATCAAACCCCTGCTAAAGAAACAGCATCTGGACCCGCTAGACACCAAAAACTATCAACCCATCACAAACCTTCCTTTCCCAGCAAAAATTTTAGAAAAAATTATGAACACACAACTTACTAATTACATTGAAGAAAACAGTCTCTTGGATGATACACAATTTGGGTTTAGAAAGGGCCACGGGACAGAAACCGCCCTCATCAAAGCCGCTGATGAAATCAGAGCTACCCGAGACCTAGGTGGATCAGCAGTCTTAATACTGCTAGATCTGTCAGCGGCCTTTGACACGGTCGACCATACCACTCTGATCGACCGTGTCTCAAGCATAGGCGTCAAACTTAAAGCAAAGGATCTATTGGCCTCCTTCTTATCCAACCGCACTCAGCTGGTGAGTCTCGGCGAATTCAACTCTCCCCCATTTACCCTCCCTTGTGGAGTGCCACAAGGGTCATCCTTGAGTCCGACACTTTTTAATATCTATGTGTCGGACCTGGCCAAGGTAATTAAAGCTCACGGGATGAGGTTGACATCCTACGCCGACGACACACAGCTCGTACTTACAATTAACAACGACGGAGAAGCAATTGCAGCCAACTTTCAGACTGGCATGCTTGCCATCAGCTCCTGGATGGCTAACAATTGTTTAAAGTTAAACTCCGACAAAACGGAGGTCGTGATCTTCGGCAACCTACATCCAGCTTGGTCCCCCACTTGGTGGCCGACCACCTTGGGACCTCCACCCCTCCCTGTATCCAAAGCTAGAAACCTAGGGGTCATATTTGATGACAAACTAACCTTCTCAGCCCATACAAACGCCATCGTCTCATCATCATTCTACACTCTCAAAATGATCAAAAAACTTTTACCGTTCCTCCCCCCTAATGCAGGAAAAACTCTGGTCAGCACGCTTGTGATGTCAAAAATTGACTACTGTAATGGGCTGCTCATCAATGCCCAACAAAATATTACCAACAAATTACAGATGGTGCAAAACGCCGCTGCCAGATTAATAACAGGCACCCCCAAACGCAACTCAATTTCCCCAGTAGTCCGGAGTCTGCACTGGCTACCAATAACAAGCCGCATCAAGTTTAAAGCCCTCTGCATTGCCTTCAAGGCAATCCACAACACAGGACCAGACTTTCTAAAAAAAGCCTTCTGTACCCATGTGCCTAATCGAACCCTGCGCTCCTCCACCGCCAACATGTTGAGGGTTCCCCGCACTTACAAGGCATCCTGGGGTGACAAGATATTCACTATTGCCACTTCCAAACTGTGGAATTCCCTTCCCCTTTGCATTAAAACTTGTCCAACGCTACCTGCCTTCAGGAAACTGATAAAAACCTGGCTTTTTAACCAATGAGCTCCACACTAAACCTCTACTGTCTGCAGTCCGTAGCGCCGAGACACCCTCGGGTATTTGCGCGCTCTATAAATCGCTCACATAAATAAATAAATAAATAAATGGTTGGGCTAACAAAAGTGCTTTGAGCAGTGATTGCAGAAAATTGTGGGGGATTAAGGATGAATTGTCCCTTAGTGATACTGAATATGTCCCAAAGGGGAATAGATTGGTACCTCTGGTTGACCTAAGCTTGAGAATTCTGGAAATAAATCATGAGGGACACCTCAGTATAGTCAAACTGAAAAAGAGGATGAAATCATCCTATTGGTGGCCTAACATGGATGTTGACACTGAAAGGTTTGTGAGGAGTTGTGTGCCAATTCTGGCAAAGCTCAGACTATGCTTTGACCATCTCTGGGAGACGGCAGAGGACCAGAAGGCCATTGGGAAGACCTGTGTGTGGACATTCTGGGACCCATTCTTGATGATTGGGGTGTTTCAATGAAAGAATATTCCCCTTGTTGGATATGGATTTCTTCCTATGAATGGGGTTTTCCCATCTAAATGTGAAGCTCACAATATCCCACTCTCAGAAACCACCCAGAATCAAACTCACAGATTCCTTGCACAGAGGTGGATCCCACTCATTTTCATGTACACACAACGTACACTTCTGGTGTTGTCTATAAGAAGTTGTACTCTCTGGTCTGAAAGAGCAAGCAAAGGCTGTCAATATGTTTCTCCTCAGTTTGAGAAGGTTGATTTGTTCATGGCAATGATTCTCATAAAATAGTGCTGTTTCAAATTCAGCTGCCTCATCCTTTTCAGTGGGTGAAACAATTTACCTGCCATTAGGTCAGTTTCAGATTTCACCAATTAGAGTCATAAGCACAAGCAGCCAAAGCTTTTAAACGTATTAAACGATCTGATAGCAGTTGTGTGATTCTTATACGTACTTGATTAACTTGGCCCTGACATATTTAAATCCCAGTGATTAAAACCAGAGCTCATGTCTCGCAGAGAGCATACCTCTTAACTGGTCTGTAGTTAAAAATAAAAATGTAGACTAACAATATAGTGCAGACGAAAAACAAACTTTACATCTAAAATACACATTCTCAATGTAAAATTGCTCTGTGCTTGGGGATGACCCACAAGTGTTATTTAAACAATATCAATATTTCCATCTGGCAGATCATCACCAGCGGCAGCTATGTTTTTTTTTTAAACACGAACTTAAATGAGATATAGAGAAGGACACAGCTGTAAACTGGTAGAAATAAACAAATATTGTGATACAAGCAGCCATAATAATATATATAGGTATAGCTTTGGCTCTGGTGTGACACTCAAAACCTCAAAGAGATCCCGAGAAAGTGAGGCTCAACAATGATCAATAATAGTGTATGAACCCCATTCAATTGCGATAGATGTGGAATAAGCCCAATGACTGCCTTCAGGATTCATTTACTGAGAGTGTCACATCCCACCTGCCCCCTCACCAGGAAGGCAATCAAAGAGATCGCTTGTTTCAGAAAAACACATACTTACTCAGATAATGGTGTGTCATGGCATAACAAAGGTGTAAAAAGTATATAGCTTTGGAAAATGCTAAAAAACCAAAATCGGTCTGAATTGTAAACATGCTGTCGTAGTTCTCACAGAAAGTCTGTCAACTACTCAATAGACTAATTCGAACTGACACTTTACAGAAATAACTGATGAAAAGCCACCTATACACAGCAATGGAAAAAACACCCTCAAAGGTTGGTGGTGGAACATTACCCCAACACAAGATTTGGGAGTGCGACTCCCAGTAAATCCAAACTGGAAATACATATTTGACAGAATGAATCAAATTTAAGATGTACGCTATGAAAGATCACAGATGCTAGCAATGCCAGGTAAAATCAGTCAGTTATTTATTCTGAATGAAGAATGAAAACAGTAAACACTTGATGACAAGATGATGCCCAAAATATAAAACTTGTTACAAAATGTAACTTGAATGATAGAGAAGCTCTGATTCAAAAAGCTGTTCATGAGAAATAAGCGAAGACAAAATATGCTAGCCACCACTTTATAAGCTATATGTGTAAAGAAAAGACAAGACAGTACTTTGTTTTAGGTGTATTAAATAGTTGGTTATGCATACTATACAGAAACAAGAGATTATTTTTGATAGCTTTGTGTAACTGTACAGCCACTCATTTAAAAAAAATGTTTTCCACCTCTACCCGTCTAATTTTCTATTATACAAGTTAAAAGGAGCGTTTGCTATGAAGAATATTAATTCTTAGCTACATTAGATATTTGTTTAAATAAAAATAATACATTAATACTGGATTTGTGACCACGATTAAGTACTATATATTATTCATCAAGAAAAACTCTGGAAAATCAGAATTTTGTGTGTTATAACCGGGGTAGCTAAACAAGATTACAGGTAAACAAGAAGCTGGAAGGGAAATTTAGTATTTAGTTTTATTTGCAGGAATGCCCTGAAGAAATGACTTGTCCCATTTGTTCCAACAGTAAAAAATAAGTACTAACATGAAAGGCAGTTTGATCAGATCAGTGGGATTTTTTTGTAAAGTAATTGTGTTAGAGGTTTCCAACATGTCAAATGTTTGGTCAAATCTCTGTTGTCTCATAGAAGTGAATGTTTCAAAATAGGAGGAACCATCAGAAATAAAAGGTGAATGTTTATTTCACACAGAGTTTAACATTTAGCAATATAGAGTAATTTATTAGCACTGCAAAGCAGTGGACAAATATAGCTCCTAATAAAATGGATACTAATTACCCTTGATTGTTTTACAAATGAGAAAAAAACAATGCAAACCTGATTTTATTGCATTTGTGATACTTAATTCCAACATGAAATATAGCTGAACAGGCAGCCCAGAAACACTTAAACCGTGTACAGATTTTCAATGGAAAAGATAGTGCAGATACAATTTAACATGTTTAAGCCTGTAATACTGACTTGGTATAAAATGGGATAGTTTGTGATGAGGATCTAGAGTAGTTTAATACAGGCATTAATGAAAGATGTTAATCGGATTGATTTTATGAAGTGTACACGCTTTAGCCGCATACCCTTCTAACTGCAGTCAATCTAAATCCATTAACCTAATTAGTCTGAAATGAATAGACACTGACACTTTTACAAAACCAAATATCAATTAAGGACACCTATGTTCACATGTCAATATGAAGGGAATTTGTTCAATGCCTTTTGAGGTACATAAACTGCACTTCACAGAAAATGGTTATTAAAAAAAATTGTTAATCTTGCCATATACTTTAACAGAAACTAACACTGTTAGTTTACATTTTTAGATTAGTTGGAGGAGTTGCAAAATGGTAAATTTACTTACTATGCTACTAGAGAGGTGCAGGAGATCAGACTTAATTCCTTTCTCTTAAAAATTCATTTTACACGCACATTATACAGGTGATTCAGTAAGTCGTTTGACAGACTATTAAAAATAAACAATATGTTATACAAACAGATACCTCTGTCTCTTGGGCTCATAAACATACTGCAGCATTAACAATTGATCACTGAATGCAAAATTCTCATTTAAATCAATTCATCATGTTGTAAATCACAAGATTTCTTCTGTCAAATATAATTCTAAAATCCCTTTTCAATGCTCAGTGACCTGCGTGTCACATGTTCAATCTTCCCAGGAACAATTTCAGTCAGGCTGATCTGATAATTTGCCAACATCTTCAACATAAGACACAACTTGAGCCACCACTGCTCTTTTGGCATTCGGTGCCTATAAATGAAAAATGAGAAAACAAAAGTCTGTGACAAATGATCGGTTTCCTTGTTAAATATTACAGAGCACAAAAAAATACCACCGCGTGCAAATTTATTCATGCGGTTGTACATACTCAAAATCCGTTATCTCCTTCAATTCAGCAACTGGGGTGAAAGCTACTCCTTTCTTTCTCAGTCCAATCACACAAGCAGAGTCTTGGGAGTTTGCAAACACACGGCCTGCAAAAGAAACGCGGGCAATAAGTTACTTGAAAAAAATCCATTACATATGCTAAAATCTTACAGTTGTAAAAACTAATCCGCTTTCCAACAATATCAGGGGTTAAAATTGTCTTATTTGCGTTAAGTTTTGTTATTGCCTTACAAATTCATTTGTGTCTTCAAGTATTAATTTTTCCACTGATTTGATCTTCAATATGGATTTGACGATTTGTCCCTGCTGTAAAATGTGTTACTATATTCATTCTGTGGTGAATTCACGATGAAATGACTATCAAAATTATACCTTCTATTTGAACTCAAGATCCATAATAGACTAAACGGAACATTTAAAATAGCAATATTATTTGTTTTCTAATCTCATTGTCCTATTGACATTAATATTTTCTTTAAATACTGCATCAGAAAAGAAAGTAGAAAAGCAGTCTTGAGAAATTACTCTGGAGATGAAGATTGCCCTTAGGCAGATAATCTTGAGAACGTTCTAAATAATAAATGTTGCTTTCCACATTGGAATCAAGAGCGCTCTTACACTTCTGCTAATTGGGTTTAAACATTCTGAAAAAATATCAATTAAACAATCCATTGTAAACAATTGGCAATTAATTGACTCATGGCACATATGTAGGAAGTTGGCACTGTATATGGTATGCCACTAGGTGATTATACCGCACACAGAGCCTAGAGGTGCCCAAAAGTGTACAGGGCTCAATGTAAAATCCAAAGTGCTCTATTGGTGGTAGTGTGGGCAAGCAGCCTTAGGACTAACACAGAGGAGTGTTAGACATTTATTGCACACCATTGTCCAATAATAGACACACAACTCAAAAAGGAGATCCACACCAATTTTAGAAAAATAAGCTTTGTTTGTACTTTATTTTGAGACCAAGATCTTTACAATAAGGTAAGTAAGTTTTTAATTAAAAATACTTTTCACCTTCAAAAGTCTACACTTTGTGCAATTCCTGAACAGTTCAATGTTATCCTATGGAGGAAAACCATAATGTGGTTAAACAGGCAAGTACGCAACTTACAGTTCCATTCTTCGGTACCAAGGTCAGCAAGGGACAAGAGTTAGGCGAGTACAAAAACTGCACCACCAGCGGCACATGGGCGGTCGGTGCAGCATTCAAAAGGAATATGCTACTTACCAGTATGCATCTGTTCTTGGCATGTAGAGCTGCAGAGTTGTACACTTAGCATAGATCGCCATCTGGTGTTGGGCCCGGATGTTTGCAGTTTGTTTTTCTTCTTGGACAGTCTTTGGAAGTCACGAGTTTGGTGACTCCTCCTTCGGTCCGTACTGCGCATGGGCTTCGGCTCCATCCTCAGATTGTTTTTCGCCAACAGGGAAATGATGGAGCGTAGTAATAACAGTGAGAAACCCATGTGTTGTATCTAAATAAGATGTACTGGAACGGATACAGGTAGCCGGGGAGGCGGGTGGGCGTGTACAACTCTGCAGCTCTACATGCCAAGAACAGATGCATACTGGTAAGTAGCATATTCCGTTCGAGGCATATGAGCTGCAGATTGTACACTTAGCATAGATTATATAGCAGTACCCAACCCTAGCGGCGACCACCGGTATCCGTTGCAGCTGTTTGAAAAAGTGTCTTTAGAACAGCCTGGCCCACCCTAGCTTGCTGCTTGGAATGCACATCTACACAGTAGTGTTTTGTGAAGGTGTGCGGTGTAGACCATGTGGCTGCCTTGCAGATGTCATCTAAGGGTATATTCCCTAGAAAAGCCATAGAAGCCCCTAACTTTCTTGTAGAGTGGGCTTTAGGGGGAACAGATAATGTTCTCTTTGCCTTTTGATAGCAAATTTGTATGCATTTTACAATCCACCTAGCTATCCCTGATTTTGAAATGGGGTTGCCTTTATGTGGTGGAGAGAAGGAAACGAACAATTGTTTAGTCTTCCTGAAAGGTTGCGTTCTTTGTATGTAGTATAGTAACGCCCTTTTTACATCGAGCGTGTGTAAGGCCCTTTCTGCAACAGATTGGGGTTGCGAAAAGAAGACAGGTAATTCCACTGATTGATTGAGGTGGAAGGGGGAAATGACTTTGGGCAGAAACTTCGGATTTGTGCGAAGTATGACCTTGCTGTGATGCATTTGTATGTAGGGTTCCTGTATGGTGAACGCCTGTATTTCACCAACCCTTCTAAGGGAAGTGATAGCTACAAGGAAAGCTATTTTCCAGGTGAGAAACTGTAGCTCACATTTGTGCATTGGTTCGAAGGGCGGACCCATTAGACGTGTAAGAACCAAATTTAGATTCCATACAGGGGAAGGTGGTGCCCTGGGAGGAATTACTCGTTTAAGGCCTTCCATGAAGGCTTTAATAGCGGGCACTCTGAAGAGTGATAAATGCTGCCTGTTTTGTAGATAGGCAGCGATCGCTGCTAGGTGTAGGCGTATGGATGAATATGCCAGGTTACACCTGTGAAGATGGAGCAGATAGCATATTATGTGCTGTATGGATGCATCTAGAGGGTTGATTGTATTGTTACGGCAGTAAATTACGAATCTTTTCCACTTTGCGGCATAGCATGCTCTAGTGGTAGGGCGTCTGGCTTCCATGATGATGTTCATGCAATCAGGGGGAAGGTTAAGGTATCCGAATTCTAGGATTTCAGGAGCCAGATCGCCAGGTTGAGCTGAGCTGGGTCCGGGTGCCTGATTTCTCCATGGTTCTGGGTTAGGAGGCATGGGGATAGATGCAATTTTTGATGTGGTACCACTGACAGTTGTAGTAGCGTGGTGTACCACGGCTGCCTGGCCCACGTCGGAGCTACCAGAATGAGTGTGAGGGAGTGCTGTTGTAGCTTCCTGACCACTAATGGAATTAGCGGGAGAGGTGGAAAGGCGTATGCAAATCTGCCTGACCAGTTCATCCATATCGCATTGCCCTTGGACAATGGGTGTGGGTATCTGGCGGCGAAGCTTGGGCATTTTTTGTTTTCGTGGGTGGCGAAGAGGTCTATCTGAGGATGCCCCCACTGTTGGAAGAATGGGTGAAGAACTTGTGGATGCAGTTCCCATTCGTGTAGTTGTTGGGTTTGTCTGCTGAGCAGATCTGCCATGGTGTTTTGTACGCCTGGAACGTGCTGTGCCAGGAGAAAGATGTTTTGGGGAATTGCCCATCTCCATATGCTCTGGGCTAAGCGGGAGAGCTGGGGAGAGTGTGTCCCCCCCTGTTTTTGTATATTATACATCGCAGTCATATTGTCTGTGCGAATGAGGACTGCTTTGCCCGAAATCTGTTTTTGGAAAGATTTTAGGGCTAGAAAGATCGCCAAGAGCTCCAGGTGGTTGATGTGGAGCGATTTTTGCTGTGGCGTCCATAGACCTTGCATGGTGAGGTGTAGGAGGTGCGCTCCCCAGCCGGAGAGCGATGCGTCCGCTGTTAGAATCACCTGAGGAACCGGGTCCAGGAACGGCCGCCCTTTGGAAAGGTTTGTGGTGTTCCACCACTGCAGAGAGTGATGTGTGCGGCCGTCCACCAACACCAGATCCGTCAGCTGACCCTGGGCCTGGTTCCACTGTTGTGTTAGGCACTCTTGAAGTGGACGCATGTGGAGTCTTGCATGGGGCACTATGAAGATGCAAGACGCCATCATTCCTATGAGCTTCATAAACACTCTTGCTGGAAGAGAGTGTTGAGGAAGGAATGTTTTGCGTAAGGCTTGAATGCTTGTGATTCTGGCTGAGTTTGGATAGGCAATACCCTTGGAGGTGTCTATAGTGGCCCCGAGATATTGCTTTGTGTGAGATGGTATGAGGTGGGACTTTTGGTAGTTCACCGTGAAGCCTAGCTGGTGGAGCAGTTGGATGGTGCTGTTTGTATGCTGCACACATTGGTCGTAGGACGCGGCTTTTATCAGCCAGTCGTCCAGGTAAGGGAAGACGTGAATGTGTTGACGTCTGAGGTGTGCTGCTACTACTGCTAGGCATTTGGTAAACACCTGCGGTGCGGTGGTGACCCCGAAGGGGAGAACCGTGAATTGGTAATGTTGCCCGTCCACCACGAACCTGAGGTATTTCCTGTGAGAGGGGTGTATTGGAATGTGAAAGTATGCGTCTTTCAGATCCAAGGTTGTGAGAAAGTCTCCCTGGCAGAGGAGTGGGAGGACTTGCTGTAGGGTGACCATGTGAAAATGGTCTGAGTGTATGTAGGCATTTAGAGGCCGGAGGTCGAGAATGGGTCTGAGGGTCCCGTCTTTCTTTGGTATTAAGAAATATAGGGAGTAGACCCCTAGATTTTGTTGATTGACGGGGACCTGCTCTATAGCGTGTTTTTGGAGGAGTGAGAGTACCTCCTGTTTGAGCAGTGTGGAATGTTCTTGAGACATTGGACGGTGCCTTGGTGGGATATTGGGTGGGGTAGATGTTAGTTCGAGACAGTACCCTGACCGAATGATTTGGGTTACCCATTTGTCCGATGTTATGGACTCCCATACGTGGATAAAGTTTTGTAGTCTGCCCCCGACCGGAGTGGAATGGTCTGGGGGGAGCGGAGGGGAGTCATTGTGCGGGGGGGGTGGCAGAACGGGTGTTGTTGGTTTTGCCCCTGCCCTTATTGTTGTTACCCCTGTAACCACCTCTCTGATTGCCCTTTGAAAAGGTATTTTGAGGAGGGGACTTGTAGGAGGTAGAGGCGTTGTCGGTGGAGGAGCCTCTGCCTGTGCCACGAAAGGACGAGCGTCGAAAGGAACGTTTGGAGGCTTGTGTTTGGAGTGCCCCCATAGACTTTGCTGTGTCTGTGTCTTTCTTCATCTTTGAGCGCTTCGTCTACCTTTGGCCCAAAGAGTGTTTCCTGGTCAAAGGGGTGATTGAGTTTGGATGCCTGGACTTCAGGCTTGAAACCTGAGATCCTGAGCCAGGCGTGGCGACGAAGCAGGACACTGGTATTTATGGCCCTAGAAGCAGTGTCGGCTGCATCGAGGGCACACTTAATGGAGGTGTTTGTAATTAGTTTACCCTCCTGTATCAGGTCATGAGCCTTGTGCTTGTATTTTTCTGGAAGGTGCTGCATAAGAGCCTCTAGTTCGTCATAGTGTGCTCTATCATATCGCGCAAGCAGTGCTTGTGTGTTTGCAATGCGCCACATGTTCGCAGCTTGGGAGGCGGTGCGTTTACCAGACGCGTCCAGAAGTTTAGATTCTTTGTCTGGCGGTGGGGCATCTCCTGAGGATTGGGAGTTAGCCCGCTTTCTAGCTGTGGAGACAACTAGGGAATCTAGGGGAGCAGGGCCCTTGATGTAAGCAGGGTCTGTGGGTGCCGCCTTATACTTCTTCTCTATTCTAGGGTTCAGTACTCTGGCTCTGACAGGGTCTTTGAACACCTCTGTAGCGTGCTTGGTGACACCCTTAAGCATGGGTAAAATGGAAGTGGATTTGTCTTGTATATCAAATGTATCCAGTAGGAAGTCTTCTTCTACTGGTTCACTGTGCATGTCCACCCCATGGTAGTGTGCTGCTCTCTGCACTAAATGGTGAAACCCTAAGGAGTCCTCTGGAGGAGACGGTCTTGATGGGTATAAGTCGTCCTGAGGTACATTGGGTATATCAGGGTTATTGTAATCCTCCCATGGATCTGGGGTCCCTGGTGGAGTGGGATCCATTGGGGCGTCCGCCGGGTAATTGTCCGGATCCCCATCATCCGGATCTGGGGATGGGGTCGGATCGTAGTGAGGTACAGGTGGCGGAGACCTGTGAGGTGGAGGTGGTGGAGGAGGTGGAGGGGGTAGGGGAGGCGGTAGTGGGGAGGGCACTCTGAGGGGAGAAGTAGCAGAGTCCTTCCTTTTGGGTGGAGGAGGAGGAGCCGGAGCATCAAGGCGTCTTTTCTTGGTAGTTAAAGTCAAAAGCCCAGTCTTAGGATCTTTGGACAAAGTCTTTTGTAAAGGGTCTGGCGTAAACAGAGCCAATGGTGTCGAGTCGTCTGTCGGCACCGGTGATTTCGGAACCGGGGGTTTCGATGGTCTGTGTGCGCCATGCTTTTTTGAGGTCTCCGGGTGTTTCGGCGTCGAATGATGTTTCGGCGCCGGAGCATCGGTGCCGACAGATTTGTGTTTGTGTTTGGTCGGCACCGAGTGTCCAGGCTTCGGCACCGGTGGTTTCGGAGTCGAGCTGGATTTTGCAGTCTTCGGTGCCGGATGCTGTTTTTCGGCACCGGGTGTCGGCTGGCTCGATCCCGAGCTGCCATGAGACTTTGGGAGCTTCGACACCGGGCCCGAAGGTGGGGTGATCGAAGTTTTGGTTTTGGTTTTGCCCAGGCCGGCAGGCGAGGGAGTAACCTGAGTCTCTTTGGTTTTCGGCGTGGGGGTAGGAGGGGGCATATTACTCACGGCCCGCTGCACTGGTGTAATGTCCTCCACGTCGGAGTCGTCGGCCTCGGAAGCGCTGACGACGTCTTCCTCCTGTTCGGTGTGTGTTTGCCCCGAAGCTTCGGCGTCGTCTCCGAAGATGTCCGGTGGAGCTGCGGAGGATGAGTGCGCCATGGTGCGTCGAGCTCTTCGATCTCGGATGGTCTTCTTCGATCGAAAGGACTTGCAGGCGGGGCAGTCTCTAGCCTCGTGTTCCGGAGAGAGGCAAAGGTTACACACCTGATGGAGGTCGGTGTGGGGAAATTTAGACCCACATTTTGGGCACTTTTTGAACGGAGTCCTTTCCATCGGCCGGGACCGGAGTCGCGGAGGGCCCGAAGGCCGGTGTCGATGAACGGGATGGAGAAAGTGCCGCTTCGAGAGATGAAGATGATGAAGGAACTCGAAGAATCGAGGATTTTCCGTCGAGGCTGGAACCGTAGAAGTTCGAAGCCGGAGCACGAAGTATCACATCCGAGCCCGATGGCGGAAAAAAACAATCTGAGGATGGAGCCGAAGCCCATGCGCAGTACGGACCGAAGGAGGAGTCACCAAACTCGTGACTTCCAAAGACTGTCCAAGAAGAAAAACAAACTGCAAACATCCGGGCCCAACACCAGATGGCGATCTATGCTAAGTGTACAATCTGCAGCTCATATGCCTCGAACTTGGAGTTCGGGTGCTCGAAGCCACATTGCTTGCAGGTAAGTAGATCGGTTACAGGGGCCAAGCATTGAGGCTTAGGACCAACACGGGGGGACCTCTGGATTCACACTGCAGGCGCCGTCGGGGAGGTCAGCAGAGGTCAGCCAAGGCTGGACTCGAGGTCAGGATCGCTGGGGAGAATTACTGTGCAGGTGAGACACTCCGACTCGGGCCATAGGCGTCGGGTGCAGAGTGGGCAGGAGTCCCGGTTCAAGCTGGATACGTAGCCCTTGGAGTAGATTTCTTCTGGACAGGTCTGCTGTCCATCGGAGATTGGAGTGTTTTTCGAAGTCAGCAACCCTCCTAGGGTTTTTAGAGGTTCGTCAAAACTGGATAAAGGCCGGTAGAACTGGGGCCAAGGCAGTGGTTGTCTTCAGGCTTCTCTGCAGGGATGTCTTTGTTCTTCTTAGGTCATCGCAGATCTAGTTTTCAGGTCTGGGGTAGCCACATAAATACAAAATTATGGGGTGTTTTAGGGGAGTAGTAGGTAGGGCCAATAGGCACCTTACCTGGATAACTACACACGCAATTATGCTACCCTCCTGTGGGAGGGGGTTTAGACCTAGCCCTGTTTTGAGGGGTTTCCCCATCTTCAAGATGGAAGTGACTTAAAGATGTGTTTCACCTCGCCTCCCCCACCTTAGGGGTGGATTTGGCAGAGGTGGCCACACCTCCTATTCTTCTAGGTTTTCCTGCCCAAGGTAAGGGTGTAAACTGGGGGCTGTCATCTGCTGCTAGCAACAGAGGCTGTGGGTCGCATTACAAAGGCAGCAGGCCTTTGACTCTTCCCCTTCGAGCATTGGTTACCTCTGCCCAAGATGTGCATTGTTTCTGGTCCCAGAGAGCAGAGGCTCTTCACCGAGGGGTCCAGAAACATGTCTGTGTGCAGCAGGCTGCCTAAAGCAAGTCAGTGTCCACACCAGGGTCAGTAGGTTTTCAGGGGGCACCTCAAAGGTTCCCTCTGAGTACATGGTGTAATAAATCTTACACTGGCATCAGTGAGGATTTATTACAAGGAGCTGTTTGGTACCAAACACTCTGGGTTTCAGTGAAGCCATCATTGTGCTAGGGAACTCGAGTTGTCAAGTTCCTAGCCCATGTACTCTTCATGGCTTCCCTGGCACTTACAAAATTTAAGAATTGCTTAAGTATTGTAGGGGCATATCTACTTATGCAGTAATGCCCTCACCTGTGGCATAGTGCACCTGCCTTAGGGCTGTAAGGCCTGCTAGAGGGGTGACTTACCTAAACCCTTCAAGCAGTGCTGGATGGCATGGTACCCAGGCAGGGTGCAACGTCGACTGTCGTTTGTCACCTCAGGGAAGGATGCAAGCTGCCAGAGCAGCAGCATGGTCCTAGCGAGGGGTCCCAGGGGACCCTCTTCAGCTCAGGGTACCATTTACCAGGCACTTACAGGGAAGGCAGAAGTACTAACTGTAAGGCAAATGCTACTTACCAGTATGCATCTGTTCTTGGCATGTAGAGCTGCAGATCTACACACTGTGCATAGATCGCCATCTGGTATTGGGCCCGGATGTTGCAGTTGTTTTTCTCTTGGAAAGTCTTTGGAAGTCACGAGGTATGTGACTCCTCTTTTGGATCGTATTGTGCATGTGCTTCGGCTCCATCCTCAAATTGTTTGTCGCCAGCAGGGAAATGATGGAGCATAGTAATAGCAGTGAAGATGCCCATGTGTGCTGTATCTAAATAAGATAACCTGGAACAGATACAGGTAGCCGGGGAGGCGGGTGGGCGTGTGTAGATCTGCAGCTCTACATGCCAAGAACAGATGCATACTGGTAAGTAGCATTTGCTGTTCGAGGCATATGAGCTGCAAATTACACACTGTGCATAGATTGTAGTACCCATCCCTAGCGGCGACCACCAGTATCTGTTGCAGTGGTTTGAAACAATGTTTTGAGTACAGCCTGGCCCACACTAGCTTGTTGCTTAGCCTGCACATCTACACAATAGTGTTTAGTGAAATGTTGACCATGTAGCTGCTTTGCAGATATCATCTAAGGGGATGTTCCCTAAGAATGCCATGGAAGCTCCTATCTTACGTGTAGAGTGGGCTTTAGGGGGAACAGATAGTGTTCGTTTTGCTTTGTGGTAGCAAATCTGAATGCATTTGACAATCCACATAGCTATCCCAGATTTGGAGATGGGGTTGCCTTTATGTGGTAGTGAGAAGGAAACGAACAGTTGTTTGGTCTTACGAAAGGGTTGTGTTCTCTCGATGTAGTAGAGTAAGGCTCGTTTGACATCTAATGTGTGGAGAGCTTTTCCTGCAACTGTTTGTGGTTGCGAGAATACAGGTAGTTCCACAGATTGGTTGAGGTGAAAAGAAGAAATGACTTTAGGGAGGAATTTTGGGTTAGTGCGGAGAACAACCTTGGTATGGTGCATTTGCAGAAAAGGTTCTTGAATGGTGAGTGCTTGTATTTCACTGACCCTTCTAAGGGAAGTGATGGCTACAAGAAAAGCAGTTTTCCATGTTAGGAATTGAAGTTCACATTTGTGGAGAGGTTCAAAGGGTTGCCCCATTAGTCTAGTGAGAACGATGTTTAGGTTCCACACAGGTGAGGGTGGCACTCTGGGGGGAATTATTCTTTTGAGGCCTTCCATGAAGGCTTTTATGGCAGGCACTCGGAAGAGTGATAGATGTTGCCTGTTTTGCAGGTAAGCTGCTATGGCTGCAAGGTGCTGTCTAATAGACGTGTAAGCTAGATTGCATCTTTGAAGGTGTAGTAAATAGCCTATGATGTGTTGAATGGACACATCTAGGGGATCGAAGTTATTGTTGTGGCAATAGACTACAAAATGTTTCCACTTGGCTGCATAGTAAGCTCTAGTGGTAGGTCACCTAGCCTCTCTAATGATATTCATACAGTCAGGAGGAAGATTCAGATAACCGAATTCTAGGATTTCAGGAGCCAGATCGCAAGGTTGAGCTGAGCTGAGCTGGGTCTGGGTGCCTGATCTCTCAATGGTTCTGGGTTAAGAGGCTTGGAAAGAGGTGTAACTTTTGGTGTGGTACTACAGATAGTTCCAGCAGTGTGGTGTACCACGGTTGTCTGGCCTACGTTGGAGCTACTAGGATGAGAGTGAGGAGGGAGTGTTGTTGTAGTTTGCGCACCACTAAGGGAATGAGTGGGAGAGGCGGAAAAGCGTACGCAAATCTGCCTGACCAGTTCATCCATATCGCATTGCCTTTGGATAATGGGTGTGGATATCTGACAGCGAAGCTTGGGCATTTGGCGTTTTCATGGGTGGCGAAGAGGTCTATCTGTGGACGCCCCCACATTTGAAAGTACGGGTGAAGAACTTGTGGATGGAGTTCCCACTAGTGGATTTGTTGTTTTTGTCTGCTTAGCAGATCTGCGATAGTGTTCTGGACTCCTGGGACATGTTGGGCTGGGAGGAAGAGTTTTTGGGGTATGGCCCATCTCCATATGCTCTGTGCTAGTTGAGAGAGCTGCAGAGAGTGTGTGCCGCCTTGTTATTGTATGTAGTACATGGCTGTCATGTCTGTGCGGACTAGGACGGCCTTGCTTGATATGTGCGTTTGAAATGCCTTTAGTGCGAAGAATATTGCTAGTAGCTCCAGATAGTTGATGTGGAGCAACTTTTGCTGAGGTGTCCACCTGCCCAGCATGGTGTGATGTAGTAGGTGAGCTCCCCAGCCGGAGAGCGATGCGTCCGCTGTCAGTACTATCTGAGGAACAGGGTCCTGGAACGGTCGCCCTTTGGAAAGGTTTTTGGTGGTCCACCACTGCAGAGAGCGATGGGCACGACCGTCTACCAACACCAGATCTGTCATTTGACCCTGGGCCTGGTTCCATTGGCGCGCTAAGCATTCTTGGAGAGGACGCATCTGGAGTCTTGCATGAGGTACTATGAAGATGCAAGAGGCCATCATTCCTATGAGTTGCATGAACACTCTAGCTGTAAGAGTGTTCTGGTTGAAATCTGGCGCGTAGGGCCTGAATGTTTGCTATCCTGGCAGGACTGGGGTAGGCCAGCGCTCTTGAGGTGTCCATTGTGGCACCTAAGTATTGTTTTATGTGGGACGTTTGCAGATGGGACTTCGTGTGGTTTACTGTGAAGCCCAATTCGTGAAGTAGCTGTATAGTTGCATGAGTGTGTTGTACACACTGGTTGTATGAGCTGGCTTTTATTAGCCAGTCGTCCAGGTATGGGAAGACGTGTATGTGTTGTCTTCGCAGATGTGCTGCCACGACCGCTAGGCACTTGGTAAACACTCGCGGTGCTGTGGTGACTCCGAATGGGAGCACCTTGAATTGATAGTGTTGACCATCCACTACAAACCTGAGATACTTTCTGTGGGCTGTGTGAACGGGAATGTGGAAATAGGCGTCTTTGAGGTCTTGGGTGGCAAGGAAGTCGTTTTGGGAGAGCAAGGGGAAGTACCTGCTGAAGTGTGACCATGTGGAAATGGTCTGAATGTATATAGTGATTTAGGGGTCTGAGGTCCAGGATGGGCCTTAGAGTGTCATCCCTTTTTGGTATGAGGAAATATAGGGAGTAAACTCCCATATTTTTTTGTTGGGTAGGAACTGTCTCTATAGCACTCTTTTGTAGGAGGGAGATTACCTCCTGTTTGAGAAGTGACGAATGTTGCTGTGACATGGGGCGGTGTTTTGGTGGAATGTTTGGGGGGATTGATTTTAGTTCGAGGCAGTAGCCTGACCGAATTATTTGTGTCACCCATTTGTCTGAGGTGATAGTAGCCCAGACATGAAGGAAATGTTGTAGTCTGCCCCCGACTGGAGTGGGATGGTCTGGGGGGAGTGAAGGGAAGTCATTGGGTAGGAGTGGAGGCAGAGCGGGAGGTATTCGTTTTGCCTCTGCCTTTATTGTTGTTACCCCGGTAGCCACCTCTCTGGTAACCCCTAGAGAAGGTGGATTGGGTAGGGGCTTTATAGGAAGTAGAAGCGCCGCCAGAGAAGTAGCCTCTAGATGTGCTTCGAAAGGAAGAACGGCGAAAAGAGCGCCTAGGAGGGTGTGACTGCAAGGTTCCCATAGATTTTGCCGTATCGGTGTCTTTCTTCATTTTCTCAAGGGCTACGTCTACGTTTGGGCCAAAGAGATGTTCTTGGTCAAAGGGGTGGTTAAGGATGGAAGCCTGAACCTCAGGTTTAAAACCAGAAATGCGCAGCCAGGCATGCCTAATGGAGGAGGACGCTGCTGTTAATTGCCCTAGAGGCGGTATCGGCAACATTGAGGGCGCAGCTTATGGAGGTGTTGGTGATTGTTTTTCCCTCCTGTATTAGTTTGTAGGCTTTATTCTTGTACTTGTCAGGGAGATGCTGCATGATTGCTTCTAGCTCATCATAATGGGCCCTGTCGCATCGTGCTAAAAGCGCTTGTGTGTTCGCAATGCGCCATATGTTGGCCGCCTGTTCGCTGCCAGAGGCATTTAGGAGTTTGGACTCCTTATCAAGTGGTGGTGCCTAGCCTGATGCCTGGGAGTTTGCACGTTTCCTTGCAGTGGACACTACGAGGGAGTCTAGTGGTGTGGGCCCTCTGATGTAGGTGGGATCTGTAGGGGCGGCCTTATATTTCTTTTCGATACGAGGGTTGATGACCCTGGCTCTGACCGGGTCTTTAAAGACCTCTGGCGCGTGTTTGATAACACCTTTAAGCATGGGCAGAATGGAAGTGGCCCTGTGGATGGTATCAGAAGTGTCTAGGAGGAAGTCCTCCTCCACGGGATATCAACTCTGTGGTAGTGTGCAGCCCTATGTAGCAGCTGGTTAAACCCCATAGTGTCTTCTGGGGGGGGGGGGAACGGTTTTGAAGGGTAAATGTCGTCCTGCGGGACGTTAGGGATGTCTGGGATGTTGTAGTTGTCCCATGGGTCTGGGGAGCCTGTAGGAGTGGGGTCTCCTGTGGGTTGGTCAGGGGGTCCCTCCCCTATGTCTTCATAGACATCGTCATCGTCCTCATCTGGAGAGGGTGTGGAGGAATGATGAGGTAGGGGAGGTGGAGGAGGAGGTGGTTGAGTGGGTGAGGGTAGTCTCAGAGGGGAGGTACCACAGTCTCTTTTCTTTGGAGGTGGAGGCAGGGAAGGCTTGTCCAGCGGTCTCTTTTTGATGCCGATCATCAAATGTCCAGTTTTAGGGTCTTTAGTAAGAGTTTTTTGGAATGGATCGGGCCGAAACAGTTCCTCTGTGAGCGGTCAATCCGTCAACGCCGAAGGGGTCGGAGCCGGTGTTTTTTTAGTCTTGGAATCATCAGTTTGTTGTTTTGAACAGTGTGGTTTAGACATGTCCGGTTGTTTCCTCGGTTCCGAGATGGCTTTCGACTTCGAGGTGTGGGTGTCGATGGCTTTGGCTTTTTTGCTCGGTTCCGAAGATGTCGTTGATACAGAGGAGGTAGTGTGTCTCTTTGGCGCAGAGTGCTTCGGTGTGGAGCTCGGCGCGGAGGAAGCCATTTTCTTTTTCGGTGCGGAGTGTTTCTAGGCACCGACGGCAGGTTGGCTCGAGCCCGAGCTGCCAGAAGGCTTGATGGGCTTCTTAACCGGGCCCGAAAGCGAGATATGTGAAGCAGTGTCTTTGGTCGTTCCTATGCCCGAGGGTGAAGGCGTGATTGAAGCCTTTTTCGATGCCGTCGAGGGTGGGAGGTGGGGATCGATATGAGTACTCGCGCCCATCTGTGCCGGAGTGATGTCCTCGACATCTGAGTCGTCGGCTTCAGAGGCACTGACGAGGCCCTCTTCGGTGTGCTGTTCTTCTGGAACATCGACGCCTTCTCCAAAGATGTCGTCAGGGATTGCAGTCGATGCGTGTGTCATGGTTCTCCTCACTCTTTGGTCTCGAATAGTCTTTTTGGACCAGAAGGATTTGCACGCCGGACAGTCTCGAGCCTCGTGTTCTGGGGAGAGGCAGAGGTTGCACACCTCATGGAGATCGGTGTGGAGAAATTTGAACCCACATCGAGGACACTTCTTAAATGGAGTCCTGCCCATGAGCCAGGACCGGCGCCTGGAATAGAAGTTTCTCGATGAGTCACGTTGAGTGGGGAGATCGCGATCGAGAACAATACCGCGGAAGGGAAGGATTGCCTGCCGATGAGAACTGTGACTGAAAACGGTTCGGAACCGGAGTACGAAGAACACATCGGAGCCCGATGGCGAAAAAAACCAATCTGAGGATGGAGCCGAAGCCCATGCGCAATACGATCCAAAGGAGGAGTCACATACCTCGTGACTTCAAAAGACTTTCCAAGAGAAAAACAGCAGCAACATCCGGGCCCAACACCAGATGGCGATCTATGCACAGTGTGTAATCTGGAGCTCATAAGCCTCAAACATATGTTTTAGGGAAGAAGCACTGGCATAGGGGACCTGGTTGGCAGGAACTCTGTGCACAACAGTCAAAACTACATCAAAATCGCAAAAAGTGGGGGCTTACCATGTCAAAAGACGCACTTTCTTACATGACCCCCACAAATGAAAGAGTATTAAACTAACCTTCCCCAGGAGAGTCTTCTTCTAAGTGGAAGAACCTGGAAAGGCCATCTGCATTAGCATGGGCAGTCCCAGGTCTGTGTTCCACTGTAAAGTCAGTTCTCTATAGGGATATGGACCACCTTAGCAGTTTAGGATTTTCACCTTTCATCTGGTGTAACCACTTTAGAGGCCTGTAGTTGGTCTAACTAGGAAGTGAGTGCCAAACAGGTATGGCCTCATCTTCTTCAGGGCCCAGACCACAGCCTCTCTGTGGCACTCCAACGCTGGTCTCTAGGGAGTAGTCTTCTGCTCATAAAAGCAACTGGTCGGTAACGTCCCCATCGTTGGTTTGGGTTATGACTGAACCTAGCCCATATTCCGAAGCATCTGTCTGCACAGTGAACTGCTTGCAGTAATCTGGAGCTTTTAGGACTGGGGCAGAGCACATTGCCTTGCTTCAGAGTGTCAAAAGCCGTTTGACACTTCACTTTCTTGGGCATCTTCCTGAAGGTAAGTTCGGTGAGGGGAGTCACTATGGACCTAAAATCCTTCACAAACCTCCTGTAATACCCAGTCAAGCAGAGGAACAACCTGAATTGGGTCTAGGTTGTTGGAGCAACCCACTCCAGAATTGTCTGGATCTTGGGTCGGAGTGGCTGAATGTGGCCTTCACCTACCAGGTGACCCATGAACACAACCTTCCCCTGCCCTATCTGGCACTTACTTGCCTTGATTTTTGTTTACATTTCTTTATTGGTTCTTTAACACAACATGCAATACAACTGTATTAGTTCAGCTTAAGCAACAGTTTGATCCATAGTCTTTAGTACAGTTGCGACGAGTGTCGCAGGTGCACTTGCTGGCATGTGTCGCAAGGTGTATGGGGTTGATTGTTGTAGCTGACTTCAGTGGTATGGACTAGTATAGCATATGGAGGGGAAGGGAAGGGAACCAGAGTCAAAGTAATAACAATGTTATCTGTTGCCCAACTCAGGTCTCTGATGCTTCTCATCACTCCCCTACCACCTGTGTGTTCCACTCAGCCGTAGGATCAGTGGTGCACATAGCTAGTCATACTGTGTAAGGGGGAAGGAGAACAGAGTGATAGTCTAACCATGAGTGTCCCCACCGTGCACGCTAGTGTCGCCGTGATGTTACGTCTGTGTCAGCTATGGAGGCCTGGAGCTCGCCATCTGGCTGCCAGCTACTTTGGGTGTCCAGCAGTATGACATCCCAGTTGGCTGCCATTGGGGTCTTGCATAGCCCGAATGTGTCTTCGCCAATTAAGGCATTGCTTTTGGCTTGTGCCCAGGTTCTTTGTGAGCGGGACCATGCTAACGTAGGAGGAGGCTCCAAGCGTTTCCATCGCTAGGTAATTAAACGGTTGAGGGAATCTGGCTCTGTATGTACTGTACCAAAATGAGGTATAGTGTGCACAGAGTCCAGTGGAACTCCAAAGGTAGGCAGAGGTATAAGTAGATAGCACCATACTCTCTATTTGTGGTAGTGTGGGCGAGCAGTAAGGCTTTATTAGAGGGTAGTGGTAAGCATTTGTGGTACACACTAAGTCAGCAAATGATGGCACACATTCAAAGACTGAACTCAGATCAATTTTGTTTGTATAAAAATATTAAGTTATTTTATTTCTAGAACCAAGCCAAACCTGGCACAGGTAAGTGAAATAAATGGATTTGCAAAATCTTATGCAGGGTTTTACAATTCAATGCAGGTTCAAATGCAGTTGATTGAAATACAGGTAAGTTAGAATGTCGAAATTACTTTTCAGATTGCTTTTTAAGTTACTTTCTCTACTCAGTGTGATATGCCTAGATGTTCCTGGAGAAAAGGTAAGTAAAATCAGTTTTGCACACGTGTAGTTTTTCAGGTTTTCTTAGAAATCAACTCCACACTTGGAACATTTTCAAGAGAAAACAGTCCATCTATTCCTATGGAGAGAAACAAAGTTATCGGTTAACAGGTAAGTACTCGGTCTTTGGGGTTGAGTTTCAGGGGTTAGAACAAGGTCTCCCCCAGGGTCAAGGATACACTCTCAAAGCACCCTCAGCAGCACCAGGTCAGCCGGGTGCAGAGTGCTGAGGCCCAATGTTATCCAATGGGGGATAGGAGGCCTCCGGTTGGTAGGTTGTGGGAGCAAAGCAACTAGTGTTAGGCTCAGGGCAAAGGGGTATCCGGTTTAGCACACAAAGTGCACCCGCAGCGGCGCTGGGGCAGCTGGGTGCAGGGTGCTGTTTTGGCGTTGGCTGCCCTGTTTTCAATGGGGATTTTCGTTTTTGTTTTTTATCTGCAGGATCGGCCCAGGAAGACTTCTGAGAGGAACCACAGCTAGGCAGGTAAGTTAGAGGGCTCGGAGACATAGGTGCACCTCGGGTTCTTTTTACCAATGCGCAGGGCGGCAGGATGCAGGGGTGTCTTTGAGGTTGGATTTCACCTTACTGGGCCACTCACGCTTGAGGGGGTCTCCGGGCAGAGGCTGCAGGCGACATCGGGGAGTCCTGGAGGGGTTAACCCACGGTAGACTCGGACTCTGGAGCGCTGGGGGACCTCGCTGGGACCGGTGGGCCACTCAAACTCAGGCGATGGGTGCAGTGGTGGTTCCAGGCAACAGCTTTCTTTGACCTCAGCAGGCTCACAGTCCGTCTTAGGAGTTTCTTTTGAACAGAGCTGCTGTTCACAGGATATCCGGTCTTTGTTGAAGGCAGTCAGTCCTCCCAGGGTTCTGGAGGTCACTGGCTGAAGGACAAGGTGACTCTTGGTGCAGGATGTCTTGAAACTGCAGATGGGCTGGTAGGGATGGGACCAATCCCACAACACACACTGCCCTGGCATACCTCAGTCACCCCTCTAGTTGAGTGCCCTATGCCAGTGGTGTGGGCACAGGTGCATGAGCCCTGTGCCCCTACAGTACCCAGGTCCATTCCTGGGCGCTGTAAGTGCAGTGCTGCCATTAAGAGTATATGGTGCTGGGAGGTCGTCAACACGAACTCCACAGCACCACAATGGCTACACTGAAGACTGAGAAGTTTGGTATCAAACTTCTCAGCACAGTAAACCCACACTGATGCCAGTGTGGGATTTACTGTCAGATGCACGACAGTGGGCAACTTAGAGTTGCCCCCTGAACCTAACCTACAATCCACGTCTTGTCTGAGGGGCTGCCTAGGCTGCCACACAGCAGACATCTTGCTGGACCCCTGGGTAGAGAGCCATCCGCTCTCCTGGGCCTGCAACAATGCACACCATGGGCGAGGTGCTAGGTCTCCTCCCCCAGGATGGGCAGGGGAAGCTTCAGCTTCTCCAGCTTCTCCAGGCCACTTGCTGTACTCAGCAACTGGCTCCCATCGGTTCTGACCACCTCTCTGGTGGGAAGATCAGTGGGAAAGCGGAGTGAGGAAAGGGGGTGGGCCAGCCTCTGCCAACCCCACCCCTCAGGTGGGGGAGGCAAAGTGAAGCACATCCCCGGGCTCTGGCTATCTTGAAGATGGGGAGCCCTGCCCAATCAGGATTAGGCTACTGCCCCCCTCCCACAGGAGGGTGGCAGGATAGGGGGTGTATCCACCCCAGGGAAGGGACCCATTGGTCCCTGCCCTTTACCTACCTGCAACGCCCCTAAATTTAGTATTTAGGGGCACCCTGAACCTTCCTTCCTCAGATCCAGAATCCGAAACAAGAAAGAAGAACAAGGAAGAAGACCTGCTGTGCAGCTGCTAACAAGAGGAAGACACCAACTGATTTGGCCCCAGCCCTACCGGCCTGACGACCATCAAACCTCCTCCTACTAAACCCCGGTCAGCATCTCCAGTGGTCAGTGGACCATCTCCAGTGGTCAGCAACCTCAAAAACCCCGGAGGACCTGACTGACTTGTGACTCTAACTACCTGGGACTCCCACGAGCAGTGGTACTGCTCAAAGCAAGTAACGGACCCCTGGCATTAGCCAGGAACCGCAAACACTGCACACTCTGCACCCGCCAAGCCTGGCCTGTGCCGGAGTGAACAAAGACCACGAGGACGTCCCCCCAGCGACTGTGACCCCGAATCCAGCACCCAAGGACCCACCTCAACGCTCCAGACGACCCCTCCAACCGCGACCAGCAGAGGGTAAGATTTCCCAGACACCAAAAGGCACCCCTGCACCCGGCACCCTTCGGCCCCCTGTGCCCAACTCCTTGGTGCCTACCTATCCTCAAACTACCCAACTTACCTCTCGAAGTGGTGGTCACACCTGAAGGATCTTTGTCCCCCAGCTTGCAGCCTTTGAGCTTCTCCATTGAAATCCATGGAGCGCCCGACGGCTCAAAAGCACCCTGCACCCTGGAGTGCCCCTGGCAGTGCAACCTCTACTCTAATCTCCTTCCCAGTTTGCCCAGTGACCAGGAGACAAGCTTCCACAGCCGCGTGGCCTGCTAGCCAGCAGCCACCAACCAAAGGCCCCCTGCCTCCCATAGGATAACATTGGGCCTAACTTGCCTCTTGCTGACATTGCTGTCAATGTTGAACTGCCTCTCTTTACATACGCTGATGATTCTCAAATCATTTTCTCGCTTTCCAAATCGGACTCTTCTTCTTCCTTCTCTTGCTCTCCAGTTGGGCTTACGCCAAATTACTGTCTGGATGAATAAAAACTATTTGAAACTAAATGCCAATAAAACTGAGGTCCTTATTTTAGGCAAGCAGAAAGATCGTTGGGGCTCCTGTCATTGGCCGAATGAGTTGGGTACTCTTCCTCGGCCTGTTGATCATTTTCGCAACCTGGGCTTCTATATTGATGACTCTTTGAAAATGCATCATCAAGCAGTTAAAGTTGCGGGCACCTGCTTTACCATCCTGAAATGGTTGCGCAAAATTCTTTGGATGCTGCTGAAAGATACCCAAAAAACCGTAGTCCATGCTCTTATTACATCAAGGCTGGACTACGGTAACGTTCTGTTTTTGGGTGAAAATAAGGCTGTGTCCCGTAGGCTGCAACTTGTACAAAACTCTGCTGCCAGACTCTTGTGTGGTGTTCCTAGATGTTCTTCTATTTCTGAACATCTTCGTGATCTACATTGGCTTTGTATTGAACAGCGGATCGAGTTCAAAGCTCTGACCTTTATGTTTAAAATCAAATGGGGGCTAGCACCGGACTATTTACAGACTCTTGTCTGTCCCTATGTTCCAACTCGTCATCTTCGCTCTGCTTCACTTGAAAAATTTCACGTTCCTAGGTTCAGACTCTCCAGAATGGGAGGTAGATCTTTTTCCGTTTTGGGTCCTTCTCTCTGGAACTCAATTCCTCTTGCCATACGTAGGGATTCTTTGTATCCCCAGTTTCGTCGTTCACTGAAGACTTGGCTTTTCAATCAATAATTATTTCACTTCTCAGTTTCTGTGTTCAGGCGCCGGGAAACCCTTGTTGGGTAGCTGTTGCGCCATATAAAATAAATAAATAAATAAATAACTCACTCTGCACCCGGCTGCCCCTGTGCCACTGAGGGTGTAACAACTGTACTTACCTGACCCTGGGTGACCCCTGAGTCTATGTCCAGAATCTTAACTCTGCCTGTCGAGTACTTACCTAAAAGCCGATAACTCACTTTTCTTCCATAGGGTAACATTGACTGGTTGCACTCGGAAATTCTTCTAAGCGTCAAGTTTTGAAACTTTAAAATATTCATTTAAAATCAGCCGAATTCCGAAAACGAATTTACTCACCTGTTATCAGGAGAGATCCCAGTGCTGGATCTTAGTGCCCAGCACTGACCCTGAAAAGTAATTACAACCGTACTTACCTATAACTTGATTTTCCTCCATAGGATAACATTGCCTGGTTTTCACCAGAAATTCTTCTGTCAACTTTTAAAATACAATAATATTCCTTAAAAATCACAACTGTAACCAAAACGTGTTTACTCAACTGTTTACAGGAGATGTCCCTAGACTGAATCTAGGATCCAGTCCTGTGGTAAGAAAAGTAATCCAAAAAGTAATCAATTGCATTTAACTAGAAATTCCCATTGAGCTCAATGTTATATTGTGTTTGAAATTGTGTTGCCTATTGCAACAACTGTATCTATTGCATTCAAAAGTCTATTGCATATTGAAAGTATTTATCTAAAGCATCTCATTCTGAGAAAGTATATTTTGATACCGGTTGTTGGTTCTAAAATAAAACAACAGTATATTTTTATACAAAACCATTGGCCTAGAGTTCAGTCCTTGAGTGTGTGAGACCATTTGCTGACTGAGTGTGTACACTTTACACTGTCCTCTGATACTGCCTTACTGCTCGACCAAGCTACCACTTTGGAGAGTAAGGTTATATCTAACTTTAGCCTCTGCCAAACGTCTGGGGACTGTGGACTCTGTGCACACTGTACCTATTTGGGAACAGTATATACAGAGCCACTTTCTTACACCAACCACTTCTGATAATCATCCTGAAGTGCATATAGTGCACGGTATTCGCTTACCCTGCCGATATGAAGCACGAAGCTGATCAGAAATCCAGAGAACTGCCTTCACACCCAGCTTAGTGCCATAATTCCGGTCAAATGGGGTTGGTGCTCCACCCTAAGGATAAACAAATTAGAACCATTACATAATTATTAGAAACAATATAGAAACGATTTAAAAACACAGAAAATACATAAAAATGCATACAGTTTTAGGCATCAACTAGAATATTACATCTTGAGGCAGTTTTGTAGTGGCACAACATTTGAGGAGAAGCACACAAATAAGTAATATGCACATTCACCAGAGTGAATGGATGATCAGGACTTAGGTAAATAAATGTACAAGTATGAGGAAAGTTGTATGCTATGTCGAGGAAGATTAAAAAAAAATAATTCAAATTAGAAGGTTATGATGAACAATGAGATCTAAATACCGACCAAATCACAGTGGGTTTATTATCTTTATTATCCACGAAGGGTATTTATTAGAAATGGGGAACTTACCATTACATATATGACACAAAGTTCAAGTATTACTTATGAATGTTCATTCCCTGACAACAGCTTGGTGTTTTGACTGCCCCCAAATTGTGTGCTCCACATTCTCCATCTTTAAACTAGCATACCATCAGAAAAGCTTTAGTAAAATGAACATTCAAAGTAGTGCTTGATTTTTGCTCCCCATCTTTCACAACTCATTGGGAAACCCTGCAACTACACACAGAGGTTAGAACTTTCAAGAAATAACTATTAATGATTAACCACATATGCACACCATCTTGCTTGACAGGTCCTTCTTTTTACCTATGCATTATCACCTACCAGTTCCCACATATATCCCTGACAAGTACTATTGAAACAATGCATTTCCCAATGGGATTGGTAAAGTGGCTCTTGCTGAGGAAGAAAATATAGAATTAAAAGTAACAAATTCCTAGCAAGGTATATACAATTTGTTAGAAGGCGACCTCAGAGGGGCCCGGAGGGGGCCCTGTCAGTCCTGAGACCCACCCTCGAGGTATCGTAGCCGGGCACTGGCGGGAGACTCCTCAGGGGAGAAATCTCGTATCTAGGATCGTACACTCGGCACCACACGACAAAGAGACAACACACCGAGAGTTCTTAGGAATAAATCTTTTATCAGATCGGAGTTGTAGGATCTTTATGATCGGCAAGGCAAATATATACAAGTGGAGCGCGGGCTCACAAAGTCTTGGAGGGGGTTAGGAGGTAGCGGGACAGTCTTTGGAGAGATGGATCAGATGCAGGAGCGTACCCGGCGCACAGCTCACAATCCTCGAGCTGGGGGATACGCTTGTCGTCGTGGGGTCCGGCGGGACCAAGAGAGTCTGTGGGAGCCGCGAGTCACTCAGCAGGGCTCAGGTACAAGTTCGGAGGTCTTACGATCTTCAGGGAGCCGCGAGTCACTCAGCAAGGCACAAGCACGAGTTCGGAGGTCTTACGATCTTCAGGGAGCCGCGAGTCACTCAGCAGGGCTCAAGCACAAGTTCGGAGGTCTTACGATCTTCAGGGAGCCGCGAGTCACTCAGCAGGGCTCAGGTGTTTCCAAGGCGAATCTGCCGGACAGTCCCAGAGCACCCCTTGTTATAGGGCGACTCCTCTTTGATGTCCGGAGTCTGTGCAGGCAGGGGTCTTGTCACCTGGGGGTCGCTTGTTGGGGGTTTCCTGCCATTGTCCTTTGATCCTTTCAGGGCCGGGTCGGGAGGAGTCCCAGACACCCAGCAGGCGTGGAGCCAGCCCTCGGGGAGGCCGGCGGGTCGATTGAAACCCACCTTCCCAGGGAAGCGCAGAGGTGTGATGGAAACTGCTCCTCCCTTTCTCCTCCCAAGGGGAGCGCAATGTCCTCCAGCCGGAGTGGCGCCTCTAGGCCAGGGTCACGCTGGGGCCGGGCGGCCATCTTGGTGCATGAAGTGGGCACGCGGGCCCGGTGTGGCCGAAAGGAGGAAGGCCACGGACGGGGAAGTCCGGGTCGGGTGTGTGTGTTCTGGTGGGAAGGATCGGCTAGGCCGTGGGCTCGGGGCTGGTGTGAGGTGCAGGGGTCAGGTCTGGCTATGTTACGAGGGCCGGGTCTAACACGCGTCCCCCCCCAGCTGAAAGCCGGAGAGAACTACCCATCCTCTTGGGGGTTCTCTTCGCTGAGGCGGAAGAACCGGGAGAGGCCATCGGCGTTGGCGTGGTCCGTACCAGGGCGATGTTCCACGGTGAAATCCATCCCCTGGAGGGAGATTGACCACCGCAGTAGCTTGGGGTTTTCTCCTCGCATCTGCATGAGCCATCGCAAGGGGCGATGGTCGGTTTGGACCTTGAAATGGGTGCCGAACAGGTAAGGGCGTAACTTCTTGAGGGCCCAGACTACGGCGAACGCCTCGCGCTCGATGGTGCTCCATCTCTGTTCCCTGGGCAACAGCCTTCGGCTGAGGAAGGCTACGGGCTGGTCTAGGCCTTGGTCATTCACCTGGGAGAGGACTGCCCCGATGCCATGCTCGGAGGCATCGGTTTGTACCACAAACTCCTTGGAGTAGTCGGAGGCCTGGAGGACGGGGGCAGTGCACATGGCCGCTTTCAGGGCATCGAACGCCTCTTGGCAGGCAGGGGACCACTGCACTTTCTTGGGCTGTTTCTTGGACGTGAGTCCCGTGAGGGGACCGACCAGGCTGCCGTAATTCCGGATGAATCTCCGGTAGTAGCCCGTGAGGCCCAGAAAGGCTCGGACCTCCGTTTGGGTAGTGGGGGGTTCCCAGGCTAGGATGGCGTCTATTTTGGGCTGTAGAGGGGCGACCTGCCCGCTTCCGACCTGGTACCCCAGGTAGGTTACCGAACCTTGCCCAATCTGGCACTTGCTGGCCTTCACGGTTAGGCCTGCCTGGTGCAGGGCGGTCAGCACCCTCCGGAGGTGCTGGAGGTGCTCACTCCACTCAGAGCTAAAAACTGCGATATCGTCGAGATATGCAGCACTGAATTTTTCCAGCCCGGCCAGGACTCTATTTACCAGTCGCTGGAAGGTGGCCGGGGCATTTTTCATCCCGAAGGGCATCACGCGAAAGCGATAGTGCCCATCCGGGGTGGAGAAGGCGGACCGCTCCTTGGCTCCTTCTGTGAGCGCAATTTGCCAGTAGCCGCAGGTGAGATCGAAGGTGCTGAGGAACCGAGCAGCCCCGAGCCGGTCAATGAGCTCGTCGGCTCGGGGAATGGGGTGGGCATCGGCTCGTGTGACTTCATTGAGTCCCCGGTAGTCCACGCAGAAGCTGAGTTCTGGGGCGAAACCGGGGGCAGCTGCTTTTGGGACCAGGACCACGGGGCTGGCCAGGGGCTGTCTGAGGGTTCGATCACTCCTAGGGTCAACATTTTTGAGACCTCGGCTTGAATACAGGACCAGACCCGATCAGGGACCCGGTAGGCTCGGTGTCTCACCGGTGGGCTGTCCCTGGTATCCACGTCATGGACACACCAGTCGGTGACCTTGGGGACCAGGGAGAAGAGGTCAGAAAACTGCCCTAGGAGCTGGCGGCAATCCTCACGTTGCTGAGGAGTGAGGGATGGGGAGACGTTCACTCCTTCTATGGAGCCGTCCTTCTCTTTGGTACACAGGAGATCGGGGAGAGGATCCGACTCCTCCTCGGACCCGTCATCAGTGGCCAGTAGGAGGCTCAGCTCTGTCCGCACAAAGTGGGGCTTGAGGCGGTTCACGTGGAGGACCCGGAGGGGGTCCCGGGGTGACTGGACGTCCACCAAGTACGTGACCTGGCTTTTCCGCTCAACCACTTTAAAGGGCCCGGTCCATTTATCCTGGAGGGCGCAGGGTTTCACGGGGGCCATGACCCATTCCTGCTGGCCCGGCTGAAACTCGACCAGAGTGGCGTTCTGGTCGTACCAGCGCTTCATCTCCTCCTGGCTCGCCTCCAGGTTGGCTTCGGCCATCTCTCGGAACCTCCTAGTCTGGTTTCGGAGGGTCAGGACTTAACGGAACACATCGCGGGGGGGCCTCGGGCCGCCGCCTCCCATCCTTCCTTGACCAGGCTGAGGGGTCCCCTGACGGGGTGGCCGTAGAGTAACTCAAAGGGGCTGAACCCCAAGGATTTCTGGGGAACTTCTCGGTAGGCGAATAGGAAGCAGGGGAGCAGGACGTCCCACTTACGCCGGAGGGGCTCTTCCAAGCCTGCGATCATCCCCTTCAGAGTCCAGTTAAACCGCTCTACCAGGCCGTTTCCTTGGGGGTGGTACGGGGTGGTGAATTTATAAGACACCCCGCATTGTTGCCATAAGGACTTCATGTATCGGGAGATAAAGTTGGTATCGCGATCGCTCACGACCTCGCGGGGAAACCCCATGCGGGAGAAGATGCCCATCAACGCCCGGCCCACCACGGGGGCTGTGACGGTGCGCAGGAGGATGGCTTCAGGGTATCTGGTGGCATGATCCGCCAGGACGAGAATAAAACGGTGCCCTTGGGAGGTTGGGGGGGTCCAGAGGCCCCACGATGTCGATCCCGACCCGCTCAAAAGGGGTACTGACGACAGGGAAGGGTTGGAGGGGAGCCTTGCGCTTTCCTCCGCTCTTCCCACTGGCCTGGCACGTGGGACAGGACTTGCAGTGGGCTTCTACATCTGCTTTAATTCTGGGCCAGTAGAAGTGAGTCACGAGGCGACTGTAGGTTTTGTCCTGGCCTAAGTGGCCTGCGAGGGGAACATCGTGGGCCAAGCCCAGGAGGAGGTTTCGGAAGCGTAGGGGTACCACCAGCACCCGGCCGGACCCTAGCTCCACTGACTTCTGCTCGCTGTACAAAAGGTCATTCTCCCAATACACCCGGTGCGTCCCAGTCTGGTCGCCTGCGGCTTGGGCCTCTGCCTGTTGCCGGGGCCCGACCAGGGAAGGACAGGTAGCCTGCTCTCGGCAGAACTCCTCTCGGGAGGGGCCCCCTTCGTGGTGCCACTGGGCCAATTCGGGCAGATCGCCTAACTCGGTGACCTGGGCGGAGTCGGAATGCGGGGGTTCGTCACTGGCGACCGACCCTTCTGGTGGGGGGATGTGGGGACCCTCGGCGGGGACCATCCTAGCTTCAGTGGTCGGGGCGTCGTCGACTTCCCTCAGGGGGGTCAGTTGGGCCGCCATGGATCGAGTGGTGGCGCACACCCACTCAGGGAGGCCCATCATCCCTAGGTGGGTCTTGCGCTCGACTTGTTTCCAGGGGGAACTTTCCAGGTCGTTGCCCGGGAGACAGTCGACTGGCTGGGAGGTTCTCACTGCGACTTTCAGTTTACCGACCACCCCTCCCCACTCAAAAGGCACTAGGGCTACTTTACATAGGCTTTCCGTGTTGTCGGCGGAAATGACCGGGCAAAAGACGTTGGGGAGGACCTGGTCTTCGTGGACTAAATGACTGAGGACACCGGTGATGCTGGCCCCGGTGTCACGGAGGGCTTCTACTTGGTGGCCATTGATCGTTACGAGCTGCCCATATTTCTTCGTGTTGGAGGGTAGGAGGCTTCCAGGGACCATTTCTCTATCTCCTAAGGATACTAGGGCCATGGCTGCGGGTTCCCACTCTTCGGTCTCCTCAACCTCCTCCCCCAGTGCTACATTGGCTATCTGTCTAGCGGGGGGTGCTGCCTGGGTGGTGTGTGGGGCCATGGGGCATTCAGGGTCGTTGGCGTAATGCCCGGGCTTCTGACAACGGAAACAAGTGATGGTCAGCCGGTGCCCCCGTCTCAGGGGGGGGCCGGATACAGCTGGTGGGGGTGCCGGGAAAGGCGGAGGTTGGGACTTCGGGGGACTAGACTGGGACTCCCTCTGCCCTCCCTGGTTTCCCCCCCCTCTCTGGCGGGGTGGTCCCTGACTGGCTCGGGGGTACTCTCCTACAGGGCCCCGGGCGACCCGGGTGTTGGTCCAGCGATCCGCCTCGACAGCCAGCTTTCTCGGATCCGTGAGCTTGCTGTCGAGCAGATGCTGGCGCAGTTCCACAAAGCAGTTCCCAGCCAGGTGTTCCCACAACATAAGGTCTGTTAGTTCTTCCAGGGTGGTTACCTTGCTGCCCTTGATCCACCCATCGAAGGGGCGGCTGAAGAAATTCACATACTCCACCCAGGTGGTACCCGGGATCTTCCTGCAGTCCCGGAACCGCTGGCGGTACATCTCCGGGGTGAGGCCGTACCTTGTGAGGAGGGCCGCTTTCATGTGGTCATAGGAGGTCTGCATGGAGGTTGGTAGGTCGAGCAGGGTGTCCCTCCCTTCGCTCAGGAATCGTCCCCACAACCCGGCCCCCCAATCCTTCTGCGGGACCCGATGGGAGGTCATGGCGACCTCGTAGGCCCGGAACCACTGTTGGATGTCATCGTTTTTGTAATATTCTTTGGCCACATCCTTGGGGATGTGAACCTTCTGCTCCGCCGGGGAGGCCGCCTCTCGGTTCCCCGGGGGCCGCGCTTCTTCGCTTTTTGCTTTCAGCTCCATTTCCTTCAAGCTGCGTTCATGTTCCAGTTGAAGTCTCCTTCCTTCGTGTTCCTGTTGGAGTTTCTTTTCTTCTAGTTCTCCCTGCACTCGCAGCTGTTCCACCGCTAGCTTTTTCTCGGCTAATTTCAACTCGCCCTCAATTTTGAGTTTGGCTAATTCGAGTTCGTGATGGCGACTTCTTTCTCTGTCTGCGAGTTCCTCCGGGGATAGACCCCCGTCTGGTACAAAGCCTCGCACCTGGTTGCTGCTGCGTTCTCCTTGGGAGGGTCCAGCTTCGTCGTGGGGCTCCCCTGCTCCTTCTGGGCGGGAGGCTCCAGAATCCACCCAAGCTTTCAGTGCCTTTTGCATATCTTCTTTGGTGTTGAGACCAGTGGTAGCGATTCTGAGTTCCTTACAGAATTGTTTCAGTTCTTTGTGTGTGTACTCTTCCAGCTGTTCCACCTGGAACACGGTACTGGTGTCGTTTTCTGTGAGAACCACAGCGTTTCCTTCTGCCATCTTTGTCAGTAGTGCGTCAGCCGTTCACGGTACGATCTCTAGATTACGGGCCCGAATCCCGTCGCTTGCTACCAATGTTAGAAGGCGACCTCAGAGGGGCCCGGAGGGGGCCCTGTCAGTCCTGAGACCCACCCTCGAGGTATCGTAGCCGGGCACTGGCGGGAGACTCCTCAGGGGAGAAATCTCGTATCTAGGATCGTACACTCGGCACCACACGACAAAGAGACAACACACCGAGAGTTCTTAGGAATAAATCTTTTATCAGATCGGAGTTGTAGGATCTTTATGATCGGCAAGGCAAATATATACAAGTGGAGCGCGGGCTCACAAAGTCTTGGAGGGGGTTAGGAGGTAGCGGGACAGTCTTTGGAGAGATGGATCAGATGCAGGAGCGTACCCGGCGCACAGCTCACAATCCTCGAGCTGGGGGATACGCTTGTCGTCGTGGGGTCCGGCGGGACCAAGAGAGTCTGTGGGAGCCGCGAGTCACTCAGCAGGGCTCAGGTACAAGTTCGGAGGTCTTACGATCTTCAGGGAGCCGCGAGTCACTCAGCAAGGCTCAAGCACGAGTTCGGAGGTCTTACGATCTTCAGGGAGCCGCGAGTCACTCAGCAGGGCTCAAGCACAAGTTCGGAGGTCTTACGATCTTCAGGGAGCCGCGAGTCACTCAGCAGGGCTCAGGTGTTTCCAAGGCGAATCTGCCGGACAGTCCCAGAGCAACCCTTGTTATAGGGCGACTCCTCTTTGATGTCCGGAGTCTGTGCAGGCAGGGGTCTTGTCACCTGGGGGTCGCTTGTTGGGGGTTTCCTGCCATTGTCCTTTGATCCTTTCAGGGCCGGGTCAGGAGGAGTCCCAGAAACCCAGCAGGCGTGGAGCCAGCCCTCGGGGAGGCCGGCGGGTCAATCGAAACCCACCTTCCCAGGGAAGCGCAGAGGTGTGATGGAAACTGCTCCTCCCTTTCTCCTCCCAAGGGGAGCGCAATGTCCTCCAGCCGGAGTGGCGCCTCTAGGCCAGGGTCGCGCTGGGGCCGGGCGGCCATCTTGGTGCATGAAGTGGGCACGCGGGCCCGGTGTGGCCGAAAGGAGGAAGGCCACGGACGGGGAAGTCCGGGTCGGGTGTGTGTGTTCTGGTGGGAAGGATCGGCTAGGCCGTGGGCTCGGGGCTGGTGTGAGGTGCAGGGGTCAGGTCTGGCTATGTTACGAGGGCCGGGTCTAACACAATTTAATATAGCACTCTAGTCTCCCTTCTTCACAAGAGGTTATGGATTGGTTTAGCTGAAAACACAGTGGGAAGTGCTCACAGCATTTACTAGTCAGCTCTTGAAGAAAATGTTGATGTGGACTTTTTAGGCAAAAGCACAACTTTCATGGATGAGACATCCCTGCTTCCCAAGCGACGGTTTTACTTTTCATTCATGGTGCATGGGTCATAATGTTCTATCCTAGAAGCTGTCTTTATATGTAGTTTACCAAAAGGAGGTATTCATATGAAGAAAGTTGTGATGACCCTTAGAGGCTTACAGGGATTAAATTAACAATCCCAAATGCTATCTTTTATGGTTGTGAGGGCGAGCAGTTTAGGCTTATCAGACGGTAGTGTTAAGCATTTGTTGTACACACTGAGTCAAAAAGGGTGACACACACTCAAGAAGAAACTCGAGACCAATTTAGAAAAGGAATATGCTACTTACCAGTATGCATCTGTTCTTGGCATGTAGAGCTGCAGATCTACACACTATGCATAGATCGCCATCTGGTGTTGGGCCCGGATGTTTGCACTTGTTTTTGTCCTGGAAAGTCTTTGGAAGTCACAAGATAGGTTACTCCTCCTTAGGATGATAGTGTGCATGGGCATCGGCTCCATCCTCAGATTGTTTTTCGCCAGCAGGGAAATGATGGAGCTTAGTAAGAAACAGGAAATATGCCCATGTATGGTGTATCTAAATAAGATCATACTGGAACAGACAAAGGGAGCCAGGGAGGCGGGTTGGTGTGTGTAGATCTGCAGCTCTACATGCCAAGAACAAATGCATACTGGTAAGTAGCATATTCCGTTCGAGGCATATGAGCTGCAGATTACACACTATGCATAGAGTGTATAGCAGTACCCCCCGTTAGCGGCGACCACCAGTATCTGCTGCAGTAGTTTGAAATAGTGTTTTGAGTACAGCCTGGCCCACGCTTGCTTGTTGCTTAGTTTGCACATCTACACAGTAGTGTTTTGTGAATGTGTGCGGTGTAGACCATGTAGCTGCTCTGCAGATGTCATCTAAGGGAATGTTCCCTAAAAATGCCATGGAAGCCCCCATCTTTCGTGTAGAGTGGGCTTTAAGAGGAACAGATAAAGTACGTTTTGCTTTGTGGTAGCACATTTGTATACATTTAACAATCCATCGAGCTATCCCCGATTTTGATATGGGGTTGCCTTTGTGTGATGGTGAGAAAGACACAAAAAGTTGTTTTGTCTTACGAAAGGGTTGTGTTCTCTCGATGTAATAGAGTAATGCTCTTTTAACATCTAAAGTATAAAGAGCTCTTTCTGTGACTGTCTGTGGTTGCGAGAAAAATATGGGCAACTCCACAGACTGATTGAGGTGGAAGGGAGAAATGACTTTAGGAAGGAATTTAGGATTAGTTCGGAGAACGACCTTATTATGATGGATTTGCAGAAAAGGTTCCTGAATAGTTAGTGCTTGTAGCTCACTAACTCGTCGTAGAGAGGTAATGGCCACTAGGAAAGCAACTTGTTAGGAATGGTAGCTCACATTTATGTAGAGGTTCAAAGGGAGGACCCATTAGTAGTGTGAGAACAATGTTCAAATTCCACATAGGTGAAGGTGGTACTCTGGGAGGAATTATTCTTTTGAGGTCTTCCATAAAGGCTTTTATGGCAGGTACTCTGAAAAGTGATAGATGCTGTCTGTTTTGTAGATATGCCGCTATTGCAGCAAGATGTAGTATAATAGATGTATAGGCTAAGTTGCATCTTTGGAGGTGTAGTAAGTAACCTATGATGTGTTGGATAGACACGACTAGGGAATTGATGTTATTGTTATGACAATATATCACAAAACATTTCCACTTGGCTGCATAGCAGGCTCTAGTGGTGGGACGTCTAGCTTCTTTAATAACGTTCATACAGTCAGGGGGAAGGTTAAGGTAACCGAATTCTAAGACCTCAGGAGCCAGATCACAAGGTTGAGCTGAGCTGGGTCCGGGTGTCTGATCTCTCCATGGTTCTGGGTTAAGAGGCGTGGTGAGGTGTAATTTTTGTTGCGGAACTACGGACAGTTTCAGCAATGTGGTGTACCACAGTTGTCTGGCCCAAGTTGGAGCAACTAGAATGAGTCCGTGAATGTTGCTGTAGTTTGCGCACCACCGGTGGAATGAGTGGGAGAGGCGGAAAATCGTACGCAAATCTGCCTGACCAGTTCATCCATATCGCTTTACCTTTGGACAATGGGTGTGGATATCTGGCGGCGAAGCTTGGGCATTTGGCGTTTTCGTGGGTGGCGAAGAGGTCTATCTGTGGTTGCCCCCACATTTAAAAGAACTGTTGAAGAACCTGCGGGTGAAGTTCCCACTCGTGGATCTGTTGCGTTTGACGACTTTACAGATCTGCCATGGTGTTGTGGACTCCTGGGACATGTTGGGCTTGGAGAAACATATTTTGAGGTATAGCCCATCTCCATATGCTCTGTGCTAGCTGGGAGAGCTGCAGAGAGTGTGTCCTGCCTTGTTTTTGGATGTAGTACATGGCTGTCATATTGTCCGTGCGGACTAAGACAGCTTTGCCTGATATCTGCTTTTGGAATGCTTTTAAGGCTAGGAATATGGTTAGTAACTCCAGGTGGTTGATGTGGAGTAACCTTTGTTGAGGTGTCCACCTGCCCTGCATGGTGTGATGTAGTAGGTGAGCTCCCCAGCCGGACAGCGATGCGTCTGCTGTCATGACTATCTGGGGAACTGGCTCTAGGAACGGTCGCCCTTTGGAAAGGTTCTTGGTGTTCCACCACTGCAGAGAGCGATGAGTGCGACAGTCTACCAACACCAGATCTGTTAGCTGACCTTGAGCCCGGTTCCATTGGCGTGCTAAGCACTCTTGTAGAGGACGCATCTGGAGTCTTGAGTGAGGCACTATAAATATGCCAGAGGCCATCATCCCTGAGTTGCATGAACACTCGAGCTGGAAGAGTGTTGCGGCTGAAATTTGGTGAGGAGAGCCTGCATGCTTGCTATCCTGGCTGGACTGGGATAGGCTAGCGCTTTTGAGGTGTCTATTGTGGTACCGAGGTATTGTGTGTGGGATGGTTGCAGAAGGGACTTCTTGTGGTTTACCGTGAACCCCAGGTCGTGAAGTAGTTGGATAGTGGCGTGAGAGTGTTGTCCACACTGGATGTATGAGCTGGCTTTTATGAGCCAGTCGTCGAGATATGGGAAGACGTGAACGTTTTGTCTTCTTAAGTGGGCTGCCACTACTGCTAGGCACTTGGTGAATACCCGTGGTGCTGTTGTGACTCCGAATGGGAGTACTTTGAATTGATAGTGCTGCCCATCCACGACAAATCTGAGATACTTTTTGTGAGCCACGTGAAGGGGAATATGAAAGTAGGTGTCCTTGAAATCTAGGGTAGCAAGGAAGTCGCCCTGTGAAAGAAGAGGAAGGACCTGTTGAAGGATGACCATGTGGAAATGGTCTGAGTGAATGTATAGGTTTAGGGGTCTGAGGCCTAGAATAGGTCTCAGAGAGCCGCCCTTCTTTGGTATGAGAAAATACAGGGAGTAAACTCCTGTGTTTTGTTGTTGCACTTTTTTGTAGGAGGGAGATTACCTCGTGCTTTAGCAGTGACAAATCTTCGTGTGACATTGGACGCTATTTGGGTGGTATGTTTGGGGGATAGAGGTAAGTTCAAGACAGTAACCGGATTGAACTATTTGTTGCACCCACCTGTCTGATGGGATGGTGGTCTAGACAGGAAGGAACTGTTGTAGTCTTCCCCCGACTGGAGTGGAATGGTCTGGGGGAAGTTGAGGGAAGTCATTGGGTAGGGGTGGAGGCAGAGCGGGTGTTGTTGGTTTTGCCTCTGCCTTTGTTATGGTTTCCCCTGTAGCCTCCTCCCTGGTAGCCTCTGGTGAAGGTGGACTGGGTGGGAGCTTTGTAAGAAGTGGAGGGGCTATGTGAGGAGTAGCCTCTTGGGGTGCTCTTGTAGGATGGGCGACGAAAGGAACGTCTGGGAGCTTGCGACTGCAAGGCTCCGATAGATTATGCTGTGTCTGTATCCTTTTTCATTTTTTCAAGGGATAGGTCTACGTTAGGGCCAAATAGGTGTTCCTGATCAAATGGTTGGTTGAGGATGGAACTTTGCACTTAAGGTTTAAAACCTGAAATGAGTAACCAGGCATGCCTACGCAAAAGGATACTTGTGTTTATTGCCCTTGAAGCGGTATCTGCTACGTCTAGGGCACAACGGATGGAGGTGTTGGTGATAACCTTACCCTCTTGTATGAGTTAATTGGCCCTATTTTTGTATCTCTCTGGGAGGTGTTGCATTAGGGACTCAAGTTTATTATAATGTGCCCTATAATACCTACCTAATAGCGCCAGAGTGTTGGTGATGCGCCAGATGTTTGCTGCTTGTGACGCTGTTCTCTTGCCAGAGGCATCCAAGAGTTTAGACTCTTTATCTGGTGGTGGGGCGTCACCTGATGTCTGAGAATTGGCCCTCTTTCTAGCATTGGAGACTACGAGGAAGTCTAGTGGTGCGGGGCCCTTAATGTAAGCTGGGTCAGTAGTGGCAGCCTTATACTTTTTCTCGATCCTGGGGTTAATTACTCGAGACCTAACAGGATCTTTGAAGACTTCTGGTGCATGCTTGATGACCCCTTTAAGCATGGGTAGAATTGAGGTGGACTTTTGTGTGTTATCAAAAGTGTCCATAAGGAAATCCTCCTCCACTGGGTCTGTGTGTAGTTTAACCCCGTGGTAGTGCGCAGCTCTATGGACAAGCTGGTTAAAGCCCATGGTGTCCGGGGGGGGGGGGGGGAGGGGGGGAGGGAGGCCTGGAAGGGTTGATGTCATCCTGTGGGACGTTAGGGACATCTGGAGTGTGATAGTGATCCAAGGGGTCTGGGGAAGCAGGTGTACTAGAGTCCCCTAGATCGTCCGCACCCCCCCTGTGTCATCAGAGGTGTTATCGTCATCATATCCACTGGAGTAGGGGATGGTGTAGGAGAGCGGCGTGTTGGGGGAGGAGGAGGAGGAGCAGGAGAAGGGATGCTTAGAGGAGAGGTGGCAATGTGCCTCTTTTTAGGTGGTGGAACCAGTGCAGGCGTATCCAGTGGTCTTTTCTTGGAGCTAAGAGTCAAGTGACCAGTTTTAGGATCCTTTATAAGAGTCTTTTTAGTTGGATCTGGTTTAAACAGTTCTTCTGTAGGAGGCAGATACTTCAGCGCCAACAGTTTCGGTTCCGGAGGTTTTTTCGGCACCGGCTTAGTAGCGGTTCTGTGCTCTTTTGGTTTCGAACCGTGGGTTTTTACAGTCTGTGGCCGTTGGAACCTGTTGTTTCTTCGGTACCGAGGCCTTTTTCAGCTCCGGAGGTAGTTTTTTGCTCGGCTCTGAGTGTTTCGGAGCTGGTGCTTGTCTTCGGTGTCGAGTGCTTAGATGTGGAAGCAGTGGTCAGCGTGGATGAGGAGGAGGACGGCTTCTTTCTCGGTGTCGGTGGGTGTGTTTCGGCACCGATAGTAGGCTGACTCGAGCCCGAGTCGCCTGAAGGCTTAGTAGGCTTCTTTGCCGGGCCCGAGGGCGGGGCATGGGAAGCAGTCTCTCGGTGTACAATTGGGCCCGAAGGTGAAGGTGTGACCGAAGCCTTTTTAGATGGTATAGAAGGGGGGGGGGGGGTCGGGTCGACACCTCTTACGACCCGCTGTGCCGGAGTGATGTCCTCAAAGTCGGAGTCATCTGCTTCGGAGGCGCTGATGAGGCCTTCTTCGACCAGCTCCTGCTCTGGCACGTTGACACCCTCTTGAAAGATGTCGTTTGGGATGGATGCAGACGAGCGGGCCATGGCTCTTCGAGCCCGTCGGTCCCGAATGGTCTTCTTGTTGCGGAATGAGGCGCAAGCTGGACAGTCTTTTGCCTCGTGCTTCGGTGACAGGCAGAGGTTGCACACCTCATGCAGATCGGTGTGGGGAAACTTCGACCCACATTGAGGGCACTTCTTGAAAGGCGTCCTTTCCATGAGCCAAAAGATAAGGCCCAGGTAGGCCCGAAGGCCTTCGTCTACGACCTGAATTGAAGACTTTGAAGCTATTGAGACTTGCGTCGATTGGAAAACACGATCGAGACAATACCGTCGAAAAGGGTGAAGGATTGCACGGCGAAAGTAGAATCAGTAACGGTTCCGAACGTGAGCACGAGAAACACATCCTAGCCCGATGGCGGAAAAAAACAATCTGAGGATGGAGCCGATGCCCATGCGCATTATCATCCTAAGGAGGAGTCATCTATCTCGTGAATTCCAAAGACTTTCCAGGACAAAAACAAGTGCAAACATCCGGGCCCAACACCAGATGGCGATCTATGCATAGTGTATAATCTGCAGCTCATATGCCTCTAACATAACATTTTTATAGAATTTGTTTTAACACCATGAATCTTGTAATTAGGTAAATATTTACGAAGACGCCAAATTTTACAGTGGAAACAGTAGAAAATGGCAGCTGTCCGATTTGAGGCATGAGCCCCGAACGCGGTAATGTTATCCTGTGGGAAAAACATTCACTGCACAGGGGTCACTTGCAAACAACTTACAGGACCGATCTTCTGGACTCAAGGTAAGAAGGGGCCAAGATCCTAGAAAGCACGAAGAATTACATTTTATCCGGCACTGGGGTGTCCAGGTTGAGAGGTGCTTTCAGCGGTGGTAGCCTATGACACTAAATGCTCTAGTCAATGGGATAAGGGCCTGTAGGAAAAAGGGTTCAAGGAGGGACCAGGGGAACAGTCCAGCAGAACGCGGGGGGGGGGGTGGGGGGGCTCCACTCTTGGGGTATCACGGCCACGGAGACACTGGAGGTTTCAATACACTCTGGTTGTGGGGCTCGGTGCATAGATGTCAAGAGGGGCCCTAAATACTGAATTTAGGGGAGTTAACGGGGGTGAAGGGTAGTAGCCAATGGGCTACTTACTCTTAGAGTCACTACACCCCATATATGACCTTTTCCTCTGGGGAGTGGGCATAATCCAGTCCCAAAGTTCCCAATTCCACCAAAATCAAGAAGGTGGAACCCTTCTTTCGTGGAGCACGTTAGGCAACCCACCTTAGGGAGATGACAAGCCTGTTGGTGCAACATGCCTACTTGCATAGCCAATTTCCCATCTAAACTGGTGTCAAATGGGCCTCAGGGCAGGGGGTAGCATCTCGCAGGTCTGGGGGATGCTGGTATTACATATTAAAGGCAGCAGGGGCTTTGAAGCCCCTGGCCTTGATATGCTAAATCACTAGCCATCTTGCTGGATGAGGTGTAAACACCTCCTGCCAGAGCAGGAATTGTTTCTGACCTCAGAGCACTGGCTGTCATCTGCAGGGGGTCAAAATCTTGTCTGTGGTGGCAAGCCAGTAGATACCAGTCAGCCAGCACACTAAGAGGCAGATAAGCTTTCAGGGGGCACCTCTAAGGTGCTGTGAGATAGTGCCTCTTTTGACCTGGTTAGCTCCCCACTTTGTGCCTGGAAAATGATTAGATTGTAGTGCACAGGGCCCCTACCAACCAGGTCCCCTGTGCCAATGCTTCTTCTCTAAAACTATTCCACAATTTGCCCTCCAGGTCCCTGTAATTCCCTAATAAATGGTACCTGGGTACCAAGGGATTTGGACCTGTAGAAGGTCTCTTCTAGGGACCCCTTACCTAGGCCATGCAGACTGTCACTGCAACATGCATGTCCTGGTGCAGACAAAAACAACAAAGTCGACATGGCACACTACCTGTGTGCCATGCTAACCAGCACTGCTTAATGTATAGGTAAGTCACCCCTCTAGCAGGCCTTACAAGCCTTAAGGCAGGGTGCACTAATCTCAGGTGTGGGCATACCTGCATGAGCAGATACGCCCCTACAGTATTTAGGTCTAGTCCCTAATATCGTAAGTGCCAGGGAAGCCATAGAGAGTACATGGGCTGTGACCTCGACAACCATGGCGACTTCACTGAACACAGGAGTGTTTGGTACCGATATACTCCTCTCAATAAACCCACACTGATGCCAGTGTGGGATTTATTGAAACATGTACTCCGAGGGCATCTCAGGGGTGCCCCCCATGAAAACCTACCAACCCTAGTGTGGTCTCAGACTGGCTTCAGGCAGCTTGCCACCACCAGACATGTTTCTGGAATCCTGGGTTAAAAGCCTCTGCTTTCTGGGACCAGAAACAAAGCACATCCTGGGCAGAGTTGTCACACCTCCTGCCCCAGGATGGGCACAGGGCTTGAGAGGGGAGCTTCAAAGATCTGCCACCTTTGTAATGTGACCCCCCAGGCCTCTGCTGCTAGCAGCAGATGGCAGCCTCTGATTCATACCCCCATTTTGGGTGGGAGAATCTGCAGGAAAACCTAGGAAAAATAGGGTGTGTGCCCTTCTTCACCAACTCCACCCCTCAGGTGGGGGAGGCGGAGTAAATCACATTTTTCAGTGTCCACCATCTTGAAGATGGTGGGACTTACCTAATCAGGGCTAGGCTATACCCCCTCCAGGGTGGTATAATAGTGGGTGTAGACACCCCAGGTAAGGAACCCATTGGTCTCCACCTGCTACTCCCCTTTTAACGCTCCTAAATCTAGTATTTTGGTGGCTCCCTCAGACCCTGAAACTAGATCCTGCCACTCTAAGAAGGACCAAGAAGATGCTGTGCAGAGAAGAAAGTCAACACCCACAGACTTGGCCCCAGCCCTACCAGCCTGTCTGCATCCCTTGAAGATCCTGTGAAGAAACACCTGCCCTGCAGTCAGCAACCTCCACAATCCCTGGGAAGACTGCCTGCCTTCGAAGAAGACTAGAACTCCACAAGAAAGCAACACAATGGACTCTGGTGCCCTCCAAATCTGTGATCCCTGACCACTCCGCAGCAGATGCCTCCGGCCTGTGTCCAGGTGGCCACCAATCCAGAAAAGGTTCCCCAGTGATCCAGAGTCCAAATCCAGCATTGGCTGACCCCTCCTCGACTCCACGACAATGCCTGCAGTGTGAATCCAAAGGCTCCCATCTACTGCGACCAGCTCCAGTAGGAGAAACCAGACTTCAAAGAACACCCCTGCACCCGAAGCCCCTGGGCCTTGAAGAGCTCGACTGACTGTGTCACTATGACCTACAGCATCCCCACTTACTTCTGCTGTCGCTGGTTTTCTTTGTGCAGCCTCCAGTTTGTCAACTGTAGCATGTTTTCCCAACCAAGGTTCTCCAGTGAATTGCATTGGGCACCCGACACAGTGTTTGCACCCTGAACCAGGATGCCCCTGTGCTGCATGTGTGGTGCTGCCTTGTGGTCCCCCCGTGCTTGCCTAAACCTCCAAAGCTTGAGCCCTTGCAGCCGCTTTACTTACCTGCAAGCAGCGTGTCCTCAAGCACCCCCAGTTTCCATTGGGCCTGATCTTCAACTTTGACCTCTGCACCCGGCCCCCCAGAGGCCCTGGTGGTGCAGTGTTTGCACTTACCTGAACCGTGCCCTCTGCTGACCCTGCAACCCTTAGACTGGAATTGTAAATGGGTTACTTGCCTGTAAAACCGACTTATTGTTTTCCTCCATAGGTTAATATTGTAAAGACTGAAAACTGCAAGGTGTCCACTTTTGAAACTGAAAAGAATTTCTATTGAAAAATAGGTCTTAAAATCTGAGCAAAGCTAATTTTTATAAAATTGGTGCGGATATCCTTTGAGTCGTGTGCCCGTTATTGGTCATTGTTTGCACAACAAATGTCTTACACCCTTGTGTGTTCGGCCTAAGGCTGCTCTCCCACACTACCACAAACAGAGCACTTTGGGTTTGCATTGAGCCCTTTACACTTCTGAGGGAATCTCTAGACTCTGTACACTGTATAACCATTATACCATATACAGAGCCAGTTTCCTTCAGTCTGGGTGCATATCTTAATAAATTCCCTACTGGCATCAGTACGTATTTATTAAGATAAGGTGTTTGATGCCAAACACAATAGGTTTCAGCAAAGCCATCATGTAGCTGGGGAACTGGTAATGACTAGTGTCCAGTACATATGCTTAAGATTGTTTCCTTGTTCACTTGTACTATCTAGTAATTGAACTAGACAGCACAGGGGCATATCTGCTCGTACAGATATGTCCTCTTTTTTTTTTGTTTAAATCGGTTTTATTAACATTTTGCACATAATTAATAAAACATACAGTCAGAGCCGTGCTCATGTAGCAAGTGGAAGAAGAAAGAAAAAGTGACTGTCAGTAGCACGGTGTACAATGCTCAGTAGCAACAGGAAAAACAGAGATGTAAATTATGGTGAGTACATCAAATCAATAGCACAGGAAGGACAGAGCAGTGCTGGAGAGTCACGGCACTGGGTATACAGATATGTCCTCATATGTAATATAATGCATCCTGCCTTAGGGCTGTAAGGCCTGCTGTAGGGGTGACTTGCGTATATTGAGTGCATTGTTTGTGGGCAGTGAACATACGGTGTGTGCCATGTTTTGTTTTCACATTTGTTTGCACCATTTCACGCAGACTGCAATGGCAGTCTGCATGAGTTTTGTAGTGGGTCCCTTAGGGTGGCACAATACATGGTGCAGTCTTGAGGTAACCTCTTTAGTACTCATACCCTAGGTACCAGGGGTACCATTTACTAGGGACTTACAGTGGTGCTATTAGTCTTGCCAACTGGGGTACAACTGAGCAGTTATCTTGTTTTAGGGAAAGAGCACTGGCACTGGGGACCTGGTTAGAAGGATTCCAGTGCACTTCTATTAACATTGCATTAAATACCAAGCAAAAAGGAAGGGGGGTGGGGGGGGAGGTGACCATGTAGTTTCATTTCAATAATTTATCCAATTTCATTGTAAAATCATAAAAGTGCAGTGCAATATATTGTAAAATCTGAATACACTAACATATAATAAAAATTCATAAGACTAAGAAAAAAAGTCTCTAATGCTAATCTAGAACAATTTAAAATGCTCTTTCTAGCATAAAATACAGCCCACAAGAAACTTGACATACTACAGAATATCTCCATGGTAGACAAAGATTGTGGATAAAGATAAGCAGGGAATTGAGCGGTCTTAAAATGGGCAGAATATAATGTTTTCTCAGATTGTTCTAAAATTTACAGAAAAGAACTAAATGCATATTACTCTGTGCCATCAGAGTGTCACAGGGACAATTTATTAGTATTACAGACCAATCATTCATTTCAGGGAAGCTAATTAAACGATGATAAATATCCAATCTGAGGCGGGTGAGGACAAATCTATGCCTAGAGTTTAATACAGATTTAAGGTAAGGCTACATTTCATACGTAGTTAAGATGGCTCGATTTTTTAATACACTAGGCTTTAACATTTCGGTGGTCAGCCTAAGATTCTCAAGGCGCGCCATACATTTATTTTTCAGATCTTTTCTAGTATTGGCTTCCAGGGATTCGGGCTACTCATAGTAGTGAGAATACCCCAGATCACAGACAAAACAGTTGGATAAATGTCAACCAGGGTATAAACAAGTGTAAACTCGCCTTAAGGCAATGCCTGATAGTAGCACAATTTAATACAGTATAGTCCGATGTCCAAATTTTGTGCCATAATCAGATGGGCTGCAGCATTATTAAGTCCATAAGGAACGGCAGACCTAGTTTAGCATGACAGACATATGCAGAAGAACTCTTTGCAGTGGCAAGACGATACCTTAGAAACTCATTTTCCACTGTCGGCAATGAGCTAGTTAATATGGCCCCACATTTTCGCCGTATATAAAGCGACATTCACACATTTGGCTTTATAGATCATTATCATTTCATCAGGGGGGGGTTCATACTCAGCCTTCTGGCAAAGTTTTGTAGAGCCATAGTTGCTCTTTTAAGCTGTAAATTCCTAGTGGATATGGCATGAGTTCATGAGCATTCTTTGTCAAATAACATGCCCAAGTATGAAACCATGTCAAAAAGGGGCACTTTGGCACTTTAGCACCATTTCTCTGAGCCATTTTCTATGTGGTAGAGGGGATTTCTTTAGATGACCAACAGCTACTCCTCTCCTTTTCCAGGAACCCAAGCAGGCATGTTGCCTTAGTGCTAACTTGGAGCACCAATATCCATGCACAGAGAGATGTAACTTCTCTTACTCAATCCCCTACAATAAATTGTTGATGTTTGGACTCCTTTCATAGCCCATTAAAGCTATGTTTTGCTTTGAAAGAAAAATATTATTTAGGCCATTTATTTATTACAAGCTATTTTAATTTAAGATTTGGGCTTTTTGTTTTTTTTTAAAGAAAAATTACTTTATATAGAACATTTTTATTGCAAACATAAGCCTGTTTACCTGATGCACTATGATGATCAATAAGTCCCACATTATGGCTCTTGCTGTAACCTCAGATCGAACACAAATGGGAACAACAGCCCAAATCAGGATTACAAAGTTTTTTAAACTATTGTGATTCTTTATAGAAAAGGAAATCAATACTCTATCCCAATCCAATCAATCAATTATTTCACTGCCAGTTTAAGACAAAAATGTATTGATTAGAGAAATTCATTACAAGATTACAAGATATCACTTCATACGTTATTAAGGTGCTCTTTGAGAGAATTATAAAAAAGAAAAAGGAAGGTCTATCACAAACAACTTCTATCAATAGAGATCAACCTGAGTTAGGGCGATAGTTACACATATTCAAAACATTGTCTCTGAAACCGGCCCTTTCAGCATACATTTTCTCCTTACTTTTCACTCTATACATTTCATTAAGACCACGTTTGGCCTAAGGGTTTGTGATAGTTACAATTCTGAGTGATCAATGATCTTACAATTACTGTAGCAACAACAACAAATCTTCTCTGTGCAAACCAGGCATGGAATGAGCAACACAAAGCTATAGTCTTATTACTGGAGCGAAAGTCAAAGGAAAAATATTCAAACTTGAATAATCACAAATGGAGCTCTGGCATACTGCCAACTTCAGACAATTCCAGAATATATACAGCATTTTCCAAAGTCTGTGTCGCTAAACTTAAGTTAATACAGATAAATACTGGTGTTAAAATTATTGGGCCTAGAGATTAAGTTTTGTGGGAAAGCCACACTTTTGTTTTCTTTTCTTGTGCACATTTGCCAAGAAAAATCTCGTGAAAAAGTGAAGGAAAGCAGTTCAGGCTTACTGTACTGCATAAAGCCACAGTGACAAAAGTTTGCATTCTAAGCAAGGGGATTCATGTAACATGAAGCTATAGATTCCAAGGTTTAGTGTGCACCAGTGCCATCAATGGATTAGGCTCACAATAATGAAAAATAATGTGAAATGGAGATACAAAAAGTGATGCATTACCCACTTCATTCTTTAGGGATAAAAATGCCATCATTCCTATTAAGATGCACTTTATAAGCAATATGTGCTTGCAAAAATAAGCCATCATACATCAGTGCTCAACACATTATGTTTCATGGGGTACCCCAATATAGGCTTGAGTAGTCCCCTAAAACTTCACCTAGAATTACCGTACCATTACACTACAGAACGGGTTTCAGTATTGACCTTTTACCTAGTTAAGCGCTGCATCAACGTCATGTGGTTTCCCCCGAAAACTAGCCTCATTAATTATGCATAAGGATTCTCAGAATCACAGCAGGATTTCCATCTTCTGCATAATGTTGTTATGTTATGTTAGAACTATATTTCTTGAGCGCACGGCTACCCAGAACGGGTGTCCCGGCGCTTTGGCAGAGAGTCCTGAACACAACCAAGAAAAACCCAGCGGCAGAAACACTGTAGGCCCACTGGTTAGGCGGAGAAGAGGAGCGTCTTGAGCTCCTTTCTAAAGGCCAGAAGATTGTTAGCCTTGCGGAGTGACAGAGGGAGCTCATTCCACAAACTGGCCGCCATAAACTGGAAAGACCGGCCTCCCATCCGCACGCGTTTGATCACTGGTACCTCCACTTTAGCCAGGTCAGCAGATCTCAAACTCCTCCGGGGAACGTAGAGAGCAATCCGCTTCCTGAGGTAAGCTGGGCCAATGCAGTAGAGGGCTTTAAACGCCAACGTGAGGACCTTGAAACTAATTCTGCTAGGGATAGACAGCCAATGCAGCCTACCGCGCAGTAGAGAGGCACTGGCTCTCCGTGGAAGGCCAAAGATGGCTCTGGCCGCCGAGTTTTGGACAACTTGCAATCTGGATACCAGATATTTAGGCAGACCAGAGAAAAGTGCGTTAGCGTAGTCTAAACGCGAGCCCACAAGTGCTTGCACGATGTTCTTGCGATATTGAGGGGAAAGCAGTGGGAGAAATTTCCTCACCATCTTCAAGATACCGAAACATTTCCCCGCCAGGCCCGTGATGTGGGGACGAAAAGAAAGACTGTCGTCAAATACCACACCCAGATTTTTTACTTGGGCAGATGGTTTCTCAGGGGGGAACATGTCGGAAGGCCACCACGATTTCCAGCCAGGGTCCTCAGCGCAGCCAAAAAAGAGCAACTCGGACTTATCCGAGTTACATTTCAGGTTCTGGTGCTGAAACCATGCAAAAACAGCACTCAGGCAGTCTCTGATTCTGTCGCCATTAAAAACCTCTCCCTTCCTGCAGGTAAACAGGAGCTGGGTGTCATCAGCGTATGAGATGACCCGGGCTCCAAATGCCTCAGCGACCTTCGCCAAAGGGGCCACATAAATGTTAAATATGGTGGGGCTCAGGATGGATCCTTGAGGCACCCCCACCTCTAGCGAAGGCATTTCTGCGGAGAACGGAGGAGCCCAGATCACCTGCCGACGGTCGGTTAAGAAGGATTGAAACCAGTCCAACACCGTCCCCCGCAGACCTACCTCCCTGAGTCTTAGGAGGAGGCCGGCGTGTGGGACGGTGTCGAATGCCGCCGACAGGTCCAGCAAGACCAACATAGCCTTTCCCCCCAAGATCAAGCGTTTCCCTGATGGCGTCGGTCACCTCCACAAGAGCTGTCTCCGTACTGTAATTGGCACGGAAACCAGATTGGGAGTCATGCAGCAGTTTGTTATTCTCTATAAAGGTGGTAAGAGTATGCTGAACATGTTTCTCCGCCACCTTCGCCAGAGCAGGGAGGAGGGAGATTGGTCTATAGTTGGCCCACTGTAAAGGGTCGAGCAGAGGTTTCTTAATGAGCGGGAGAATAAGAGCATGCTTCCATTCTTTAGGGACCACTCCAGAACTCAGAGACATGTTGAGCAAGGGGTTCAGCAAGTTGTTAATAGCTGGTGCCACCGAGCTCAGGCATTTAGCCGGACACGCATCCAAGGGGGATCCAGATTTCAACCGGGAAAGCAGCTCCAGAGAGGACTCGCAGGATAGCGGGGGGAACGTCGAAAGAGTGGGCGCCAGCTCGGCTGCAGCGGATGGAAGGACCTTCAGATCACTTTCCACAGCTGCAGCCACTTCCAGGGACCCCACCCGATCGAAAGAGTCCTGAATCCTACGGATCTTGTCCACAAAGAAGTCAGCAAGCTGCTTGATCCACTCCTCAGTATGGGAGTGAACCCTAGCGGCCGCCACCGGCTCTACGAATTCCTTCACAATTCGGAATAGTTCCCGGCTCGTGTTATCAGCCTGGTCTATTCTATGCTCGAAGTAGATCTTTTTAGCTTCGGCAATCTGTCTGTGATAGGATTTTATCGCACCCCTGTACTTCAGTTTCTCCTCAGGCGCATATCTGCGCCGCCAGAACCTTTCAGATCTTTTGCAGTCCTGGCGCGCTTTTCGCAGAGTAGCGGTGAACCAAGGAGCGGAATCCTGGCAGGGGGCTGTCCTGACCGGTTTCCGAGGGGCAAGCTCCTCGAATCTTGTCCGAAGCCAGTCCTGGACTAGCGGCAGGTCGACTTCTAAGTTCCCAGTCGTAATGCAAGGATGTGCATGGAGTGCGTCAGCGAGCATATCAGCTGACACCAGGTGAAAGGCTCTAGCTTGACGAGACCCGTCCTTATGAGCTCTTTGACTCGTCTGGTGCTCAGCTAACAACACGAAATAATGTACAAGTTACTTACCTTCGGTAACTATGTATCTGGTAGAGACAATTCTAGCGCAGATTCCTTAACCTAGAATTATCCCCAGGCTTGAGACTGGACCCAGAAAACTTTCTTGCCCAGCATCTCTGCGCGCCAGGGGCAGTGCCTCGTGACTCCGCCCCAACGTCCTCAGCGGGCGTTACGTCAGCGAAGTCACATAATCTCAACCCCAGTGCGCTGACGTCAGTTTGCTTCGGAGAACTTTTCCACGCCACAACGCGGAGCCATCACAACAAAACTGAGGAGAGCATGGGAACAGTGTGCGAAAAAAACAGAGAAACAAAGGGAGAGACAAAAGGTGAGGAACAGCACCAGGCGGTACAGAGGCGCCAGGAGGCTACAACAGGAAAGCCAAAGCAGGAAGAGAGCAGACCACCTATGAGGAACAACTGTGCAAGCCAGGTGGTAGCACCAGGCAGCACAAAAGCACCAGAAGACCACATCAGTAAAGTCACAGTAGGGAGAGCGGAAAGCACCCCTCCGCGGAACCACTGTGCCAGCCAAGGCGAGAGCCGGGCTGGAGGCACAAGCAGTGGAAAGCGCTGTAAGAGAAAGAGAGAGAGAGGCTGCAACCATAGACCACACAGTAAAGGGCCGCAAGCCCGGAACAGAGGGGCAACAGCAATCCAACTCTAGACTACACAGTCAAGGAGGGCCAGAGCCTCTGAATGGAGCAGGAGGCCAAGGACAGGCAAAAGAACCCCCAGCGTAGAAGACTGCCAGGGCATCAGAAATTATAACAACAAAGGGAAAAGAGCAAAAGCAGGCCCCTACACTGGAGAGAACCCAGCTGGAGGGAAGTCCGACAGGCAGAAAACAAAAAGGACCCCCACAGAAGACAAGCCACCCAGAGGGAGGCTAGTGCAAAAAACCAAGCTGAGGGTCCTCGCAGAACGGGAAGGAAGGGTGGGTCGTGAAGTTATCTGCGGCTAGAATCGTCTCTACCAGATACTTCGTTACCGAAGGTAATTAACTTGTACATCTGATAGACTACTAGCCGCAGATTCCTTAACGTAGAATAGATACCCTAGCCATACCCAGACGGGAAGAGGGCCTGCAAGAGTGCCTCCCCACCAGGAGAGACTGGTGCCCCAGCAGGGGACATGGCACAAGAACAAGAAGGAAAGGGCCAGGATATCCAAGCCCAACCAAGAGAAAGAACGCCCAACAGCCCGCAGGGGCAGACAGCGCCCCAAAAGCCTCAAGGAACGCAAGGGCCACCTCGAACCCAGTGAGAAGGGAAGAACTAAAGGCAAGGCCCACCATAAGAACACAGGCACAGAGATAGAAAAGAGCTGAATACACCTCGGCCTCAAGCAGCGGGCAAGGCCGGAACGGCGCCACTGCCAACAACTCAGGTGGAAGAAGAAAAGCACCGTTGCGTGAAGCCCCAGCGGAACCAGAGGCAGAGGCACAAGGAAACACATCAAGAGCACAACGGAGGAGGAGAACAAGCAGGCCTGCACGGACATGCGCCACCAGTAACAGGCAACACCATGGAACAGCGCACCCCAGACAAGGCAGACGCCAGCTGAAGGCAGAGGCCAGGGAGGGCCAGGACGCACACTGACCCACGAAGAAGAGGAAGAACCTGCAGAAAAGAAAAGAGATGGAGGACGGCCTAAGCCTGCCACCAGAACTCAGAGGCCAAGGAATGCCAAACTCTCTGGAGCATCAGACCGAGGACCAAGTCAAAACACAAGACAAAAATGCAGAACCGCTACAACCCGATGCCGCAGACAGCAGGCTAGACTGGCCAAGCGGCGTAGCGACAAGGGGAAGGACGGATCTAGCGCATGCTGCTCCAAGACAATTGGCGAGAAGATCACACCTGCGACATACTGTGACCCACGGAGAGCAAGGAACACGGAACGGGTGACCACCCCTCCCAGCACATGACAGAGCTATGTAATAGCTCCGAGTACCCCACAGAGGGTAGGTAATGTCCCAAGAACCATGGGAACACCTCTTAAAAAAAATTGCGCAGCAGAGGACAAAACAAAGACCTGCAGAAAGAACACGCAGACGGCTTACCAAGCAGCCAATAAAGAAGACACAGAAGGCCTAATCTTAGGGCCTACCAGGCTTACCAACAGCCAAAACCACAAGTCAACAAAGGGCCAGACCAGCAGCCAACAACACCAAGGGCCCAACAAAAGGACCCCAAGGGCACAGGGACCATACAGAACACACAACCTGGTACAAGGCCAAGGAAAAACAACAGGAGAACACCTCCCAAAACACAGACCGACAGTCAGGTCAATGAGGGGGAGGAGGAGGAGGAGGACGAAGCCCCCGCAAGAAACCTCTGAATGGCAGAATCCGCAGGGGTGTGGAACAACAGAGTGCCATCAAAGGGAAGGTCAACCAGCGTTCCCTAACGTTCCCAGGGAAAACACTATCCTGTAGCCAGGAATGGCGACGAAGGGCCACCGAAGTAGCCATTGTACGACCAAGTACCTCCGAAACTTCCAGAGGCGAGCGAAGAATAAACGCCGCCAGCTCCCGGCCATCCAACACATGGTGCCGCAGATCAACGCAGGCACTCTCCTAAGAAGCAGAAGACATAAGGGACTCCGCCGAATCCCACAAGCAAGAAGTGGCCCTGGCCAACACACAGAGTGTTAAGGGCCCGCAAAGTAGCACTGGAGGAGGTGAAGCAGTTGCACCCCCAGGAATCTAACCACCGGGCCTCCCGTGATGGGGGAGACAACACCGATGGCAAGGAGGGAAAGGCAATCTGTAAAAGAGGACCCCTGGTAGAAGGGTGGAGGGAAAGACAGACAGGATCTTGCGGAGCAGGACGGTGGCGGTGCAGAAAAGACTGGGGTACCGGGTCCTCCGTGGCAGGACGCCCCCAGGCACTCAAAAGATAATTGTGGAGCGCAGCCTCGAAGGGAAGAAGCAGCTCCCGTCCACCAGAGCCCTGATGGAGAATCTCCAGCAGATGATCCGTGGGGAAATGGGTGTAGGAGAGTAGGGTCTGCTTTCTATGTTCACCCCCACTTTTTGCTTTTGCTTCACTGGTTTTCGACTTAGATGTGGCTGTGGGCCTGCTAATCAGACCCACAGCCCAGCTGTTCTCTCTCTAAACTAATACTATGTACTTTAGGTGCATAACCCAATTGGATAGGATCACCTTATTGGCCCCTGTACAGTGTACCTTAGGCACCCAGGGCATAGGTGTACCCTAGGCCTACCAGGGGCTGCAGCATGTATTATGCCACCCCTGGCCTGGCCCTCTATTATGACACAACTGGCTGATCACTCAGCTGGGGCAAGGTCGTGTAATCACCCCTTGCTTAGGTGTAGTATTCCTATACCTACCTTATATATAGACACATGTGTACCTATCAGCCACTCCTATGGCAGGCCTTAGCAATCCTGGAGGCAGAGTGCTTGGTAACATGTGAGATGGTGCTCTAGCATGAGCTGAGCCTGTCTTCAGCTTTCGGAACCATGTCCTTATAGCTGTTCTATGATATAGCCTACCATATACTCTTAAAGTACCTTATAATCTTAAACGGTTATGGTAACTATGGTTTGGCTTTATCGAAACATGTTGTGTAAGGTGTCTAACACTTTGGAATAATACCCCCATACCATTTATGGCAATGAGGATATTATTCCTCCCTTCTAGAGGGAGAAGACATGTTGAAACCTACTTACCTGGTTAAAGTTAACCAGAGCCCCAGCATCACAAAATGGATGCTGCTGCCACAGACACAAGTCTGACCTCCTGCTGCTGGGAGTCCTTCCAGCGAGGGAGGCTTGGACAATAGGTTTCCTGCCTCGGGAGGTGCGAGCACCACCCTAGACAGGATTTAGTGTATTGGGGCAGGGAGGGTTTAATGAAACAAGACACTGCCTGGGGCACACAAGGTGTCCCATGCATAGTCCAGTTCAAACCGGTGCTGGGGCACTCCAGCCCCAGCTCTGGCGCGAAACTGGACAAAGGAAAGGGGGTGTAGCCACTCCCCTTCCTGGTCCCACCCATAGGAGGGACCTTGCAGGTAGCCCAGCCCAGTATATTAGTGTAGTATGGGTTAACCACTCCCTATGTACAACGCTAAGTTAGCATAACCTCGACGGCTGTTAGAAAGCCAGCTTGCCGCTTCTGCTGCTTTTGCACGCGACACTGTGGTTACATGTTAATCATTCGAGAACTGCTGACTCGACTTTGCTTCACATGAGAACCGTCTGTTGTTTAACACCCTTAACAGCGAGCAGTGACCTTGGTCTGTACACCGTGTAAAGAACGAGTCTGGGTCACTAGACGGGGCAGGTTGTTGTGTTCAGGTTGATCGTACCACTTCTTAGTCATAACATACATACAGCTGCCAATACCTGAAAGACGAGCCCTTTAATATTGCAGAGCAGCATGTTTTCTGTTACATTCGAAACGAAGAGCTGTTGCAGGAGAGAGCCTAGCTGATCCCATGATGTGATTCCACTAAGCTGATCTATAAGGTATGGGGTCCCCCATGCAAGCCTAAGAGACCTTCTACTAGTCTAATAATACCTTATTAGTTGCTAAAGAAAGGAGGGTGGTCGCTTTCCACTGTCATTATTATTATGATTGCTCCTTTCATTTACTATGGTATTGTAACAATGCTGATGGTGCTGATCCTAACCATTTGTCTGCTTGTGTTAGCCAAAGTACTGCATCTTAGGACGCAAGGTTTATAAAATAAACTCTTTTAACTTTACCGTGTCTTTGTTATTCTGTTGTGGACTGATATATAGCTACCAATGGGTATTTCAGATTCCCACCACTCCTGAGAGTATCTAAGTCGCTTGTTCTGGGTTGTCTATACATTGGGACCGCCGATCTAAATCTCGGATAACGAATGTGACACTAAGCTAGTCGGATAGGGGTTCTTGGTTCTGAGGGGAGTTTCTGGTACACCACAATTCTCTGAGGTCCTGGTTTCCTGCGCATAGTTCTGTGCATAAGCAGAATCCCTGCAACATGGCGCACCTAACGTTTGGTCTTTTGATCTGAGATGCCTTAGTTGTGCTTTTATTAGTCCACAACGCCCTCACTCTGGTTTCCGGACAATGGGAGTGACGGCTTAACCTACCTAGGTTTCGACTAAAGGTTCTTTCAAGCTTGATAATTAAAAAAGTTTTCTTTTTCTGAACCCCAGTGCTACAGTAGAGCTTTTTGTTGTTCTTCTGAGTGTCCCGATGGCGGTCAATGTTGCCGCGCATAGTCGGGTTCCCCTGACCGCACATTTACGGGTCTATGGGGTCCCTGATGGTGGCTTGGCTGTTATTTTAGTGGTAGGCGCTGATGCGGCGTTCCCGTATGAGTTGTTTTACTCTTGGGTGACGTTTGAGGCAGTGGATGCATTTACAATTTGTTCCACGAATATACTCACACAGCGGTGCCTGCAGCCTATGCCCCTTATCGGACACTTGAGATTCCTCTCACTGCCTGGCAGCATACTATTTGGTTTAATGGCGCCCTTCCCCATGCGGTAGTTCCGGCGAGAATGGGCCCGTTGTCTATTGCAGGGGCCACATGGCCGGTGCTGGCCGGTTATACACCCCATCCCCGCTACATGACTGTGGCGGTGGCGGAGTTACGAGTGCTACACACTGCCCTGATTACGGTCCATAGGGCGTTAGTGCAGTACGTGTCTCGCAATGTACAGGTGGTTGTCGGCAAGCGCCCCCAAAATAGGGATGAATTTCCTTATTGGCTTGCTGAAAAATTTGATCAATTAGAAGCCGTGTTTCCACATACTTCTCCTGTGGATAAACACAGGATACTCACTATTACTTTGCCGAAGGATCTGGTTCCGGATATGGTCGACTGTGACAATTGGGGCAAGGTCTTTGCTGCGACCTATGCGAAGTGCTATGGCACTCCGTCTATGTCTGTACTGCCCTCGGTCATCAAGAAGGTCCAAGACAATCATGGTGCAGAGGCAGCAATTGAGTTGGGAATGAGGCTTGTCGACAGCTTCGATATTGTTTGTTCCATGGTTATGGGCAACCTCAAAGGAGATGCCATGCAATTCCAAGTGTGTAATATGTTGGCACTTGTGGATCCGGGCGACAGGCCAAAGGAATTCGCTAAAATAATAGCGAAAGTCTACAGAATGGTAGGTCGTAGCGCCTTGGGTGTGAAACCCACCGTGATCATTCCTACTGTGGTGCAGCAGCCTAAAGTGAGTTCGTCTACCAAAGACGAGAAGCCCAACTTTCCAAAACAAAGTTGGCGAGCTAAAAAACAGGGGAAGCAGCAAGAGAAACGGAGGTCTCGTTCTGCGTCGCCGGTGCAGATACAAAGTGAATGCACTTATGATTTGCGTGATCGTTCTAATATTAAGTCACCTGATAGATTTCAGGTTCCTGAACAACGCTCTCCTCGTTCTTCACAGGAAACATCGGCTTTTCAATCCGGTGGCGGAGATCGTGGGAAAGGAAGGGGTGCTCAAGGTCGTGAGCAGCCCCGTCAGACTGACGGTAAAGGCAAGCAGGACGAGTCTGCACGTCAAAGACCCCCGTTTCAGAAGAAAAAAGTTGCTGCTCTGACTGCGAGATATGCGTCAGATGGTACGGACACAGCTTCTGAACCAGACATGGGCGCTAACGCTGCTAGACAGCGCGGCGGAAGTTACAGTAGTGCGACAAGCGCTGCGTCCGTTTCTGGCGGCGACAGCAACGGATACATTTGTAAGTGTTGAAACTGCGGATACTCGCGTAGCTCCCCCTGAACGGATGTTTGAAATTGTCGTTTTAATTGAGGGTGACATACAACGTAAAATTAAAGTGGTATTTTGGGATAATCTAACCTCCACCTATGATATCCTTTTGGCGGAGGCAGATTGGCCCCCGGCTTTCGTTTTAGAGGCTCCTAGAGGGGAGGTAGTAATCCTCCCGTCCTTTGGGCACACAGTGCCACTGGAACATTCTAACAGGTTAGCCGGGGGGGAGTGGGCGCAGGTGCTCGCACCTGCGTTGTACCGTACTCGGGTGGGCTGGGACAAATTTTCTCCCAATCATACGATTCCGTTGCGGTCGGAACCCCAGCCACAACCCCAATACCCCATGCGTCGCGAGGCTCGATCTCACGTCGCGTCCATCCTTGAACAATTGGAATATCAGGGAGTAATTGAAACATGTGCGTCACCCATGAGTAATCCTTTATTCCCTGTGACGAAGCCTGACGGATCGTACCGCCTAGTTTTGGATTACCGGCACTTAAATTTGCACTGGCGGACATGTGAGGGACAGAATACACACAGTTCGGCTCTCGTCGATAGTCTCGTGAGAAAACTATTTAAAACTACTCTTGACATCTCCAATGGCTTTTTATAGCCACAACCTGTCTCCTCATAGCTATGAGTGGACGGCGTTTACCTCGGGTGGCAAACAAAAGAAGTTCAAAAGGCTCCCGGTGGGCTATAAAAATAGCCCCGGGGTCTTTGCTGCTCGTGTGGTCTCTCTCTTGGAGATGATTGACCCGGAAGCATATTCGTATGTAGATGACATCTACCTGACAGACAACGAGTTGCTTCCACACCTTGCTCGCGTGGATAACATAATAACTATGTTTGCTGACTTCGGTTACAAGTTCAACTTTGCAAAGTCCCACATTGCCGAGTTCACAGTGTTGTTCTTGGGGTACGAACTCAATCATGAGGGTCGAGGCTTGGCTCCGCAGTTGCTTGAGAAATGCGCACGCCTTAGTACTCCTACGACACTGAAGAAATTACAATCTTTGCTGGGTTTTCTGAATTTCGGTCATACCTACATTCCTGATTATGCCCAGCGTATCCAGTCCCTTTATGCCTTGGTACAACCTACTTTTACCAAATCTTGCTGGCTGCCTGAGCATTCGGCTGCATTGCAATCTTTGCAGTCTGATCTTCTTGCTTCAAAATTCTTACAAACTCGTGATAACCAAACTAACCTGGTCATTAGAATCGTACCGGGTGCAGTGGGTTTCACCTACTTGACGTTCAATGAGGACGACACCGTCCCCATTGCATACAAATCTCATCTGTACACTTTGGCTGAGCTACGCTTCTCCGCTGTCGAAAAAGTACTGACAGCAGTTCAGATGGCGATCCTGAAAGAGCGAGCGCTATCACAGGGGAAGCACATGCTGGTGGTAACACCGTACCCTGCCCTTGAGGCGGTCACTAAAGCCAGTGTACCTAATTCTAAGGCTTTGCATCCAAGGTGGATACAATGGGCAACCTCCTTGACCTCGCCTGACGTCACATATATCTTTGACGCGGCATTACAGACACAGGAGTTCTTGGAGGATGAATTTGTTCATCCGGCTCCTCTGACATTGCACCCGCTCGAGGAGTACCATTGTGTCATTTACACTGATGGGTCTGCGCAACCCGCAACTGGATCAAAGCACGCCTATTCAGCGGCCGGCGCAATTGTAGTAGGTACTTTCGTGAACGGTGAGTTCCAGTCTGATGTCGTGCATACGCAGTCATTAGGTGATTGTACCGCGCAGTTGGCAGAACTGAAGGCTCTGGTGCTTGCACTGGAGTTTGCTGATCCTCGAGTCACCACTCTTATAGTGAGTGACTCGTACTATTGTGTTCAATCATACAACGAGAATCTCCACTTTTGGAGTCACAATGACATTCGTGATTCGAACGGTAGCACAGTAAAGCACAAAACGCTTTGGGTTCGAGTGGCAGAACTTAAAGAAGATCTGCCCCTCGTGAATGTAATTCACACTCTTGGTCACCAACGAGTTGGTGTCCATGCTGTCGGGAACAGTTTGGCTGACGAGGCAGCAAAAATCGCAGTGGCGACATATTTAGTAGCAGCAGTTACAAGATCCAAAACTAGGATTGATGATGACATCTTGGCAGCTATTGCTGCGTCCGAGACAGGGACAGGCTTTCCGAAAGGATTCCCTTCCCGCTACCATTATCGTTTAAGTCCTGATAACGTCCCGTTAGTGAGGATTAACGACGTTGGTGACAGATTGATTCCCAACGCGGACTGCAGACCATCTCTGATTACAGCTGCCCACGAAGGTGTTGCGTCTGCGCATGCCGGCGTTTCGGCGACTGTATCTCTTTTGCAGCAACGTTACTGGTAGTACGGTTTGTACAAACAAGCGCGAGCTTATGTCCTTTTATGTGACATTTGCCAGCAGATTAAACCTTCTTCTGTCGCGCGTCCACCACAAACGGAGCTGTATATATCTAATCAACCACTTGCGTGTGTTTATTTAGATCACTGCGGTCCTTTTTCCTCTGATACTGCGTACAAGTACATCTTGGTTGCAGTGGATTCGTGCACCTGTTTTCTGTGGGTGTGGCCGCAAAGGAGTACTGATGCCCGGACGGTCATCAAGGATTTGCGTGTCTTTATTGGGAGTTTTGCATGTGGTACCCTTCATTCTGACCAGGGCCCTGCGTTTGCCTCTAGGGCTTACAAAGAAGCCATGAGAAGTTTGGGGGTCCAAGTCAAATTTTCGTCTCCATACCGGCCTGAGGGCAATAGCGTTGTGGAGCAAATGAACCGTGACCTAAAGCAATCTTTGACAGCAAGGGTTTTAGGTACAGGTCGAAGCTGGCTAACCCACTTGTATGACGTGCAACGTGCACTTAATAATCTCCCTAGAAGGTCTCTGGGTGGGCGGACCCCATACATGATGCTCTGTGGAGTACGAATGTTTGTTCCGGACCTTGAGGGTCTAGACATGGCGGCGGCTGCCGCGCCTTTTGACCTAGATGATCACTGTGCTGTATTGCAGAATCTTCAAGAAGCCAGAGACACTCTAGCAAAGGAACACGTACCCTCTACATGCGAAGCTGAGCTCCAGATTCCGGTAGTCGGCTGGCTACCTCGAGTTGGTGACCTGGTCCGTGAGAAGGTGGAGAACAAGAAAGAGTTTGGCCCCTCTTATCGTGCACCAGTCCCGGTGCTTGGAGTCCAGGGTACACGTACAGTTATTTTACCACCACTTCCTGGTCGCAAGGATAACAGGTACATCTCGATTGACAATGTCAAGCTACAGCGGGTGGCCGATTCTCCGTAGTATGACACCTTCAGTTTCTTGCCCTTCCATTCTGCGAAATTCTGTTGTGATGCCGCCCTCGAACATCATGCCAGAGGTTGCCGTTGAGATGCATGCAGTTGCTGCCCCTCCTATGCCGCCTACTGATGGTGGTTTGCCTGATGATCCTGAGTACGCTTATCCTGCAGGTGTCCCGTTGCCTCTATTACATTCAACAGCGATTAACCAGTCCCGTTCTTCCTTTGACACTGAATCAATGACTTCCACTGCCCCTTCCAAAATTGCTATATTTTTTGCCTGGTTCAAGAGAAATTTTTTGGTGGCACCATGGACTTACATCTGGCTGGTGCTAATATGTATTTTTTTGTTCATGACAATTGGCTTTGTGGTAGTGTTTTTTAAACTTATCAATGGACACTACCTGACTGAAAGATCTACGATTGGATTAATTGATGGAACTTTGGCCCCCCATTCCTCATCACACATTATGAAAAGGGACCAGACTTTTGTGAACATTACTGCCTGGCCTGTGCGTGATGGGATCGCTTGGGATGCTGTTAAATTTCAAATTCATGGACCTACCGAAGTGATTAATGTGCCTAATGTATTTAGTGTTTCTATGGGTGCTGTAGTTAAACAGAATATCCGATCTGATGATTGGGATGTACAAGCAATAGAAGCACTATTTTCTGATCTAATATATTATGCTGCATTTGATGCTGAAGATTTGTATTTAAATTCTGCTAATTATGGTGAACAATTTTGTTATCAACATTATGGCACGCATTTCCTACACAGAGCAAATACCTTTTGTAATCTTGTTAATTACACACAATGGGAACACAGTCCGGCCCCTTATCATGGCAGTTCTGCCACATTAGTGAACAAGTTCACATATTTTTCGGATTTTAGTGTGTCTAAACCGACCTCTTTTTATTTTAAATTGGCGGCTGAGACCGCCTCTAAGGTTAGGTTGACACATACCAAATTATTATATTCCAAGTCCTTTATGGACGAATTGGCTATCGGAGGCTATGAGCTATGGAAAGCTACTATCGATCTTAAATCGGTTTGGGGTACTAAACCATGGCAGGTTCAGGGAACAGAAGCTTTGCATCGCGCCTGTCTTATCCCAAACCACATTTTGTTTTTGAATTCATCTATTTTTCAGACAACCTGTTTTGGTTTGGCAACGTCTAAAAGATTGAATTCCCCCACGATCCCTGATCTGGGTGCTTATCCCGGCTGGGGTAATTACACAGATCTTTCCCTTAGTAGGTTGCAGTCCCTCATTTCCAACACCACCTTTAATGTTTCAGCGTTTAATCCTGAGGGGTGGTTGGTATGGCAAACTGGTTCAGATTCCTGTCAACGTCGATTTTTAGCCTTGGCACCTGGGTACACTCAAGTCAGGGTAGATCCTCGTTTTGAATCATCACACACTGTAACTACCTACTCTGTGGGTAAGTTATGTCAGTCGTGGCTGCAACATTCCACATTAGCATCTGTTAAACTTCATTTGTCACGTTTAAATGACAAAATTGATCTGAATGATTTTATTAAAGGTCCTGCAATAGGCAGGCCCAAAAGATGGGTATATGCTATTTACAACGAAGTTTGGAAAATGTCGCAAATCGAGGCTGCATCCAGATTATGTGCTATTGACCAGGCCAATATGGAAAAAGTTTTGGCTGTGATTGATAATAGTATAAATACCTTGTCTTCTAGAATTTACACTTTAGATTATATCGTTTCATCTGTCGTAGACATTGTGCAGGATGATTTGTCTGTGTTGTACCATGGCCAGAATCAGTTGCAGTTTGCATGGACTTTACAAACGTTAAAGGCAGGGAAGGTCCCATGGGATTACATGAATGTTTCCTCTTTGTTCCTCCCTTTTAATTTAACTGCGAAACAACAGTTTATGTCTATGAAGGATGCGACTTCTTCATTACTGCACATTGAGAAATTAGAACCATTGCCTTTCTCTATTGCAGAGTTAAATTCAGCCGTGTGGCTTATCCACGGCGTGATCACTTTACCTTTTTCGCTTTTTAAGTTTAGTTCGTGCATGAAACATTACGCTCTTGGCAGACATGAACAACTTGGTAGTGCGTTCCTGCACGAAGTTTGGTCGCTCCCGTTTACATATAGATGCATGCGGGAGGGCACAGAGGTTTATCTGAAGGGTGAGGAATGCACTTCTGCTCCTGATCATTCTGTGGTGTGTAGACACATACAATTACATGGTGCTTGCAATGTACACGCTCCAAATTTGGCTTGCACTGCTTTTACACTGCTTGCTAACGGTAGTTATTTGCTTTTAAATAATGAAAATTGCTGTGGGATGCCAGCGCCGAGACGCCTGCGGGCATTTGTTCGCGCTTAATAAATGATAAAAAATAAATAAATAAATAAAGGGCATACCATACATAGTCACTGTTTCACAGCGTGTTGTTTGCTGTAATAATGTCCTTTTCCCACCCCGCATGGCCGGCTCGATGTTTCTATCTTGCCTTCGATTCCAACCTTGAGCGCAGAGTTCCACCAGATGAGCAGAATAAGGGCTCTTTTGTCTCAAAGGGAGGTCGCTTTGACTTCATCCCGTGAAACCTTTCTTCTTCACGTGGCAAACACCCGCACGGAGGTGCAGGCGCTTTTGAATACTGACCTCCCCTTCCATTTTGGAACATTGATACAGACTATCTTTAATGCCTCGTCTACGACCGGCGTAGTACATTTTTTTAAACTTGTGCACGCCGGCCTCGTGACCTCCTTTCAAACTATTTTTGGTGTGATTCCCGCATTTTTTCATTCTATTTTTTCTAGCGTCTTCGGAGGTCTAGTTAGCTAGTTGGGCCCTGCTAAATTAGATTAACCTGAATCTGCAACTTGAACAGAAACTCTGGACCTTCGACATTCAACCTCAGGAAGAAGACTGAAGAAATCTCCCTTGTGGCCAAGGAGTGACCACCCTGGGCAACCAGGCACCATCCAGCGACCGCTGCTTGCTTTGCGACTGAATCCTACAAGGGACGACTGCAGAGACTGACCAGCGCCAAGACTTCCAGACACCTCTGACCCAGATCCACATCTCCAGCGCAGCTGAGACCCGTGGAGGCGACGAGGGACGTGGGACCGGCGACTTGGGAAAAGTGGCTAGTAACTGACTAGCGCGACTTCTGAGGCTTCCTCGAGGCTGTGCTTGGGGAATTGAGAAGTCCCACTCCCGAGCACCATCTGCAAAGAAGATCAGCTCCCCACACTTCACGTGTTCTGCGTGGGGCCCTTCTGCACCTGTGTTGCTCGACGTGTTGTCCGGTTGCTGGCCCGTTGGCTAGTAGCCTCTGCGACGACGAACCTTTACTTTCAACTTGCTGGTCTGGCTCCTCCAGACTGGCACCCGCTCCTCTGTGAAGGAGAAGCACCCCAGACCTTCCTGGTCTGCACCAGAAGCAAGTCCTCCATCCTGCGTGGGTTCCGCTTGCCAAGGCTTGTTGGGTCCTGACTCGACTTCGACACCGCCGGCAGCAAGAGCCTTCGTGGGACAGCTCACCTCCTGGTCCTGGTCGTCCTCGACGTCTCCTGGTACCCGTGGCTGCTGCGACAAGCTTCACCTCTTCACCTGCATCTTCACGACATCGCCTGGTTCCTTCCTAGTTCCTTCCCGGCTCCTGTCTGGTGACCTAGACTCTGTCCCTTCTGCTTGCAGGTTCCTTCCTTCTTGATCCCCACCTTGGGATCCACCGGACACTCTTCACTGACTGCCTGTCAGTAACTTTCCTTCAGGTATCCATAGAAGTCCACGACGAAACCCGACGCAAGTTCACACCTATGCACCCGCAGCCCGTGGGCTAGGTAACTTGGGTACTTCGGTGCTCACAAGGGTATTGACTATCCTAGGGTCTAGTTTCCGAGTCTCGACTTTCTAGCTATACCAGAAGTGTCCTAAACTGCTTATATCTAACTGCTAGTGATTCTATCGACTTTTACGCATTACGCGTGAGTGTTTCCACTCTGCACCTGAATCCCGTGGGCCTCCCCCTTCCTTACTGTTGGTAGTATAGTGTAGGCCCAGCGATTCCCTAGGCCTAGGCCTATCCTGTGTTCGTGACAGTGGTCCTTATACCACTTACTTAGTAAATGGTTTGCGTGGCCCCTAGGGCCTAACTGTATTACTTACCTGTGTGACTTAATGTATGCTTAAATAAGACTGTGTTGTACTTACCTCGAATCTCCTAAAGAGTGCCGAGTGTTTGCCTAGATTAAATACATTCTATTTTCATATATATCTGTTGTGGTGTCCTTTCATTTAGTATTCAAGGGATTACACATGGTATAACAGCTGGCTTCACATGCCATTCAAAGTTTAGCCTAAGATTGCTCTTGTCCATGCTACCACTAGGATAGCTGGTCTAGAAGGTTGACTTTACAACCAATCACCATAAGAGTTGTTTGGACTGATACAAGGTGTACACTAGAATTAGTGACATCATATATCAGGCCAACTTCTCACAATGGGCAGCTGGATCGCCCATGCGCAAGATTCCTACAGCCGTGGAAACAGCCCGAGCGAAGGCAGCACCCGCCTCCGTAGGGCCCCGCGGCAGGGAAAGCAGTTCCTCCATGGGCGACGGCTGCAAGCTAAGGCGGCCGTCCCCCAGCCCAACCGGAGGAAGGAATGGCCAAGCTCGAAAAGGAGGAGGGTGGACCGATGAATGGGGAACCTGAGGCACCTCCATCGAAGACTGCGGGCATGGTGACGGCGAAGAGCCATCCTTGGAGGACGCCGGGGAAAAGGCTACGACGCGGCAACCGATCTCCAGTGAAGATGAAACTAACAACCGCCGAACCTCTGAAGAGGGGGTGTCCGAAGTCTAATCAACGACCCGATGTCGGACCGACGCCGTAGAGTCCACCACCGGCGTCAGGTCAACGTCGACCGGCGCCGAAGGGGACGCCAGAACGACTGCCGCCACAACGCGCGGTGCAGGAGACCGAGGCAGGTTCGGAGCCGGGGCGGTTAAGCAACGGCGCCGAAAAGGCGTCGACTCGACCTCCGACGAGGCTGCCGCCTCTTCGTGGAGGGACGAGAGGGGCCTGGGGATGCGCCCGACCCCTAGCCGGCCCCTGCGGCGCCGCCAGGTCCAGCAGCCACCTGCCCAGAGGACCGAGGGGGACTCGAGGACATGCTCCGAGCCCTGGCAACCTCCCGAAACACCACAGGAACCCCCGTGGGGGTTTACCGCGAGGCAGAGGCGCCGTGGCCTGAAGGAGGGAACCCAAAAGAGCCACATCCCCGACGGCACCACATCCTCCGAACCGGTCGGCGCCGGAGCCGCTGGCGATGTCGCAGGAGTCCCCGCACGTGGCAAGGGATCCGCAGAAGTCCCAGGAAGAGAAGTAGAAGAAGAGCCAAAGAGGCCTGCAAGGCCGCCGCATAAGCCTCCATCTGGGCTTTGGTCGCCCCCGCGCCGGAGAACGGCGGATAGGGTGGTGACACACGGGGCCGCACCACCTGCGGAGAACCCACGCCCCCAACAGGCCGGGGACTGGGCCTCGGGGACAAACTGCGACACTTACCAACAGGTGAGCGACGCCCTTGCGGCGTGGGAGACAGACGATGTCGGAGACGGAAGCGGCGGTTCTTGAAGCCGTCCGCGGGGGAGGAACGTGGCGATGCCGCCGACCTGGACATGCGTGCCGAAAGGAGTTTCATCCGGCGCTCCCGCCGGGACTTCGGCTTCATTTGCAGACACGCCTCACAATCTGTCGTGGTGCTCCCCCAAACACCACATGCAGACGGGGTGAGGATCCGTTGCCGAAATCTGGCGCGCGCAAGACGAGCACGTCTTGAAGCCCGAAGGCATTCGCACACTGCTCTAAAGAAAACGCTCAAAGCAGAAAAAGAAGGCCTGAAACAGGCCTGGAACACAATCCGGGTCCGCGTTGCACGCAGAAAAGAAGAAAACTGACGTCAGCGCGCCGGGGTGAGGCTTATGTGACCTCGCTGACATCACACCCATGGAGGACGTCGGGGCTGAGTCACGAAGCACTGCCCCCCGGCGTGCAGAGATGCTGGGCAAGAAAGTTTTCCGGGTCCAGTCTCATGCCTGGGGAAAATTCTACGTTAAGAAATCTGCGGCTAGTAGTCTCTATCAGAGAACTACTTTTAAGGGTCAACCCTTACGTCATCCTCGGACGACATGACACAGCAAGGTAGAGCCCCCCGAGGGTACCTTTTGGGTATATATACTCCATATCTTTGCCAGAGCAGGCAGAGGAGAAAGACTTAAATGCTGACACACTGATGCAAGACGCTGAGGTTCCTGCACGCAGACACTCCAGCTTGCAGTGGTCTGACATCCCTTGCGGGCTGTTCATCTCAAGACCAAGATGGGGTCCCACAGTCTCTCACTCCAGGTAATGGGGTTGGCCTCAGTCTTGGCTCTACACCTACATACATGCTAGGTACACTTAGGTACATCTAATTAGGGTTGTATCGTAGGAGTACGCATTACTATTGTCATGTATTTATATGCTTGCATATATTTTAGCACTATGGTAGAAATCTACCAGCCATTTACTCCGTTGGTGCTTATAATCATTTATATCTGTTTCTGTCTTATGGTTGTTTCAGCACACCTATTTTTCACTAGAATGACGCTGGTTCAATAAATGCTTATTGAAGACGGCCCACCGTTTATTCTGTGTATTTTATCTGAGACAAAGTGAGCACGAGTGACTGAGCAAAAAGTACTGTACTGTTTCCATGATTCCTGATGGGACAGAGTTGTCATGTTCGATAGTTGCCAGGAACTATTCTCTCCTTGGTAAGAGGAGTTGAGAGTGGCACTGTGAGCTAGCTAGGTATACAAGTGAACATACCCGGTGGAGGTGTATGGAATCAGTCTGGACATCAATCCCACAGTCTATGTTGTCTAAACGTGCAGATCATATATAGGTTTATAGGAACTACATGACAATGCGTCCAATGTTGTTTTGGTTCTTATTTAACGGTCAAATCGGAGTAGTTCAGTCGTGCTTTTCTCAGAGACCCCATCTCACATCTAGCTAGCGACGTCTGGAGTAGGAAGGGAAAAATCCACCAGAGCTGAGTAGGCATATCCTGTTGGTTGATTTGAAGCTTGAAGGATAGATAATTATCTATACTGCATAAAACCTTATCTCAGTTTCCTTGAAACTCTTTCAACAACGACTGAAGAAGACGACGCTGCAGCAATATTACGTGCGAATGCAGTGAGGAAGAACAGGAAGGAGCAATAAACATTTCAGAAAAAGTTAGAACTGCCCTTACTTTAAAACTAGCAGACTACGGAATCACAGCTAGGGATGGGACAGTAACCTTCGTGATTGAGGCACACGAGTCCTACAGAAAAAAGGCATTCTATTCATGGGTCAAATTCCCACCAGCAGATACAAACACATTTCATTTTTATACTGAAGATTAACTAAGAGAGAAATATTGTCCATACATGTACATTGAAGTTCTGCTCACCTACCAGGAGCACAAACTGGTTTAAAGGCTCCCTCCCACACACAAAAGATAAAGTAATCGCGGTTCGCTTGGTAGAGACGGAGCAACTTGGCAGGTCCTAGCAGCTTACACACCACATTCAGACATTGACACAATGCCGATAGTAAACTTACATCCACTACACAAAGAAATAATAAAACTTTACAGAAATCTTACACAGTTTGCGATGAGCACACTCCCACTTCAGCCAACAAGGGCTACACCAGCAGGACAAATTCAGGCGTCTGCAACTAAAATAACTCCCCAAACTCTAAACGCAGTTATGGGTAAAATGCCCACTAAGCGCGAGTAAATGCAATTCTGGATAGCTCAGAAGATCACACAGTTAGAGGCAGTATTTCCACACACAAGCCCTCAAGAAAAACACAGAATGCTAACAATCTGCTTGCCAATAGGGATAGCTCCCCAGATAGAGGATTGTACCTCTTGGGGTACCGTTTTCGCTGCCATATATACCAGAACTCATGGTATCCCTTCAATAGCAGTGATACCAGATGTATTCAGACAAATACAGAATGAGTATGGAGCAGAACCTGCTATAAACTTAGGGATGAAATTATAAGGAAATTGTGCCCAGGTATCAACTATTATATTAGCAAACATAAAAGGGGAGGCAGCAGCAGTGGCAATACGCCAACGCCTGATGGACTTCACTCCTTTACAACAGGAGTGTGAGTTACCTAAAATTATCGATGACACATAGGCCGAATTAGGTAGAGATAATTTGGGAGCTAGATCAACAAAATCTCAACTCATAGGTAGTCCTGAAAAGGACAACACCAAGCAAGCACCTGATTCTTCCAAGAAGAAATGGGATGATAAAAAAAAAAAAGAATAGAGAGAATAGCTCACAATCCAGGGGTGGATCTCTTCAACAGGAGCCCTCCGAAAGGAGGTAAAACTGTAGGAATCGTGATAACATTAAAAAACCTGACAGGTATCAGGATACTGAAACACGTTCCTCTCAGGGTTCATCAAAAAACTCAGAGAGAAGGATGGTCAGAACACAGAGAAGAAGAACGGACAAAGTCTAGTGACATGCAGCGTACTTCGGACTATAATATCAAAAAAGAAGATAAACCAAAATTAAAACCTCAATTTTAAAAGAAGGCGGTAGCAGGCCTTAAAGTTAGACATCCACAGAATTCAGAGGACTCAACTTCTGAATGGGGAATGGGCTCTTAAAATGCTAGACAGAGAAGCAGAAGTAACAATAGTTCGCCAGAACCTGATGGTATTTCTGGTGACAGCGGCGTCAAATGAACCCATCACGGTGTAATTGTCTCAGACCTGTTATATGAAATAACACTCCAAATGGAAGGGGACAAACCCAGAAGAATTAAAGGTCTCTTTTGGGAGAACCTGACTTATGGCTATGACATCCTTTTGGTGATGCGGGAAAGCGAAAGTGTTCTGCTTCTGCTTAATGAGGAAGGGGGGGGGGGGCGGGTTGGCGCGGCCCTGAAAGTGACGCAGGAATGCAAAAGTGTTCTGCTTCTGCTTAATGAGGAAAAGAGGGGGGGCGGGTTGGCGTGGCCCTGAAAGTGACGGTGCGCGCGCACACAACAGCAAAACTGAAAGCAGGCTGGCGAGTGGCAAATGGCAGCTGTGCACGTCGTGCGCGCTTGTGCGCGTAACAGCAAGCTGGTGGCCGGCAAAAGCCTGTGGGTAGCACTTTGAAAACCCGCTTACTAAATGTCTCGCCAGTGCAGCGCATACGCTGGCTCAGGCGAGACCTAAAAACTGAAATCCATTTTGGGATTCCAAAACGTTAGCAGAACATACATTTTGGATTACTGTAGGAAGCTGGCTTTGTATATGCTATACCAAAATGAGGTACAGTGTGCACAGAGTCCAGTGGAACCCCAAAGGCAGGCAGAGGTAAAAGTAGATGGCACCTTACTCTCTATTTGTGGTAATGTGGGTGAGCAGTAAGGCTGTATCAGAGGGTAGTGTTAAGCATTTGTTGTACACACCCAATCAGCAAATGATGTCACACACTCAAAGACTGAACTCAGACCAATTTTGTTTGTATAAAAATATTGTTTTTTTTTTTATTTCTAGAACCAAGCCAAGCCTGGCACAGGTAAGTGAAATAAATGCTTTGCAAAAGATTATGCAGTGTTTACAAGTGAATGCAAGTTCAAATGCAGGTGTTTGAAATACAGGTAAGTCAAAGTATTGAAATTACTGTACTGATTACTTTTTGGTCACTTTTTAGATCACTTTTTAAGTGCAGGCCACTGGGTTGTGGGAGCAAAGCTCCTGGTGTTAGGCTCAGGGCAAAGGAGATCCTGTTTAGCACAAAAAAGTGCACCCGCAGCGGTGCAGGGGGTGGCTGGGTGCAGAGTGCTGTTTTGACTTCAGGGTGCCCTGTTGGTTTCAATGAGGATTCTCCCAGATCAACAAAGACTGCAGGCTCGGGGACGAAGATCTTCTGGAGGGGACCACCGCTTGGAGAGGTAAGTTGGGATGCCTGGGGATGCTGGGACACCATTTGTTGGGCCACCCAAGGTGGTGGGGCTTCGGGTGCAGGTGTATCTTTAGGCGCTGATTTTCTCTTACCAGCTCCGGTCGCGGTCGGGGGGATCCTCCAGAAAGAGGCTGCAGGCTTCGCTGGGAGATTCGAGGCATGTCAGAGATCACCAGATCTCAGGTAAGAGTCGCCGGGGAGACCTCCTCGTGGTGTTGGGCTACTCGAATGCTGGCCGTGGGCGACGGGTGCAGAGTGGTGCAGACTCACAGATTTTGCAGGAGCTGGAGTCGGTGGGTGAACAAATCCAGTGTTCACAGGAGACAAAGCCTTTACTTTGGAAGGCAGGGCAGGTACTCTGGGTCTTGAGTTTACGGACTGTAGGACACACCGGAGTTACGCTTCTGCAGGATTGAGGTGGGGACAGGCCGATAGGGCTGGGGCCAAGTCAGTGGGTGACCTCCTCTTCTTAGCTTCGGCACAGCTGTTTGGTCCTTCTTCTTTTCTTCTTGGTCGTTGCTTGTCTAAGGAGGCATGGTTCAGGGATGCCCCTAAATACTAGATTTAGGGGCGTTACAGGTAAGTAAAAAGTGGAGATCAAAGGGTTCCCTTCTTGGGAAGGGTACACCCCCTATTATGCCACCCTCCACTCTGGTTGGCTGGGCCCCTCCATCTGCAAGATGGCGGGGGAATGGGAGTTGTGCTTCACCTCGCCTCCTCCACCTGAGGGGTGGGGTTGGCAAAGGTCGCCACACCTCCCTTCCTCACTTGGTTTTCCCACCGGTTCTCCCACCCAAAGTGGGGGTCGGAACCAGTAGGGACCAGTTGCTGGAAGCAGCAAAAGGCCAGGGGAAGCTCACAAAGGCAGCAAGCCTATGAAGCTTCCACTTCGTGGACCCTGTCCATCCTGGGGGAGGAGGCTTGGCACCTTGTCCCAGGATGTGCATTGTTTCAGGCCCCCCGAGAGCAGCCACTCAGCCTGGACACTAGTGTTAGGTCATTTTTCAGGGGGCATCTCTAAGATGCCCTCTGGGTGCATTTTTCATTACATCCTACACTGGCATCATTGTGGGTTTAATGTGCTGAGAAATTTGATACCAAACTTCTCAATTTTCAGTAAAGCCATTATCGTACTGTGGAGCTCGTAATGACAAACTCCCAGCACCATATACTCATAATGGCATTACTGCACTTACAATGTCTAAGAATTGGCTTAGATACTGTAGGGGCTCATGCACCTGTACCCTCACCACTGGTATAGAACACCCAGCTAGAGGGGTGGCTACTCTACGCCAGGGCAGTGGGTTGTAGACATGGCACGCAGGGATGTATGCCATGTCGACTATAGGTCTATTGAATCATTTCCTTATATAGGCACAATTTGACTTGTCCTTATTTAGGCATAATATTCCAGTCCTTATTTAGGCATTGGCCATGCAGATCCAAATACAAACCAGACCCTTAAGTCGTTGGGATTTTCCATGCTGGGATTATTGATCTCTGCAAGAACTCCTTTATTATGCATGAACTACTATTCCTTAGGGGTTCATTCATGACGTCTTCCTCTGCCCGAATTTACGTCAATGATAGCATTTCTAGACACCTTCCAGGTGTAAATATATCTTCACTTGCCCTAGCAATTCACGGCAGAGCTCGGCTATACGGCTCGCCACGGAAAGTCCTGAAGGAGTTCGAGTCCCCGCCTGACGCACTGAACAGACGCTGTCTTCCCTGCACACAGAGATTCCAGCTTCCAGTGTTCCAACTCCCCTTGTGGGGTGTTAGAGTTCGCAATCTGAAAATAGATTCCCACCTCTCTCATTCTAAGGTATGGAGCTGACTAGAACCTAAGGAAATTCTTGGCATCTCATATAAAATACTAACTTAAGCTCAGACCAACTATAGCTTAAATCAGCAGCTACTTCCTACCTCGCACTACATTCAAGTTAGGTACACTCGGGTAGAATTATTTAGAAGCACCAGATGAGTATCCACTTTTAGCCTGTGTATTTATGTGTATGTAAATAGATATAGGTCATAGCTAAAAGACAATGTTGTTGCAGTTTTACTTCTTCTTACTGCTGACGCTGTGCATATTATATCTTGCTTACTGTCTAATGATCCTGACAGCTCATATCTCTTACACGAGAACTAAGACTGTTCAATAAATCCTTTTTATTGAAAACGCCCATCTTCCTATTTTTTGTGTAACTCTGAAGAAACTAAGCATGCACGATTGACTGAGTGAAAATGTTATCTATTGTTTCCACGATTCTGAGACACGTTTCGATTCTGAAAGGAAACAAAGCTGTCATGTTTATGCGGTTGTCAGAAACAAATCCCTTCTTGTTCATTCAAGAAGTTTCTAGTGACCTCTGAGTTAGCTGGCACACAAATAATTAAGTTTAATATACTCGATAGGAGCATACTGACCGTAGTCCTATGCACAGAACTATAGTGTATATTATTCCAATGCGCAGAGCCTATAAGGGAAATAGGAACTACACTACATGGCGCCCAATGGTTTGGTAAGGCACTCATTTAACGCTAGATACTGAAGTAACTCAGTCGTGCTTTTCTCAGAGACCCCTACTCATAATACTCCATGAGACGTCTGGAGTGGGTAGGGATAATATCCGCCATAGCTGAGTAGGACGAAAAATCCTATGTATTACCGGTTTGGTTTATTCAACGTTGAAGGATACAGTGTTCCAAAATATTGTGCACCTTATCTTTGTTTTTTGAAAAATGCAGAATAAGTTTCAAGGAAACAATGGCCCAGAACGAGGGTAATACAGAGGCTGCGGCTGACCATGCTCTATCAACCTTTGATACTATAGGTTTAAATGAAACCGATGAGGGTGTTCTAAACATCCATCCAAATTTAAGGAGAGCCATCACTCTAAAACTTATAAAACATGGCCTAACACCAAGAGGTGGTAGAGCAGTTTTTGTAATAGAGGCACATGAATCTTTTCAGACAGAGGTATTCTATTCATGGATTACATTCCCAGAATCAAATCCAGTAACACATGTGTTTCACTTCTTCAAAGACATTCCCTTCCAGGATATTGAAATTCCACTAACATACCAGGAGCAACATGGCCGATTTTAGCCGGCTACAAACCTCATCCTGTCACGATCTTCCGGTTCTCCTCAGGATCGGGGCGATGCTCAATGGGGTCCCCCTCCCGACCTCCCCACACTCTGATTCTAATGTCACAGAGTGTTGCGGCGATCAGGCGAGGGAAGGATAGGGTAGGGGCAGCGTGGGAAGGGACACCTGGAAAACAAAAACAGGTAATTAATAACCTCTCAGACCCTGACTACTCTCAGGTGGTCTCACTAGTTCCGCCTCCTACCTGGTAAGACGTGTCCCTGCCAATCGTTCCTCTAGTATACCCAGGCGTATCTCGCAGACAGCGGCACCCGGACCGGTGCCAAAACCAACAAATATCAGAAGGTTAATTCGGTCCAATCACACCCTCCAGGTCAAAGCCCTCCACTCTTCCGTGTCCACATACGTACCCACTCCTATCCCCCACTCGCATGTAATCCACAACTGAAGAAAGAAGGAAAGAAAACGAGAGAACCCTTTTAGTCAAGGTTCTTCTACTAGTCCATGGAGGACCCGTATCACCAGAAAAGCAGGAAAGTCAACACGGTACTCCTCCCTCTTGGGAAAGTCTCGAACTCCTCTAACAGAGGGCCCGGCTCCACCCACATGGCTGCCAGATGGCCGTGAACAGTCTTTAAGAAAAAACACAAGCCCCTGCCACTGTTCGGGCTGCCGTGTTAACACACACGGCTTACCTGCTGCCAGTAGCTGATGTCTGCTTGGCTCGCGACGAGGTTAAGGTGCGCAGTCAAGAAGCACCCGGAGCTCCTCGCCTGAAGTCCGCTAAGGGAAACGCGCGCGGCGGGGTTGAAGGTGCACAGAAGGACGCACCCGAAATCACCTCGCCAGCTCTACCCTCCTACGACTCCACTCCGGCCATCTCAGACCGGTTTCCAGCTCTCGGAGCACTCTCCCAGTCCCAGAAGAGCTGCTCGCCAACACTGCCGTCGGACGCTGACGGCTTCGTTCAGAATCCAGAATCACGAACAACGTCCTAACGCGTTGTTCGTGTTAATAAAGTCTTTCGCCCCGCCCCCTGGGTCCGGGGCAGCTGGGGCGTGTAGTTCCGCTGGGTTCCTCCGCGCAACTACGTAGGCGCCCTGGCTCTCAAACCCTGACAGTACGCCCCCCTCCCCAGCGCCTCCTTGGCCCTGGCTTCCCCGGGTGGCGGGCATGGAACAGACGAGTAGCCCGTGGGGCGTGGACATTGGTGCAGGGTTCCCAGGAGTCGTCTTCGGTCGGGTACCCCTTCCAGGAAATCAGGTACCATAGCTTTCCGTTTCTCCATTTGGAATCCACGATTCGTCTCACTTCGTATTCCAACTGGCCGTCCCGCTCTACGGGCGGCGTGGCTCGGCTTCTGACGTTCCTGGCTGGTTTCAGAAGGCTGCAGTGGAACATGGGATGTATTCTCAAGGATGCCGGCAGTTTCAACTGATAGACCACTGGGTTGATCTTCCGCACCACTGTATAGGGCCCAATGAATCTGGGATGGAATATGCTACGCCATCGAAAGCGGATGTTCTTGGTGGAGAGCCATACACGATCTCCCACCTGGTAACTCGGCCCTTCTTGCCTGTGGCGATCGGCCCATTTCTTGTACTGCTGCTTAGCCCGCTGCAGATTGGCCTGTAGTTTCGAATGGAGTTGCAAGAGACGGTTGACTTGTTCCATCACGGTGGGTTGGTTTTGAATTTCTCTAGGAACGACCACTGGCAAGGTAGAAGCATGAAAGCCGTGGTTGGCTCGGAATGGCGTTTCGTTAATGGAGCTATGCCAGGTGTTATTGTACGACAGTTCTGCTAACCATAACAACGAAACCCAAGAGTCCTTGGCCTCCTCCGAAAAGCAGCGCAGATATTTTTTCAGTGTCTGATTTACACGCTCGGTCTGCCCATCGGTCTGTGGGTGGAAGCTGGTGGACAGAGCGGCAGTCACCTGAAGAGCCTTGCACCACATGCGCCAGAAGCGGGCCACAAATTGCGGGCCTCTGTCGGAAACAATAACCCTGGGGAGACCATGTAAACGCACCACCTGCGTCAAGAGCATCTGTGCTGTCTGCCCTGCCGTGGGGAGGTTTTTGCAGGGTACAAAATGCCCCATCTTCGTCAGGCTATCCACCACTACTAAAATGGCGTTGAACCCTTGGTCCAGGGGCAGGCCGAGAACGAAGTCCAAGCTTATCGTGTGCCAAGGTTGAGGCGGTGTTGGCAATGGCAGTAGTTGTCCTCTAGCCTTGCCGTGTTCTCCTTTTGCCCGAGCACAGGTCTCACAGTGCGATACCCATCTCTTTACATCTGCGACCATGCCTTCCCACCAGAAATGTCGTCGCACGAGATGGAGGGTCTTCTGGTTTCCTGGGTGCCCTGCTAGTACGGTGTTGTGACACCAGTTGAACGCCTGTACTCGGAGCTCTTGCGTGGGCAGAAACAACTTGTTATTGTGGAGAGGTATGCCGTGTTTCAAGACCCGACATGGGTCTTGCTTCGCCCACTGCTGCCACCGCATCATCGAGCGGCTATCCTTGACCTGGTCCACGAACTTGTCCGCGGTGATCACGCACAGGACCTTCTCAGGAAGGACGATAGCTTCCAGATGAGGATGTTGGGTGCCTTCGCTTTCTCCCAGTCTTGACAACGAGTCGGCTTTCTGGTTCTCCGAACCTGGGCGGAACGTGACAACAAACTCGTATTCCGCGAAGAATAACATCCATCTCATCTGTCTCTGCGAGAGGAGTCTTGCGGTCTTCATGTATTGAAGGTTTTTATGATCGGTGAACACGGTGACCGGATGAAGGGCCCCCCATAAATAGTGTCTCCACTCCTGGAAGGCTTTCTTGATTGCCAACAGCTCTTTTTCGGGGACTGAGTAGTTAAGCTCAGCCGGGCTCAGTTTTTTCGACAGAAAAGCCACCGGGTGTAGTTGACCGGTCTGTCTGTCGCGTTGAGACAACACCGCCCCCACCGCGATATTGGAAGCATCAGCCTCGACGATGAAAGGGATATCGGGCTGCGGGTGGCGTAAGATGGGGGCGGAACAGAATGCCTTCTTTAGATGGAGGAAAGCGTCCATGGCTTCGGGAGTCCACAGGAAGACGGCCCCCTTTCTCAACAACCTGGTAATGGGAGAAGCTAGTTGAGAAAAGTGAGAGATGAACCTCCGATAATAGTTGGAGAAGCCCAGAAAACACTGTACATCTCTCACACAGCGTGGCACCGGCCATTCCTGTACCGCTTTCACCTTTCTCTCAGCCATCCTAAACCCCCAGGGACTCAGGATCACTCCCAGGAACTCTACCTCTGTGACCCCGAACTCGCACTTGCTAAGCTTGCAGTATAAGTGCTGTTCTTGCAGTCTTTTCAGAATCAGAAGGACGTGGCTCACATGTTGTTCCGGGGAGACAGAGAAGACCAGGATGTCATCGATGTAGACGATGACAAACCTGTCCATGTAATCCTTCAGCACGTCGTTCAAAAAATATTGAAACGCCGCCGGGGCGTTACAAAGCCCGAACGGCATCACAAGATATTCAAACAGGCCGAATCGGGTTTTGAACGCAGTTTTCCATTCATCCCCCTCGCGTACTCGGACCAGATGATAGGCCCCTCGTAAGTCGAGTCGAGTGTAAATGGTGGCCTCCTTCACCTGGTCCAGCAACACGGGGATGAGCGGCAGAGGGTATCTATTCCTGATGGTGTTTTTATTTAACATGCGATAGTCTATGCATGTTCGAAGATCGCCGTTCGCCTTTGCGATAAAGAAAAGAGGAGAAGCCGCCGGTGAGCGAGAGGGGCGTATGAACCCTAGAGCGCAGAAAGTATCTAAGTAGTTCCGCAGGTGTCTGGTCTCTGGCTCGGATAAGGCATACACCCGGCAGGTGGGCATAGCCGCCCCATCCACTAAGTCGATTCGACAATCATACTCGCGATGGGGCGGCAGAGTCTCCGCTTCCTTTTCGCAAAAAACTCCCCGATACCTAACATATTCAGGTGGTAGCTCTACTTCTTTTTCGGCCGCCGTGGCCACCTGCCACATCGGAACTTGGGCGAGCGTGAGGGCTACGGATCTCCTGTCAGTCATACATCGCTCCATACATTCTTTGGAGGTGAAACATATGGTTTTCTGCCTCCAATCTATGGCAGGGTTATGCCAACGCAACCATGGCATTCCCAGGATTATCTCGTACTGGGGGGCTTCGATTATTTTCAGGGAGATATTTTCCACGTGGTCCTGGTTCTCGCCTCGGAGCCCCAATACCACCACCTCTGTCTGCTCCGTGATCGGACCGGAGGTCAGTGGTTTCCCATCCACTGCCAACACGGACTCCGGCCTTGTCACCGGGACCCTAACCAACCGCAACCTGCGCACCAGCCCCACATCCATAAAGTTGCCAGTGGCTCCCGAATCAACCATTACGAGCACCTGATGTGTGTCTGAACCGGTCTTAAGGAACATGGGAAGCACTATATGGGATTCTGTCGCGGACGTATCGCCTCCCGCCAGTGACGGTAATCTCCATTCCGTCTCGCGTACCTCGTTTCCTACCGCGTCTGGCTGCGATGCGCCTTTCACAGGGGGGGGTTTCCGCGGCGGTGACGGCCACCCTCTTCCCCATGAATCCCGTCGCTCGTTTCTTGGGCTTTAGGGGACACTCCCTCACGTAGTGCCCCTTTTTCCCGCAATACATGCAGAGCCCCTGGACTCTGCGGGTTTCTCTCTCGGTTTTTGACAACGGAGGTCGTACTGCCCCTACTTCCATTGGTTCAGGTCCTGTCTCCCGGGCTACCTGCGGGGGGCGGCTGTCCGGCTCCCCTCCTACTCCGGATCTCTCGCCTTTTCTCCGATCACTCCCCCTCACCGACAACCGGTGATCCAGGCGTAGCGTGAGATTAATTAAATCTGTGCAGGTTGTGGGCTGGGGGTCTATCCTCGCCAGCACATCCTTAAGATCATCTTTCAGCCCTTGATAATACAGGGCCATTCTTTTCTCTTCGGGCCAGGCTGTTTCGACCACCAGCCGGTTGAACGTAGTCATATACGTGACCAGGTCGTTCTTGCCCTGTCGTAATTCCAGTAGTTCACGATCTGCACTTAGCGTGGTAGCCCGGCGGTCGAACACCCTCTCGAATTCCGTTCGGAAGGCGTTCCAGTCCGACAGTAGCGGATCATCGTTCCTGACCAGTGGAACCGCCCAGTCGGCGGCATCTCCGGTCAGGTAGGAGATGGCAAAAGCCACCCTCGATAGGTTATTGGGAAATGATGACGGACGACACGAGAAGTGAAGCGTAATCTGGGTTAGGAACGTCTGGATCTTAAAGGGGTCACCCGCATACCGTTCAGGGCTAGCCAAGGGAATGGGCGGAGGTACGGTGACCTGAATTTGGGATGAGCCCGCCATAGCGTCGAAAGGATTCCTAGCTTGTCTATCCACCCTATCCCGCAATGCTGCTGTCTCAGCTCGAGATGCCACCAACTCTTGCTGTATCGCGGCTAAGGCCTGTAGCACTTCCTCGAGGGTCGCCATCTTGGTGAATCGCCCCGACCGGGAGGAGAAATATAACGTGGGTTCGTGATTCTGTCACGATCTTCCGGTTCTCCTCAGGATCGGGGCGATGCTCAATGGGGTCCCCCTCCCGACCTCCCCACACTCTGATTCTAATGTCACAGAGTGTTGCGGCGATCAGGCGAGGGAAGGATAGGGTAGGGGCAGCGTGGGAAGGGACACCTGGAAAACAAAAACAGGTAATTAATAACCTCTCAGACCCTGACTACTCTCAGGTGGTCTCACTAGTTCCGCCTCCTACCTGGTAAGACGTGTCCCTGCCAATCGTTCCTCTAGTATACCCAGGCGTATCTCGCAGACAGCGGCACCCGGACCTGTGCCAAAACCAACAAATATCAGAAGGTTAATTCGGTCCAATCACACCCTCCAGGTCAAAGCCCTCCACTCTCCCGTGTCCACATACGTACCCACTCCTATCCCCCACTCGCATGTAATCCACAACTGAAGAAAGAAGGAAAGAAAACGAGAGAACCCTTTTAGTCAAGGTTCTTCTACTAGTCCATGGAGGACCCGTATCACCAGAAAAGCAGGAAAGTCAACACGGTACTCCTCCCTCTTGGGAAAGTCTCGAACTCCTCTAACAGAGGGCCCGGCTCCACCTCATTGGCTGCCAGAGGGCCGCTGCATCAAGGAAAATAAACTAAACAAACAGAACGTACTTGGCCGGCTCCACCCACATGGCTGCCAGATGGCCGTGAACAGTCTTTAAGAAAAAACACAAGCCCCTGCCACTGTTCGGGCTGCCGTGTTAACACACACGGCTTACCTGCTGCCAGTAGCTGATGTCTGCTTGGCTCGCGACGAGGTTAAGGTGCGCAGTCAAGAAGCACCCGGAGCTCCTCGCCTGAAGTCCGCTAAGGGAAACGCGCGCGGCGGGGTTGAAGGTGCACAGAAGGACGCACCCGAAATCACCTCGCCAGCTCTACCCTCCTACGACTCCACTCCGGCCGTCTCAGACCGGTTTCCAGCTCTCGGAGCACTCGCCCAGTCCCAGAAGAGCTGCTCGCCAACACTGCCGTCGGACGCTGACGGCTTCGTTCAGAATCCAGAATCACGAACAACGTCCTAACGCGTTGTTCGTGTTAATAAAGTCTTTCGCCCCGCCCCCTGGGTCCGGGGCAGCTGGGGCGTGTAGTTCCGCTGGGTTCCTCCGCGCAACTACGTAGGCGCCCTGGCTCTCAAACCCTGACACATCCTGACATCGAAGAGATGTCAGACGACGATTTACTCATTCAACTAAAAAAGTTAATAAACATTTACAGACAGTTAGTACAATATGTGATGTGGAATTTAACAGTCCACCCACCAATAACCATTCCAAATCAGACCCCTCATCAGGGGAATACACTAAAAACTACTCCACAGACTTTACAAGCAGTCCTGGGTAAAATGCCCACAAAACGTGAACAAATTCCATTCTGGATAGCTCAAAAAATTACTCAAATCGAAGCAGTATTTCCTAATACTAGCCCTCATGAAAAACACAGAATTCTAACAATCTGTTTACCAATGGGGATCACACCACCTCCGGAAGACTGCACCACTTGGGGCACAGTCTTTGCTGCCATCTATACTAAAACACACGGTGTTCCGTCTATTGCAGTAATACCTGATGTCCTGAAACAAATTCAAAATGAATACAGGGCAGAGCCTGCTCTGAACTTATGTATGAAATTACTGAAAAACTTCGACCAGGTCTCAACAATAATATTATCTAATATTAAAGACTAGGCAGCATCAGTGGCGATCCGCCAAAAATTAGGAGAATTTGATGTAACAGAACAACAAAAAGAACTACCCAGAATAGAAAAATCCTATGAGGAATTGCGCAGGAACTGTTTAGGAGGGAAACCACTTAAACCACAACTGCCTGACGATCCTGAAAAGGACTTAATTAAACACAATCCTACATCTTCTAAAAAGAAGTGGGAAAGCAAAAAACAACATTCAAAGGAGAAACGTTCTTAATCCCGAGGTAGGTCTCCTCAAAGGGAGCTCTCTGAAAGGAGGTATAACCTCAGGAATAGGGACAATTTGAGAAAACCTGACAGGTATCAAGCTACTGATACACGTTCCTCTCGTACCTTTCAGACATCTTCACAGACATCTGAAGGAAGAGGACGGTCAGAACAAAAAGAAGAATGAGAGAAGTCCAGAGACTATCAACACGTTCAGAAAAATACACCAAAACCTCAGTTCTCCAAGAAAAAGGACACAACTCAAGAACGGAGAATGGGCTCAGACAATGCTGTTCAGTGCAGCAGAAGTAACAATAGCTCGCCAGTACCTGAAGGAACTTCTGGAGATAGTGGACTTGAATGAGTACATAACAGTTGAAACTGTAGACACCAGGGTTAGTTCTCCACATAAGTTATACGAAATAATACTCCGGATGGAGGGAGACATACCAAGAAAAGTGAAAGCACTCTTTTGGGAGAAGCTTTCAAGGGGTTATGACATATTTCTAGCAGAAAAAGACTGGCCACCACAATTTGTCAGGGAGTGCCCACATGGCGAAGACATCATTATGCCAGCCTTCTCTAACCATGTTCCAGTACATCTAAAATATACTTATGCCAGGAAATGGGCAGGAGCCCAAGCTCCTGCATTATATAAAAATCATGTTGGATGGGATGATGATTCACCTCACCATAAAATCCAATTAAAAACACAACTAACTGCACAAAGGCAGTACCCTATTAAGCAAAACCGGTCAGTGAGATCTTGGATCAACTTGAATATCAAGGGGTGATTGAAACATGCACCTCATCAATGAACAATCCTTTGTTTCCTGTTGCAAAACCAGACAACACATATCGTCTAGTTTTGGATTACAGACACCTGAACACTTGTTCTAAAACATTTGCAGTGCAAAATGCACACAGTACAGCATTAATGAATAACATTGTGCGTAAAAAATATAAAACCACATTGGACATTTCAAATGGTTTCTTTTGTCAGAACATAGCACCTGAAAGTAGGTACTTGACAGCTATCTCAATAATGGTGACCCAGCGTCACTTTTGTCGGCTCTCACAAGGGTTCAAGAACAGCCCGGGGTTATTCTCAGCAAGAGTAACAGACTTACTACAAATTTATGATGATGAGGCATTGTCCTATGTCGATGACATATACTTAACAGACGATGACCTGGATAGGAACTTGAACAGGGTAAATGCAATAATACTGGGATTTGCCTCTGAGGGCTACAAATTCAATTTAAAAAAAAATCAAGAATTTCCCATCTCAATGTCCTTTTTCTAGGATATGAACTTTCAAGTGAAGGCAAAAGCCTGGCAGCAAACTTTTTAGAGAAATGTGCGCTGCTCCAACCTCCAAAAATGCTGAAAAACATACAGTCGATTCTAGGTTTACGGAATTTTGAAAGAACTTATATTCTAAATTACGCAGAAAGGATTAAACCGCTCTATGAATTAATCAAACAAAAAGACTGGACACAGGAACACACAAATATCCAGCGTTCAATACAAGCTGACATGTTAGCAACAAACCACTTACAAACACGCGTGATTATACGAAACTTAGTGATCCGAATAATACTGGGTCAATGTGGATTCACCTACTTAACTTTTAATGAAGGTGAAAAAGTACCAATTGCATACAAATCACATTTGTATACACAAGCGGAAATGTGATTCACTTCGACAGAAAAAATTCTGACCGCAGTTCAAACCGCTGTAGCAAAAGAAAGAGCTCTAGCTCAGGGGAGACACATTATTGTCGTGACTCCGGTACCAGCCGTAGAGACGGTAACAAAAGCAAGCATTCCGAATGCAAAAGCTTTACATCCAAGATGGATACAATGGGTTAATTCTCTTGCTGCAACAGATGTTGAATATGTTTTTGATCCTTATTTAAAAACTCAAGCATTCCTGCAATATGAACATGAACGTCCTCTGCCTACTGAGATTCTCCCTCTTGACCAGTACGAATTTATACTGACAGATCAGCACAACCCGCTACTGGGAGTAAGCAAGCTTACACTGCAGCAAGCGGGATCGTTTAAGGTCGTATGCGCGATGGTAAATTCCGACCGATGGTCATTAAAACACAGTCTCTAGGAGACTGTACAGCTCAGTGAGCTGAACTACAAGCATTCAAATTGGCACTTGAAAATACGGATCGCGAATTCCCCACACTGATAATGTGCAATTCCTTTTACTGTGTACAATCATATAATGAATATTTACAGAATTGGCTTCAAAAATGGTTTCAAAGATGCAAAAGGTAGCACAATTAAGCATAAGACACTTGGGGAACAAGTAGTTCAGTTGAGAGACGGACTACAAAACACTCACGTGATACACACGCTGAGTCATCAACGTAATGGCGTTCACGTTGCAGGGAATTCATTGGCTGACGAAGCTGCGAAGGGGCTGTGCAAACTGCTTCCGTAGCTGCGATCACTCGTTCAAAAACAGTGAGATATTACTGGCAGTCAATGCTTCAAGCAAAGGCAGCGGCGCAGCGTTACCCAAAAACTTGGAACGTAGAGCAGCTTTGATTTATGAAGCACATCTGAGAGAGGGTCTTTCACATCAGAAGACATCGAAACAATTTAACATTAAAAGAGATGTACTGGTGGCCTGGAATGAATACACGTATTCACATCTTCATCAATAACTGCATAGACTGCAATAGAGATCGCAGTACAGAACACCACCAGACACCAGCCTACAAAGTAATCTGCCCAGTACAGACACCATTGTTAGACCGCATTAGACGATCTACGTGCAGGCGTCCTCTTGGCAGCATGCAATCCCACAAACACTAAATCAAGGTTCCTATGGATGTGGCCACAGCGCTCGGCTGACGCTCGAACTGTTATAAAAGATTTGCGAGTCTTTATCAGCACATACGCAATTGGCACGCAACACTCTGACCAGGGCCCTGCGTTTAGCTCTCGAGCTTACAAAGAAGCCATGGCCCGTTTGGGTGTTGCTTTGCAGTACTCTTCTCCATTCCAACCTGTGGGAAATTCGGTTGTGGAAAGAAAAAACCGGGACATAAAGCGGTCTATAACAGCTAGAGTATTAGGTACGGGTGGGTCAAACATCTTTATGGGGTCCAACGCTCTTTAAACAATTTGCCAAGAAGTTCTCTAGGGGGAATCACTCCATATGAGGTTCTATTTGGGACAAGAATGTGGGTCCCAGATCTAGAATGTGCAGGCACAGTGGTGGAAAATACACCTTTTGATATCAAAGATCGTTTGTCTGTTTTACAGGACTTAAATGAATTAAGAACGAAACAAAGCAACGTCATCCTGAAGCCAACCAACACTGGGGAAAAACCAGCCGTCCCAGCAAGGCCTGTCTGGATCCCAAAGCTTGGGGATCTAGTCAGAGAAAAGATCGCGGATAAGAAGGAATTTGGGCCTTCTTACTGACAACCAGTACCTGTCCTAGCAATCCACAGATCAAGAACAGTACTTCTGCCGCCCCTTGCTGGTAAAAAGGAGAAAAGATTTGTGTCCATCGACCACATCAAACCACATCATGTGGCCAATACTGAATAGTAGGCCAAGTGGACTCCGACCAAGTAGCAGACACACTCCTCTAGCTACTATCCAAGAGGTTCAAACTGAAAGACTCATCACCTTTGAGACTCCAACAGTAACAAATGAAGGACTAAGCAACAATGCTATGGAACTCATTCCTCTTGATAACCAAATAACATTTCGTTCTGATACACCAACGTAGCACATGAACAACTGGTGCCAGCCATTTCAACGAATCCTGAAGCAATTCCAACCATTGACAGAACTGCCTCTGGCTATTTCATTAACTTTGATACGTTTTCTGAGGATCCCAGCGAACCAGAAACAACGCCAGCAAAAAAGACTTTGAAAGAACAAGCACAAGACTCTCTTCATCACTTAAAAAAGACTTATCTGATTTCACCATGGATTGAACTATGGATTATTTCTGGAATTTTCTTCTTTCTACTTTGGCTTGCTTTGGTAATAACTCTGAGCATGTTGACAGAGGGAAGATATATTCACTTGTACACAGAAAGCAGAACTGTGAATTTACTTTTGAAACCACACAAATCATCCCATCATCAAGCAAGAGACTTGTCAGCAGTGAACATCACAGCCGTTCCTATACAAGATGGTATAGTTTGGGACAAAACAAATGATACATTCGGTCCGTCTGAACTTGTGAAGATTCCACACTTATTCAAAATATCATTAAGTGACTTTATTACCTCTAGTACCTATTCTGATGATTGGGACTTTGAGACTGTTAAAAACGATGTCTGATCTAGAAAGGTCCGCTGCATTTTCTAACCAAGAATATTTAGAGGGTTCAACAGTCTATGAACAGCTTTTTTGTTACAACCGCTATGGTAATCATTTCTTGCATAAAACTACAACTAGTAGAAATGTATTTTTGTATAGCCAATGGGAACATTGTCCTACACCACCGAGGGGTAGCACAAAAACATTTGAAAAGAAGTTGCCATGTTTTTCAGGATACAATACATCGATCCCAGAAACGTTTATTATAAAAGGGTCAACAAAACAGGGAAGAAAAATATGTTAACTACAAAACAGATTTATTCTGCATCCTTTATTGACCAACTGTCTAGACAGGGTTTCGATTTTTGGAAACAAACTATTGACACAAAATCTGTCTGGGGTACAAAAGATTGGCAAGTGCAGGAGATAGAAGCTTTGTTTGGAGCCTACATCATCCCACAGAAGATAATGTTTTTGAATGACACTGTCCAAAAAACATCTTGCCTTGGATTAGCCAAGATCAAAGACATGAACACTCCGTCCATACCTAAACCTGCCAGTGGTAGCACTACACAGGGGGAGGTCGACGTACATAAAATTCTACAAAACAACAGAAAAGATTCTGAATGAGAAAAATGGTTGCTCTGGCCCATAGACACAAACAACTGTCAAGAAAGATTCCTGAACAGAACACAGGGTTTCACAATCAGTAGGCCAGACCCACGCTATGTCCAAAGACAGCATCCAGGGGTAGTAACAACAAACAGTGTAGGAAAATTATGCCTCGACCGGCTGCAGACATCTACACTAGAGGATGTGAAACAACACTTATCTTTACTTCAAGACGACGCAGACCTTAGGGATTTCTTGCTAGGACCAAGAAAACCGCGTCATAAACGTTTCATATATGCAGGTACCTATGCTGCTTATAATGAAATATGGAAGGTTACCCATGCAGACGCTGCAGAAAGAATATGAGAAATTGATTGTATTAATTTAGAGAAAACTCTCGCTGTAGTCGACAATGGGTTAACAACTCTGTCATCCAGGATATATTCATTGGGCAACATTGTATCCTCAGCAATAGCCATTATGGAACAAGATTTGGTCCAGTTGCAATAAGGCCATTCTCAATTACGTTCTATTCTGTCATTAGGCTGGACCCTACAAAACTTGCGTGCAGGCTATGTGCCTTGGCGTTTCATTAACACGTCTTCTCCGTTCTCAGAATACAATCTCACTGATAAACAGATCGAACTGGCACAAAGGGGAGCTAAGTATACAATGCTGAGCATTGAAAATCTCGAAAAAATGCCATTTACGGTAGCAGAAAAACCAGCTACTGAATGGTTAATTCATGGCAAAATAACTCTGCCTGTTACAACCTTCCATTTTCAGTATTGCCTCAAATACATACCAGCGGGCAAATATGAAAGATTGGGTAAACAATATATCAGGACACCCTGGGATTTACCTTACACACACAGATGTTGGAGTGGGGGGCGTGAAGTGTTCATTAGCGGCACACACTGTGAAAATGCACTGAGCGGTTCACTCATATGTCGGGATATTAGTTTACACCGGGACCTGTAGCGGTTCCATTTCAAACTTATCCTGCCACCTGCAGGATTCACCAGCTGCTGTGATTAATCCAACATTTGGACAACTTTCAATTGGGAGTTACCTCATGTTGAACGATCAGAGCTGCTGTGGCATGTTACCAGGTATCCCATATCTAGTAACGGTTACTTCCAGGGTCACTTGCTGTATGGAAGTCTTGTTCCCCCAAATAGACACAGTCAGGGAGTCACCTTTATGGCCTTCACTGAACAGCTCTTCTATACAAATTGATACTCTGGGCAGAGTGAAAGCCATTCTTTTGCAGAAAACTGTGCCTTTGACCTCTGCTAAAGAAACCTATGATCTACAAATTGCAAGGACTTCGGCTGAGAAACAGGCTCTTTTACGTACCAACTGCCCTACACATTTCACGGATATGTTGGAACGTATCTTAAACATGTCTGATACGAGCGGTATTGTGCATGTATTTCAGACCATATGTTCAGGACTGTTAACACCTTTTCAAGCAGTCCTCGGAATCATTCCAAACTTTATGCACTCTGTGTTTGGTGGTCTACCGCTTCTTTTAGCACTCATTGCGGGAATCCTATATTTGTTTCTCCTGCTACGCTATGGCAAGCCTATCCGCCAGCGTCACTCCCAACAATTTGGAGAAAGTGCTCCTAGAGAGGAGGTGTCGTGAGCGCATAGTACAACTACTGGGTTTACCTAGTCTACTGGAACTGAACACCACATGGTTTCTGTCATTTAGACCAATCTGGCAGGATTGCATTTTACCTGTTGCCTGCTTTGCGGTGAAGAATGCGTGCTAGACATATGTCTGACATCAGTCATGCCTACGGATATCGATACTCTGCTGGTCCCGATAACGGCCCATGCTCTGTGTTGTCTCCAGCGGCTACCAATCCTGATGACGGCATTCATGGAGATCTCACAGACGCGACATGCTACTGCTGAGGTACGAGACGGATCAACAGGCGCACGGGTAACATCGAATACTGCTACTGACGATGTTCCACATCTTTTTTTTTGGGCTCATGGACTCTGCTTATAGTAGAACTATTCATAGAGAATAGATTTCCTGGAACACTTCCAGGGACACGTTGTCATCTTATATTTTTTAACACCGATGTGATCTTGACATGAAGTGGTTTGTTTTTCCTTTCTGTATCATTGAACCATTTCATTGTATGTATATTTGTATATACTTGATATACTTGTGCTCTTTCATTTAGCGATCGATGTAATATGTTTTGCTTAGGACGAGACTTGCTTTAATTATGTACAGCACTATTGTATTTTAATGCATAGCCACTGTTTTTAGAGACGGTTTTTATGCTTTTAGATATGTTTTTAGTAGGTCGTGATACTCTATTTTACATATTTATCATGTTTAGCATTTAGTAATGTCGTTCTATCGAAAGTGGAGTGGGTGTTGTGTATCGCTTTAGATGCCCGTAAATAGGTCTATTGAATCATGTCATTATATAGGCCCAATTCGACTTGTCCTTAATTAGGCATAATATTCCAGTCCTTATTTAGGCATTGGCCATGCAGATCCAGATAGAGGCATGTCACCTACATCCGTCCATCCCACGTCGCAACGAGTTCTTAGAAACCAGACCCTTAAGCCGTTGGGATTTTCCCTGCTGGAATTATTGATTTCTCCAAGAACTCATCTATTATACATGAACTACTATTCCTTAGGGGTTCATTCAGGACGTCTTCCTCTGCCCGACTTTACGTCAATGCTAGCATTCCTAGACACCTTCCAGGTATAAATATACCTTCACTTGCCCTAGCAATTCACGGCATGGCACAGCTCGGCTATACGGCTCGCCACGGCAAGTCCTGAAGGAGTTAGAGTACCCGCCTGACGCACTGAACAGACGCTGTGTTCCCTGCACGCAGAGATTGCAGCTTCCAGTGTTCCAACTCCCCTTGCGGGGTGTTAGAGTTTGCGATCTGGAAAGAGATTCCCACCTCTCTCATTCTAAGGTATGGAGCTGAATAGAACCTAAGGAAATTCTTGGCATCTCATGTAAATTACTAACTTAAACTCAGACCAACTATAGCTTAAATCAGCACCTACTTCCTACCTTGCACTACATTCAAGTTAGGTACACTGGGGTAGAATTATTTAGAAGCACCAGATGAGTATCCACTTTTAGCCTGTGCATTTATGTGTATGTATATAGATATAGGTCATGGCTAAAAGACAATGCTGTTGCAGTTTTACTTCTTCTTACTGCTGACGCTGTGCATATTAGATCTTGCTTACTGTCTAATGATCGTGACAGCTCATACCTCTTACACGCAAACTAAGACTGTTCAATAAATCCTTTTTTATTGAAAACACCCGTCTTCCTATTTTCTGTGCAACTCTGAAGAAACTAAGCATGCACGATTGACTGAGTGAAACTGTTATCTATTGTTTCCACGATTCTGAGACACGTTCCGAATCTGAAAGGAAACAAAGTTGTCATGTTTATGCGGTTGTCAGAAACAAATCCCTTCTTGTTAATTCGAGAAGTTTCTAGTGACCTCTGAGTTAGCTGGCACACAAGTAATTAGGTTTAATATACTCAATAGGAGCATACTGACCTCAGTCTTATGTACAGGACTATAGTGTATATTATTTCGATGCGCAGAGCCTATAAGGGAAATACGAACTACACTACAACAGGCAGTGTGTGAAGAACACCGTGTAATGGTGTAGAAGAGGTGTAGAAGAGGCGCGAGTGTGAAAAGCATCAACATGAATAAATGCAATGGGGGCTTGGAGTTCGTATAAGAGCGTGAGCCAGCTGATGTGTGACCTTTAACTGGGCAATGTATGTACATGATATGTAGGCTCTAAGTACACACAGGGCCTTTGGGATCTGAACACCATCAGGAAAGGCTGGCCCATCTCAGAGCAGCACGTGGGTTCAGTGGTGCACAAGACGTGTGCATGGATAACTGTGCCTGCACCCCACTGCTGTAACCCAGGAACGGAAATGTATACACAGAGAGCCCTACACCAGAGGGCAGGAAGTAAGGGGCCTTCCCTGCTAGAAGCAGTGAATGTGGAAAGTGGGGACAGGCTGCGAAAAAAAGGAAGGGAAATTAAGAGAGCATGCTTGTATGTTTTTGTGTGGGAGAGGCGGCAGAGTGAGGAGGGGAAAGGAAGAACTAGTGAAGGGGGGAGACAGTATGCAGGGCATCAGAGAAAGGTCTCAAGTCTGAGGGGAGGAGAGTGGGAGAGATGGGGGAGAGAGGGAGAGACTAGAGGGGGGAGTGAGGGACCAGAGAGAGATTCATTGAGAGAGAGACCAAGTACAGGGCATAAGAGAGGTAGCCAAACAGAGATTTGAGGCTAGAGGGAGAAAGAGAGAGGGAGAAAGAGAGAGGGAGAAAGAAGAGAGATGGGGCAGAGCGTGAGTACAGAGGGCAAGAGAGGCAGCCAGAGAGAGAGATGGGGATAGAGACTGTGCCTGGTTAAATCACATTGGCTCTAGTCTTTTGGCACAGAGTTCAGAAGCTGTCCTGAAGGATTGCTTTTCCGCAATGATGTGTGTTGAAGAGGCTGAGCATTCATGCAGATCGAGATCTGCGTTGTAAGTGAAAGGCCCTTTCTCCACTTGGTGTTTAGAGAATAACATAGGCCCCTATGGTTTGCTACAGAGGAGATTAAACCGGCGGAGGACACTATCAGTTAAAGCATGATTTTCAAAGTGCTCCACTGGTTTCAATGCGCTAGAATTGGGTCACGCAGTAACCTTATACGAAGGAGACCCACTGTCCCACGAGCACCACTGAAAGTGTGCACTGCACAAAAAGCATTCCCAATGCTTTAACATACACTTTTCTATAACAGGTCACTGCAGGTTTGAATAGGGATCTAAAGTAGGCCTGGGCTAATGGGCCTGTCCAGCGAGAAACCAAACACCTCCGCCTGGTTAGTAAAAGGGAGATAAGAACAGTGGTGCTTCTGCCTCTGGAAAAGCTGCTCAGGCGTCCACGTCGAACTGATGGTGCCATCTGACCAGCACAGACACAGCCTAAGGCCAAATCAGCTAACACCACGCTGGGCTAAAAAGTGGCCCACCGCTGCCAGCAACTCAGATACAGGCTCATTACCTGAGCACACACATGACCATGTGTTTAATGAATTGCGATGACGACCAGCAGGGCAGTATTGGTCCAATACTACCCTACTGGCTGTCATCACAATTCATTAAACACATTGCTGCAGTTCCAAGCTGATCAGCAATATGCTTTGATATATCAGCACTCAGCAGAGATGCCACAGACTGGATGGGCATAGAGCCTGGCATATATTTCTTGGTGGGTACAGCCTTCTCGGATGGACAAAATAGTGGGAAAGGATGAGTTCTTTGGACAGTGGATTCTCTCTATGGTTATGCTGAATGAGCAGCTCCCTACATCATTATCATATGTGATGTCATAACTACGCTTTCACAATTGATTTATTAACATTCTGCCTTTTTCAAATATGCTTGAAAATGCACCACTTGCCCACTCTATTTTCAAAAATTTCTCAGGGGGAAACCCCCCTGATCCTCCCTTATGGTGGTGGGGCATGCTTGCTCACCACTGGGCACTCATCCTGAACTTTTATGCCTCGCCACTTTCAAATGTCACCAGCCGCCACTGCTCCCAAGTAACTTGATATTAACACTGGGTTTTATCATGCACCCCAATCAGTATTTTACACAGGCATGAAATCAGCCCCCTTGTGCCTAGATGCATCCAGATTCATTTTTATTATGGGGGTAGGTCTCCAGTCCCAGCTGCCTTGTCTGGGGTGCAAATACTCAATGCGTAAACTGAAGATATTGTAGTCTATCTCCCGGAGACCAAATTTTCATTTGCATTGTTCAAAGGGCTTGATTTGTTGGTTGGAAAATAAATCTGATAGGACTCTGCATTAACAATTTTTCTATTTTTTTTAATGTAATCCCACCCCCTCCTCCACAATCCATGGGTGAACTGTGGATTATCATATATGCTTATATAAAAGGTAACAGGAACATAGTTAAATCTCCTTTTAGTCTAACCCAGATTTATAACACTGTTTTTTGGGGACTGGTAGAGAATGTGCTGTCTTTGTGTTTTATCAAGCCAGGGCCAGGCCCCATAGAACTCTGTCCTTAAAAAGCATTATTTGCCCGATTCTCTCGCTGCCCACTCCAAAATAAAGTGAGTGTGGGCCGCACAATGGTAACAGATAATATCAGGGCATGCACACCTCATTTCTCCCTGAGGGGCAAGATTATTTTTTTCATGGTTACGGATGCATGCCCTACCACCTACCCATATACTTGCAATTATTTTCCTTTATGATCTCTTTAGTTCCTCTATTATAATAGATAATGGTAGCGTTTGCAATATGTAAAGCAATCTGGGCACAACATTCCTTTTTATAATACTAATATTGTCAAACCACATAACAAATAGTTTTTATGTATTACTTGCAGACTGTGATAAAGTGGGTTTCTGTTGCAGTTAACCCCCCCCCCCTTTTTTTCTTTTTTTTTGTTGCCAGACTACGGATGCTCTTTGACGGTGTACCCTGGGCTCCTGCCAATCAGGTGCCCAGGGCCTGTGTTCCTTCCCTAAAACTGTGTTGAAACCTTAACCCAATTGGCATCTCCGGCCACATGTCAGCCCCTGGAAAATGGTACCCTAGGTACCCAGGACCAGAGAACACCCCTAAGGGCTGCAGCACTTATTGTGCCACCCTTAGGGGTCCTGTGCCCTGACACACACACACTGCCCTTGCAGACTGAGTCTTGGTGCAGAAAACAACAGAGTCAACGTTGCACACAACCCTGTGTGCCATGCCCACAAACACACTGCCCTGGCATACCTCAGTCACCCCTCCAGCTGGGTGCACTATGCCAGTGGGGAGGGTACAGGTGCATGAGCCCTGTACCCCTACAGCACCCAGGTCCATTCCTGGGCACTGTAAGTGCAGTGCTGCCATTAAGAGTATATGGTGCTGGGAGGTCGTCATCACGAACTCCACAGCACCATGATGGCTACACTGAAGACTGAGAAGTTTGGTATCAAACTTCTCAGCACAATAAACCCACACTGATGCCAGTGTGGGATTTAATGTAAAATTCACAACCGAGGGCATCGTAGAGATGCCCCTTGAAACTAACCAACAACCAGCATCCTGACTGAGAGGCTGCCTAGGCTGTCACCCAGCAGACATGTTGCTGGACCCCTGGGTAGAGAGCCATCCGCTCTCCTGGGCCTGCAACAATGCACATCCTGGGCAAAGTGCTAGGTCTCCTGGCCCAGGATGGGCAGGGGAAGCTTCAAAGGCATGCCACATTTGTGAGATTCTCCAGGCCACTTGCTGTACTCAGCAACTGGCCCCCACCGGTTCTGACCCCCACTCTGTCGGGAAGACTGCCTGGAAAGCCCAAGTGAGGTAAGGGGGTGTGCCAGCCTCTGTCAACCCCACCCCTCAGGTGGGGGAGGCGAGGTGAAGCACAACTCCGGGCTTGAGGATGGGGAGCCCTGCCCAATCAGGATTAGGCTCCTGCCCCCCTCCCTCTGGGCTGGAGTGGCAGGATAGGGGGTGTACCCACCCCAGGGAAGGGACCCATTGGTCCCTGACCTCTACCTACCTCGAACGCCCCTAAATTTAGTATTTAGGTGCACCCTGAACCTTCCTTCCTCAGATCCCGAATCCGAAACAAGCCAGAAGAACAAGAAGAAAGAAGACCTGCCGTGCAGCTGCTAACAAGAGGACAACACCAACTGACTTGGCCCCAGCCCTACAGAGCTGACTGCCTTGTGACTCTAAAAGACTGGGACTGCCACGAGCAGTGGTTCTGCTCAAAGCAAGTAACAAACCCCTGGTGTCAACTAGGAACCGCGACTCCTGCACACCCCAAGCCCAACCTGTGCCTGAGTGGACAAAGACCCCGAGGACGTGCCCCCAGCGACTGTGACCAAGAATCCAGCACCCAAGGACCCACCTTGATGCTCCTGACGACGCCTGCAGCCTCGGAACCAGGCACCCCTCCAACCGCGACCAGCTGAGGGCAAGATTTCCCGACGCAAAAAGACACCCCTGCACCCGGCACCCTGCGGCCTCCTGTGCCCAGCTTCTGGGTGCCTACCTAACCTACAGCTTCCCAACTTACCTCTCGAAGTGGTGGTCGCACCTGAAGAATCTTCATCCCCGAGCTTGCAGTCTTTGTTCGTCTTGTAGCTTCTCCATTGAAATTCATTGAGCGCCCGACGGCTCAAAAGCACCCTGCACCCAGCCGCCGAGTGCCCCTGGGAGTGCAACATCTATCCTAATCTACTTCCCCACTTGCCCGGAGTAAATGACCAGGAGCCCAGCTCCCACAGCCGCGTGGCCTGCCTGCTAGCAGCCACCAACCAAAGGCCACCTGCCCGCCATAGGCTAACATTGGGCCTAACTCTCTCTGCACCCGGCTGCCCCTGTGCCGCTGAGGGTGTAACAACTGTACCTACCTGACCCTGGGAGATCCCAGAGTCTATGCCCAGAAACTTAACTCTGCCAGTTGAGTACTTACCTAAAAGCCGATAACTCACTTTTTCTCCATAGGGTAACATTGACTGGTTTGGAAATTATTTTAAGTGTTGAGTTTTGAAACTTTAAAATATTCACTAAAAATCAGCCGATCAACGAAAAACCTGTTATCAGGCGAGATCCCAGTGCTGGATCTTGGTGCCCAGCACTGACCCTGAAAAGTAATTACAAACGTACTTACCGATAACTGGATTTTCCTCCATAGGATCACATTGCTTGGTTTTTGCCAGAAATTCTTCTAATTGTCGATTTTTGAAACTTACAAATATTCCTTAAAAATCGCCTGTGTAACAAAACAATTTCTTTCAACTGTTTACAGGAAATGCACCAGGGTTGAATCCAGGATCCAACCCCGAGTAAAAAAACTAATATTGCATTTACTTAAAAAGTCCCATTAAGCTAAATGTTTGAATTGTGTTGCCTATTGCAACAACTGTAACTATTGCATTCAAAAGTCTATTGCCTATTGAAAGTATTTAACTAAAGCATCTCATTCTGAGAAAGTATATTTTGATACCTACTTGTGGTTCTAAAATAAAACTATATATTTTTTACATACAAACCATTGGCCTAGAGTTGAGTTCTTGAGTGTGTGAGACCATTTGCTGACTGAGTGTGTACAACAAATACTTTACACTGTCCTCTGATACTGCCTTACTGCTCGACCAAGCTACCACTTTAGAGAGTAAGGTTATATCTAACTTTAGGCTCTGCCAAACCTCTGAGGACTGTGAACTCTGTGCACACTGAACCTTACTTTGGTGCAGTATATACAAAGCCACTTTCTTACACAGACTCAACAATAACACGACAAAAGAGTACATCAATGTTCTAAGTTGCTTCTGATCAGTATCATCATTAACACATGCACAGACCGCAGTGATTAGTTTCAAAGTCCACAATGCAAGATGAAGGTAAAGGTACCCAAAACACAAGTAGGTCTCTCCATTTCTGTAAATTCTCTAGATTTCCCCCATTTAATTTTGGCCAGTTCACTACTGTCCAACCCTGTAAGTATGGTGTGAAATGTATTCCCAGATACCTTGAGTTTTCTGCCTATTGAAGAGTAGATTCAGTTTATGTTGCATTTTGTGTCGCTAGTTACTGTCCGTTTCTCCCTCACAGGGGAATGCAGGCAGCAAGGGCAGTGGCATGGTCCCGGTGAGGGAGGGTCGACCCTCTTCAGCTCTCAGGGGCTAGGTACCCAGGGTAACATTAACTAGGGATTTCCAGGAGTACAGGAGGCAGAAGTACCAATTGGGAGTTTGTTTTACGGAAGGAGCACTGGCACAGGGCTCCTGGTTGGCAGGGACCGTGTACACTACAGTAGAAATAACATCAAAACAAGCATTTACAATGCAATGGTCTCGGCATTGGTAAAGTTAGAGCTATTGGCATTGCTCATGACATTATTTTTGTTTATGTTTTTGTTTTTAAAACATTTAAAGAAACGGCATTGTCATGAGCAATGCCAATAGCTCTAACTTTACCAATGCCGAGACCATTGCATTGTAAATGCTTGTTGTTGTTTATATACACTTAAAACGTATGACTGGACGTTACTAACAATAACAGCAACGGAGCTTCTACAACACACTGGCTGGAACGTTTAAAATTTCCTGAAATAATCGGAGAATCACAGAACAATACCCTCACGATGGAACACCTTCTAGAAAGAAGTGCGTCTGGTCTGTGGTAATGACCACCAAACTACGGAAAAGTGAATAGGTCACAGCTTCACGGCAAAACAAGAAACATAGGACATACAAAAGCAACTTAACTCGGAAAAAGAACTACGTCGTTTGTGTTCGGGCACCACAGCTTAAATGTACGCATCTCACTAACCCCTTGGCGACAAGCATGCAACCAAGTTAGTAAAGAGTATTTACTTAACAGGCCCAGTGTCCCCCTCCAAGAACATACCCATTAAACAGTCGTGATCACGACAGTATTCCAACAAATACAAGGGCAGGACAGGTACGATAGTGACGTACAGAGAGAAGAAAAGGTACGCTGTCACTGGCTCTGTGATGGCAAAGGACGAGCAAACGCAATTAAAAGACCCCTTCCCCAAGGGGCAACACCTCAGCCGTGAAGCCTGGTTGGGGGGGGGGGGCTGTGCAAGGAGTGGCGCCGAGGCAACCTCTGCAGAAGGCAGCCCTTCATCCAGTGTGCAACACCACACATAAGGCCTGAAGCCCAACCGGTGAAGGCCTGGACCCACACCCTCTCCATTCCCATGACAGGTTCCCAGGGGCGCGCACAAAAGCTGCGCGAGGGGCCAATCCGCGCTCTGAACAGCGACGCTACTGAAAGAGCTCTGAGACCACTGCCCGTCCCTTCCCACCTCCCGGGTCACAGACACAAAAGACCAAGACACTATGTGCTTCACCTGACAGAAGCGCTGGCAGTACTCGCTGGCCGCTTTCTCTGCAGGCTCCTCGCTCCGCCGCAACGCCTCTTCTAGCGCTCTCAGCCGCTCACCAAGCCACGGCGGCTCCCTGGGGCGGCCGCCGCCACTCTCCTGCTCGGCCTCCTCGTCCGCCATCTTCACACCGCGCTCCGTCGCCTACGCACTCTCCTGCGGGTCACGTGCGAGGACAATGCCACCTCCGGGGGAGGGGGGGGCGACTCGGGCACCGGGGAAGGAGTGAGGCTATACAGCGGCGGAGAGCACAACTTGGCGCGCGGGGGGAGAAGGCGGTTTAGAATGGCCTGAGACTGGCACAAGGCCCGCCCCCGACATAGGAGAAAAAAACAACAAAAAGCCAGATCACGCTGCAGAGTCGTTGAGAAGTGTTCATGAAGATACGCGACACTCGACAAGACAGATCCCCGATCGGCCCTGGAGCCACTAGCAAGATGTATATAGAATTAAAGACACAGAAACGTAACAAATCGTAATAAAAACATGCATAGTCAACTACTGTAAAACTACACAACACAACACCACCGCCAAACGCAGCGTCCTTTTCGGATTCGGGGGCGTGTTTTGCTGTTGTCTCCTCCCTGAGACTTCTCGCAAAAAACACGCCCCCGGATCCGAAAAGGACGGGGCATTATTGGAGTGACGGGACCTCTTCTCCAATGGCTGGCCAGCATTTACTAGGCCAGCAAATGGAGAACAGGGGAGAAGAGGGGCGGGTTCAAGCCCCTCTTCTCCCAAGTCATTATCTCTCGCGAGCGAGACTGCGCAAGCGCAGCCATCGCTAGCCGAGACCTAACTAGGCAAAAAGTGGGGGGCTAACGATGAAAAAGAAGCACTTTCTCACAGGTGCATTTTCTATTACGTTGGTCACATTCTCGATTGTGAGACTCAAAAGAGCCTGATGGGGTAAGGCCCTCTGTGGGCGTTGGAAACCCTGTCAATGCAAGACTGAAGCAGTAAACCATGACCAAGAAGAAACGCAGGTGCACCAAAGGATTGTTCGAGGGCTACTGGGAACGGAGAACTGGAGAGGCCCTGGCAAAGGTCTCCACTCAGCGTCAACTCAGAGCCCCGGCAAAGCACATCTGACACACACAGTGGAACAAAACAGCCTACCCACCAAGTCGATGCCCATGCGTGTTGCCAACTAAGGGAGGAGTCACCATACCTTGTGACTCTAAAGACTTCTTAGAACAAGATGTACCCGTCCAAGTCCAACACTAGATGGCAAGAGTATGCAAAGCATGTGTATCTACAACTACACATGCCATGAACATTCTGTTTTGACTTTTGCGGTGTCTGCTTTACTTGCTGGGTCTCCATATAGTGGGGCTCCCATCCGTTAGGTCAGTACACTCTTTACTAAAACCAACATAGTGGTCTAAAATATGCAGGTGAATTCTCACCACTGCTTTTCTCTGAAAGTCCCTCTCCAATAAAACCAGCTTAGATTTTGTGATTATATAAAAACTCTTGGTTCTCAACTGTAACACTGAACTACTTAGCGTTACAAAATGTCTGTTGGGACCCTCTAATATACTAAGCAATCACATAGGAAAACAAGTTATCTTCCTAGTTCTCTTGCCAGTATGAGTATTTATAATTTTTATTCAATGCAACATCTGCTGCCGACTGCCTCTCCACACCCCTGCCCACCATCTTTGCAGCATCAGAGTGTACTCACAAGCAAGGACTAATCGTGGTTTCAACATCAAAATCTTATTTCTCCTTCTTTACCTTCTAGTGTTTCATATGCTCATTTATTGCATATCTGCATCGCCCTAAGGTGCTAAGACCCTCTTCTTGCTTTCTTCTTATCAAATTGTCTCATTGAAGTTTTGGGGTTCTCCACATAGTCAATTTCCCACTATGGTTTCTTTATTTTGGGTCTCCATCGTCATCTTCTGTCACGCATTATGATGCAATACTTGAATGCCCTCTTCAACGCCTTGGATTACCCTTTGTCTTCCTGCCATGTAAACTAAATCCCAGTTGGGAAAGTCCATAAATGAATACTTTTTTAATGAGGGGGTGTATGTAAAAAATTGAATATAAAAGAAATCGAATAACGCAGGTTTGCCATTACCTGTTGTAAATGTCCAAGTACGTTTGTTCTGCAATCAAAAATGCCTTTGCCTTCTGCAGAGTAGAGATGATGTAGAAATTCTGTGGTGTAATAATCATGGCTTTTCTCATTTCTGCAAATGGAAGAGAGATACTGTATATTCTTACTATTGTAGTACATCAGGTGAAAAGGTTCCTTGACTTCTATTTATTTTATGTGCATTTTAAGATCCCCAAAACTCATATTTCTAATATTTTTTCACATAGACTTAAATTTGTAAAGGATGAGCATATCTAAAACAAATTTCTTGGGTCATAAATTGTCACAACTTGTGAAGAGAAACACTTGCATATAAAAGGGACCGTTTTCTCTTTTGTTGTCAAGTGTGAACATTGAGGAATTTTCGGACATTAAAACAATATGCACAGCAAATAGGAATTTACGTGAACCACTGTATTCTGCTTTGTTCTTTGCTTCCACTTCATAAGCATTTCTATGGTTGTCCTGGTCTGTTCTTTTTCTATCACAGATCATACAAAATCAACAGTGTGTCCCTTCCACCCAAACTCCCTTCAGAGCTGTAGCTCGGTCATTCACTGTGCCCGTTTATCTCTGCCAATTAAGTGTGTGGATTCATGGGACGTTTGAGGGTGGAGAACACGGTCCCTTTTAGCCTGGATTAGGCCCTCCCACTTTGTTCTACTGACGAGCCACAGCATGGCTCCAAAGCACAGACATGCCTTCTTTGTAATTCACATCTTAACGCCTCTTCTGTCTGGTTCAGGTGAATGGGGTGCTCTGGACTCACCCTTAACACAAAGGAGAAGAGGGAGGAGGGGAAGAAGGTCTATCAACAGTAATCAATGCTCCTAGCCCTACCCCCTTGCACCCACCTCCCAATCCACAGCTTCCGGCTAGGAAGGGAGGAGTAAGCGAGATGGACACTATAAGGTGCTGCTCAGCAAAGAGGTGGTCAGAGACTGAAATCTCACAGACAACATCTATCATGCATTTCCCCAAAAGTCAGAAAGAAGCAGAATAGGGCCAAGTAATTAGTGACCAAGGCCTCAGGCAAGGTTCTGAAGGGCCAGGCACTAACACTTTTTTTCTAGTCAAGACCGTAAAATATCAGTACCAATGTGATGGTGAAAAGAGTGATACTAACTAGTAAACCACCCAGAATGGAAGCCGTTAAGCATTCAAAGGGCCACTTTCAGGTTCTTACCTTAACACCAAGCCTCTCTGAATATCAGTCTTCATTTTATCTGTTAGATGCTCCACGTTAGCCTAAAAGGACAAGGAAGATGTAAAGTAACGGAAAAATCCATTGTGTTTTGTGATTTTTAATCTGTCACATTTCCAGAAAACTTACAGGTTTTGCAAACTAATCATTAAACATCCAGGCAAAAGTTTTTAAATTAGCATAAGTAAAAACATACACATAGCTTCTCAGGTTCAATTCTCAATTTTACCCAAATGAACAGCATATTAGTGAGCCAGTTAGACTGTCTGCACACCACAGGCTAGAAAAACAACAGCTTATTGGTCCTTTTATTAATTTAGGTTGTTGATTTTCATATAGTAAGTAACAGGTTGTGAACACTAGAAGTCGATACCCAGCACAGGAGTAAAAGCTTACCCATCCTGCTGACCTATTGACAAGTTAAGTAAAAATACAGTTCAGACTCTGTGTCACTGGTTCATTGCTGCAGCTACTAAACGGGTGCCTAACGAGATGCTGAATTTTTCTATATTTAAATAAGTACCCCTCTGCAAATGAACTGGGGCGATTCATTTTGACGAAATAAACAATCTAACCAAAGTCACATAGATTTTCATAAACAACAAAAACAATTGTCAAATGGTTTCTCCTGACCAGGGTCAATCAAACTTCTGGCCTTAAAAAGAAAGCATGTAAGGCACAGGTGAGCCAGCCGGCCCTCCTAGCTGCCACTGTCATGTGCCATTTGTAAAGCACAAACTCTCAAACTCTACCATTACTGAAGCATCACAGCACTCTGGTTCAAAAGTTCTATGAATGTTTTCCTTACCACAAGAGTGTGTCTACTTCCTGATTGAAGCATCTCAGCATGCTTTATTCCTGATTTTGGTGAAACAGCACAATTGTAGTATTTATCGCAGCGAGTGTGTCTGATGTGTTCCTAGAATGTTATGAAAACAGTTCATGGACTTTCAGTTGCCTGTGCCCTGTCACCGGTTTTCAGATTGAATCCTGGTTTCTCACTATTAGCTAGTAGATCCCGATCTATCTTCGCATCAGATAGCGCTATGCTATAAAGGAGCGAGCTGACTTCCTGGTACAGAGCGCGTGCAGGCCCAGACTGGATCAAGAGAATTTCAAAAGTGGTGCTCTTTAGCGCCAGCAGGTGGTGGTGTGCGACTGAGTCGGCTTTGTACCGCCCCAGATGTGAGGGAACAGATCTGCACATAGGTGGAACCCTTGCCTGCTTACCAGTTTCTTCAATCCTTCCCTTTCTGCTCCCTCAGATCTGGAGCAGAGAACTATTATCGGCTAACAGTGTGCTGGTCTCTAACCTGAACCTTTCTACCTGGTCAAGAGGCCTCTACAAAGAATGAGGAGCAGGAAGGGCACTGAGGAATGTGGGGACAGAGTAACCAGCAGAGGGAGCGTTACCAAAGTAAGTAGCTTGTTCTTCTTATGGATATTTCTAATCACTAGAATAGATATCAGCACAATACCTCATAACAGCAGAGGGTCTGGAGCATGAACTCGGACCAAAACGTCCTGCAGGACCGAACAAGCGAAGTGACCCGCTCATTGGACCTGGCCGTCAGGGCAGTAGGGCTCCACCCATGTCACAGCCTGACAGATATCGGGAACAGGCACCTCTTGTGCATAGGACACTAACATCCTTGGCCCTCAGGCCCTCGGGGAGGTGGGGGAGAGGAGAATGGGGGCAGAGGAGTCGTTTTTTTGCTGGTGCTGAACACATTTTTAATGCAGAGGACTATCCACATTGACAGGGTTTTATTTTGCACCGCACTGCCCATCTCTGCACCTGAAAAGCAGACAAAGACCTGATGGTCTATCTGGTGATCTTTCGTCCGAGGGATGTAAAATCTAAAGTTGGACCAAGGCAATGAAGCCTTTCCTTCTCTTTTGAGGAAGAGTGAAGAATGTTGGCAAGGTGACTGATTCATCAACATGAAAGGGCATCATGACCTTAGTGAAGAAAGCTACCGGGGTCCTTAAGCCCAACTTGTCCAAGAACAAGGCAGTGTAAGGAGGTTGTACCAAAGCGCTTGCAGCACACTCACATGGCATGCAGACATGATGGTGGTAAGGAAGACTATTTTCAGCCTCAAGAGCCCCGAGGGCATCATAGATGACTTCATTGTATATATAACCTTGTGTGCGTTGCTTTTTCCCGCTGTATATATTCCTTCACGTGTCACTAGTGCCGTTCACCTCTCACGAGCAATTGTGCGCAGCACCACAGTTTATATGACATTTAAGGTAAGTGCAATTTTGATGGTTTGTTTAATTATTCAGGTTTAGATCGTATAATATAATGAAATATATGTGGAAAGCATTTCCTTAAACCTTTTCGCTTTAAACTCTTGTTTCCCTGTGCCCCCTCACCCTTTCCCAGCAATTTATTGTGCATCTTAATTTTTCCCTACCAAACGATACCCCTCGAGACATCGTCTATGCTATACAATATTTACCCTGGTCTCTATCGGGTTTACGGGTAACCTCCTGTAGTCCTGTAGTCTGTTACTAAAGAGCCCTAAAGAGCAGCTTGGCGTAGGCTCAAAGAGTGTACACATAAGGACTGTCAAGACTAGGTGAACAAGCATTAAAAAACGCAATAGGTCTCGCCTTTCATTAAATTAAAGCCATTTGCTTTGCTATACAATACCATTAGCAAAGCAAATGGCTTTAATTTAATCAAAGGCGAGACCTATTGCATTTTCAATGCTTGTTCTATTTGTGTAACTCTCCCATGTTCTCTCCCCGTACAATCCTTGCCAAACATACCTCCTACCTGCATCTGCGAATATATTTAGTGAGGGCCGAGGAACCTTAATCTTCTTTTAGTTGCACCCACCTTCTTATCCCCCAACCGCGTGACTCCGCTTTGGGATCAAATAGATTTTGTCCTAGTCTTTCATGCACCTGTCTAATGTTCCTCCTATTGTAGCTGTGCTGGCAGCTTCTTGCACCCTCCTCCTTGCCCTGACTCCTTCAGATGACGTGGGTCTGTGCTGTGCATGCCCACCTCTTCCAAATTTGGCTGCATTCAATTCTGCCTTCATCACTGTGGTGTGTCAGCAGTGGTGTGTCAGCAGTGAAGTGCACAGCAGCGGCGTGTGTCAGCAGCGGCGTGTGTCAGCAGTGGCGTGTGTCAGCAGCGGCGTGTGTCAGCAGCGGCGTGTGTCAGCAGCGGCGTGTGTCAGCAGCGGTGTGTGTCAGCAGCAGGGTGTGTCAGCAGCAGGGTGAGTCAGCAGCAGGGTGTGTCAGCAGCAGGGTGTGTCAGCAGCAGGGTGTCAGCAGTGGTGTGTCAGCAAACGTATGCAATTGTTAAATAAATAAATAAATAAATAAATAAATAAATAAATAAAGGGCAGCAAGTCAATATTAAACTAGGCCTGGGCGGTAAATTCCGCTCGCGGAATTTGGGTAATTCTGTGTTCCGCGTAGAATGCAGAATTGCCCAAATTTTGCGTTTCGCGTCTTCGCTGAATTTTTGGCTTGTTCACGTTCTCAAAATGCGTGTTTGCAAAATATTTCCCCCCAAGCACGCAAACAGCGTTCGCGAACAGGAAAAAAGCAAATCGAACAAGCAATTCCGCGTGTTCGTGGAATTTCTGCGTGCTCGCGGAGATTTTCTACTGTTTTGCGGCGCTTAGCGGAGCTGCGCAGAGCGTGACTACGCAAATTCTGCCCACCCCTATATTAAACCCACCATCTCACGTCGCCAGTAAAAGATCCAGTCCCGCTGGGCGTGGTCTAAAAAGGACAGGGTGGCAACCACTAGGGGCTAAAAACCCTCCGGCACAATCAACAAAGTCTGTTCTGAATAATATATGAAAACAAACGACGCATACCAATCAAATTTGCAGGCGGAGCTGAGACAGAACTTCTAGAACCGTATCTATTCCAACAAGCACTCGCATGGCGAAAGCATCGCACGCGCTGCTAACGCCAGGCGAGACCTAAAAACCCACAGGGGCATTACAAAGGGTATGGGTGGAAACATATGTCCTTAACCTTTCATGAAATGCGTGACCACAGCAAGACCTTCCTGGGATAAGGACAGAAAAAACAAAAGGACATCAGAAAGTTTGCCATGCAAGGGTTCGGTGTTTCGGGTGCCAAACCAGGCAACACCCAGCGAAGATAGAAGTCATGGAGGAGTGTCTGCCAGCAAGGACAATATCCACCAACTCAATAGGAAATGCAAGAATATTTAGCTACCACTGTTACATCTCCATGCATGGAAGTTTAAATTGTAGGGATGTGTATGGAGATTTAAATTGTAGGGATATGTATGCAGGATCTTGCCCTACTGCTGAGGTAGGAGTTCAGATCAAAGCAGAAGTCTGATAGGAGGTAAAATGCTCACATTCTAAAGGCTTTGAGTATCACACTCTCCTTGTCAAGTGGCAATCAAGATGACTTTGGACTGGAACTTCCTAATCTTCTTCAAAAACAGGTGAGATTTGCAGGTGAAAGTTAAGGAGTCCCTTGCTCCATTCCATCTGGAATTAGTTTCATAAGGATCGCCATAGAGGAGACTCCAGCACCCAGAATTAATGACGCGGTGCATTCTCAGTGGTGGCGACAGATCTAGCCAGGGCTCCCCCCGTGTGCGAAGAGGCCCTCCACCACCTCGTGATGGACATGCCACTTGTGATCTGCCAGACAGCACTAGCTCAGTTCATCTACTCTGGTGCTCATGGACCCTACCAGGAGGTTGGTGACCAGGAAGATGCTTTCCTAGCACCGTGCCCACCGAGATTCATAACTGACCTCAAAACTACAATTGGAAGTATCCATAAGAAGGAGTCAATTTAATGGACTTTTTCTGCATCCGAGAGGCCATTTAGTCTTTGTGAACTTTTGTTTTGATTTTATCCATCAACGGCCTTCCAAGACTGCATTGTTTCAAAGTGTTTTCATGTCTGTTTTTTGGATCAATGGCCTTTGATGTCTTTTAGTGCTCATAAACTTCAAGATAATTTCCTCAGCTCAATGGTCATCTTTTGGAGCTGTACTTTGACTTATCCCTGCTTGTGCCCTTTTTTTTTGACCCAGAGCGGGCATTTTTCTTTAAACTGAATTTTCAAATGATGAAACATTTGTAGGAATTTAGCTCTTTATATGATATACCAAGAAGAGGCATGTCATGCATTGAGTCAAGGTATTCCCTTATGAGTAGACAGGGGTGTGCTGTAGCAATCCCAAGGTTCTCTTCTAGTGGGTGGTGTGGTCGAGCAGCTTTAGGCTGATCGGAGTGTAGACATCTGCAGAATACACACACAGTCAAAAAATGATGCACACGACTCAATAAGGAGAGCCACACCAATTTATAAAAACAACACACACACACTATCTACTGGCGGTCGCCAATAGATAGTTATAGTTAGGACCTATTTTCCATAGGAAATCCGCAACATTCTATTGGGAATATCTTTGGCGCCGATTGACGAATCTTCGCGAAATTCTTTTGTCCAGCTCCGCTCCGCTCCTACCCTTTGCGGTGATCCGTGAAGTGGGGGCCGAGAAAAAAGGGGGGTCCCAAAACGCGTTTTCCCCATGCAATTTCCCATAGGATCTGTTCTCGCAGCTACAGCCCGAACCGCTGAACGGAATGACACCAAATTTGGCAAAGAGGTAGTCCTCAGTTAGGACTCGTGCCTTTTGCATATTTGGTGTGAATCTGTTCAGTAGTTCCTGAGAAAATTAGGGTAAAAAAGTAAGTGATATGTATGGCCGCGGAGGATCCGCGGACCGTACCCGCACGGTAAGCTCACCCTCCCCGAACGGAGCACGCACCCTCCTGATCGCGCGCTGAATGCTAATTGGCTGTCGAGCGTCTCTCTACATTCGAAACCAGGAACTGTTGGCGGCCATTTTCTGCCTCGGTAGAAGCGAGGCTGAAGATGGAAGGGGAATAAGTGTGTAAAAGATATAAAGGGGGCAGAGTGGAAATACTCTGACCCTCTAGATCTGCTTAGGGGGTCCCAGAAGGACCCCCTGTGGCCCCCCTTTTAAAAAAAAAAAAAAAGCGGCGATATGCGCGCACGGTGCGCGCATCCTATTGCGTTGGATGCACGGATTCTCTCGCGGTGGGTGCGCAGATCCACGGCAACGTTTTTTGAAAAACGACAAGAAATCATTGGTTGTATAACAACTTTCTACACTGAAAGGTAGGGTGTATATTTTTGTTTTTTAAAGGTATGATTGTTATTGGTTAACAACATTATATATGATAAGCTGATATGTTGAAAAGTCAAGCACACTTCCTGTCTTGTGTAGGAACATTGTGTGCTGAACTTGTGACCTGTGAGCTCAGTGCAGTGTTCCATGACCTGTTTCTATGGTAACAGGCAGAAGGCAGATTGGGGGAAGGGTTGAAATGTATTTCAGTTGGAAAGGGTTGAAATGTTTAACCAAAAATGTGTGTTTGCTTTTGAGTTTGTGCGAAGGATTGTGATTTGATGTTTACATGTATATGTGTGGAAAATGAAAGGGAAACTTTTCCATTCTTTGCTTTTGCTGAGAGGTGCACAGTGCAGAGTTTCTGTAAAATAAAATATGGTGAGTGATTGATATACTCCTTAATCTACAAAAGAACTTGAAAGATGAGTTATTTAATTGTGAGGGGATGTATGTAGACTATTTTGATTTTAATCAGACTAATGTATTTTTCCTGCTAAAGTGTAGGGAGTACTTTTTTTCTCTACAATGTGTGTGCATGTAGAAACCATTCTGCGATAGGCATTTGTGTTTATGTGTTTGTAGACAGATAACTGTGCAGTTTTTATATTTTGGTAGAATTAGAAACCAGTCCAGTCATTGTTTATGAATTTGTGAAATGAGTTAGGTTAGGTTTCTATACTAAAATGTAGTACTACTTCTAGATGTGTTTTGATATAGTGCAAGGGATAGTGTTTGTCTAGAATCACACAGTGAGTTTGTGTGCATTTGGGAACCACTGTGAGAGAAGCATTTGGTAATATTGTGTATTTGCTGACAGATAACTGTTTTAAAACCAGTCAGGTTGTCAAGTTTTAGTAGCATTAGAAGACAGTTATGCCTTATGCTTTCATTAAATGAGTGAGGCATTGACAGTAAATTGCAGTCGTGAAATATGTAGATTGTGTGCAGTTCCCTTACCACTTGCACTGTAGTGAATGAGTTTTGGTAAGCTCATAGGGATAGTGGTGCTTGTCTAGAATCACACTGTGAGTTAGTGTGTATTTGGGATCAGTGTGAGAGAATTATTTGGTAACATCATGTATTTGCTGACAGATAACTGTTTTAAAATCTGTCATGTCGTGAAGTTTTAGTAGCATTAGAATCCAGTGTTTGCTTATATGTTGATTAAATGAGTCATGCTTTGACACTGATGTGCTGTACTTAAATATGTAGATTGTGTGCAGTACCATTAACTCTTCCAGACTAGTGAATTGAGTTTTGGTAAACTCCTAGGATAGTGTTGCTTGTCTAAAATCACACTGAGTCTGTGTGCATTTGGGTAAGGATTGTGAGAGAAGCATTTGGTAACATCGTGTATTTGCTGACAGATAACTGTTTTAAAACCTGTCATGTTGTCAAGTTTTAATAGCATTAGAAGACAGTTATGGCTTATGCTTTCATTATATGAGTCAGTCATTGACAGTAAATTGCAGTCGTGAAATATGTAGATTGTGTGCAGTTCCCTTATCACTTCCAGTGTAGTGAATGAGTTTTGGTAAACTCCTAGGGATACTGGTGCTTGTCTAGAATCACACTGCGAGTCTTTGTGCATTTGGGATCACTGTGAGAGAAGCATTTGGTAACATCGTGTATTTGCTGACATATACCGGTTTTAAAACCGGTCATGTTGTGAAGTTTTAGTAGCATTAGAAGCCAGTCTTTGCTTATGCTTTGATTAAATGAGTCAGGCTTTGACACAAAAGTGCAGTCCTGAAATATGAAGATTGTGTGCAGTTCGCTTACCACTTCCACAGTAGTGAATGATTTTTGGTAAACTCCTAGGTATAGTGATTGTTGTCTAGAATTACACTGAGTCTGTGTGCATTTGAGAACCACTGTGAGAGAAGCATTTGGTAACATCGTGTGTTTGCTGACAGATAACTAATTTAAAACCTCTCATGTTGTCAAGTTTTAGTAGCATTAGAAGCTAGTCTTTGCTTATGCATTGATAAAATGAGTCAGGGTTTGACACTAAGGTGCAGTACCATGTACTATTCTGTTCACTGTGGCAGAACTGAAAATGTAAAAGTTTTACCAAAGCACTGTCCTAGAAGTAGTCTGATTATTTAGTCAGTTTCTAAGAACCAAATAGATTGCTTCAAATAAAAGTGTTCTGACATACTATACACTTGTCTTTTACACCTTCAATTCCCTAGTCAGTATCCATACACTTCCAGGAAACATCCTGTCACTCCCTGTGCAGTCCTCTAGAGACCCATTCAACAGCATGTACTAATCCATTGACTGTGCCAAAACTCAAACACTTATAAATTCACCTAGACACTCTCTTTCCAGTACTCTAATGATTCAGTCACTGCCTAAGTATTCATGCACTGAGCCGGGTCTTAGCACATGGACTACGTCAAACCCATATCCACTATGCATGCAGTCCTCTAACCACCTACACACTTATCTTTCACACCTTCAATTCCCCAGTCAGTATCCGTTCACTTCCAGCAAACACCCTGTCATTGCCGTTGCACTCCTCTAGTGACCCATTCAGCATCATGTACTAATCCATTCACAGCCCCAAACCCTAATAAATTCACCCAGGCACTCTCCTTGCAGTACTCTAATCATTCAGTCAGTACCCAAGTACTCATCCAGTGACCCAGGCCTTAGTATATGGACTGCTTCAAACCCTTATCCTCTATGTATGCAGTCCTCTAACCACCTACACAATTGTCTTTCACACCTTCAATTCCCTAGTCAGTATCCATACACTTCCAGGAAATACCCTGTCACTCTCTTTGCAGTCCTCTAGTGACCCATTCAGCACCATGTACTAATCCATTCACTGTGCTAAAACCCAAACACTTATAAATTCACCAAGATATTATCTTTGCAGTACTCTAATCATTTAGTCAGTGCCTAAGTATTCATACACTGAGCCAGGCCTTAGCACATGGACAGCTTCAAACCCCTATGCACTATGCATGCAGTCTTCTAACCACCTTGACACTTGTCTTTCACACTTTCAATTTCCTAGTCAGTATCCATACAGTCCAGCACTTGTCACTGCCTTTGCACTCCTCTAGTGACCCATTCAGTACCAAGTACTAATCTATTCCCTGTGCGAAAAGCCTAGCACTTATAAATTCACCTAGGCACTCTCCTTGCTGTACGATAATCATTCAGTCAGTACCCAAGTAGTCATGCAGTGAGCCAGGCCTTAGCACATGGACTGCTTTAAATGCCTATGCAGTATGGATGCAGTCCTTTAATCACCTACACAGTTGTGTTTCACACCTTCTATTCCCTAGTTAGTATTCATACTCTTCTAGCAAACACCCTGTGAGTCACCCAGTGTGTCTCCTTATAGTACTGTAATCATTTAGTCAGTTAGCATGTAGTCTTTTAGTGAGGTAGGCTTTAGGGCATGAACTGCTTCAAAGTAGTATGCACTATGCATGTAGTGTTTTAATGATCGTCACACTTGTGGTTCAGGGCTATAGTTTCATAGTCAGTTTTTATATAAAATGTGTTTGTACAGTAATGGAATAGTATAAATTTGAAAGTTATTAATATACATTTATTTGTCATTCTTTTTTTACAGATACAGAACAGGAGTGTTTCTCATCTGTTTGCACTCTTCTCGTGCAAGATTGTTTGGATGAAGGGTCCTTAGGTGTTTCATCATACTTGCTGTGCCGCACGAGTATTTTTCGTTAGGATCTCCTCGTAACAGAACTCTTTGGCAAATCTTGCGAGTGACGAAGGTGGCATTGGTCTTGGTTTGCTCCTTGGAAAAAGTAAAACATTTCCTCACCACTGAAGAAAAACGTTGGTGGTGTGGTGCCTTCTGCAAAACATTTTCTTCAGATTCTGTAAATATTTTAATGCGGCAACATTTACAGTTTTTGTAAGATAAACTTATAAAATTTTGTTAGCTGTATGCATTTTATATACCTGTGATTTGTTTGTGGTATTTTGTTGAGAATACCTTGTTTTTTTTTTTTTTTTTTTAACAATCTTTCTTATTTTCCAGGTCTGTCGTCGACATCCATTGTCCCCACAGTAGTGTTCCGCCTTTTTGTTTTTAGGTCTCGCCTGACCCAGCGCATGCGCTGGTCTGGCGAGACTTATTGAGAGGGCTCCAAAAAGGGCTACCAGGCCAGCCTAGAGCTACAGTGCATGTGCGCGGGCACGCGCTCCACTTTTACCGCGATTACTTTCACTTTAGCGGCTGCACGGCCGCTTTGATGTTTGATCGCGATCACTTTCACTTTTGCGGCCGTACGGCCGCTTGGCATAGCCAATAGGTCTCGCTTTTGGGACCTTATAAGTGTTTAGTTATGCAACTGTTGCATGGCTAATCACTTATAAGGTCCCAAAGGCGAGACCTATTGGCTATGCCAATGCTTGTTTATTATTGTGGTTACATTTTGTTTATTAGATTAGTGTTCACATATATGTTAATAAAAAGATAAAGTTTGAAAATAGTTTTTCGTTTATATATTTATTATTATAAAAAATAAAATTTGAAAAAAATGTAATAAAGTTTTTGGTTGTTCTCTTAACTGCTGTGTGACTCTTGTTCTTATTACTGCTATTTGATGGAGTCCACCATGGTGTTAAATTTTGGGGCACTTATCGCTGGAATACTGGTGATATCTGCAGTTTGCACCAACTTCTGAATAGTGTGTTAGATTTATCTCAACTTTACTTCCGTTAAAGTGCTGATAATGAAATGGAGAGTAGCCGTTCCCGTGCAAAAAGACACGAGGTGCACCTTTCCGATTTATTCTAAATACCAAAATCCTGTATTGAATTGCACTGAGGTATTGGCTGCACTTACAGTGTACACACAAAATCTATTAAGAAATCTCATTGTATTTATATTGATTGGGAATAGTGCGTCAGGTGCTGGATCTTGATGAGATACACTGCTCAGTTTGTATATTGTTCTGCACACGAAAAAAATCACATCACAACTTTCACACCAATTGCAATGCGAAACAAATTCCGGCGATAAGACACGTTAGTACCAGGGATTTTACACCTGCTTTCTGCTGGTGTTAAGCAGGACAACTACCTGCACCATGAAAGGGAACACAGCCAAGAGCCACACCAGAACACCCACAGGTACCATAGAGTCAATGAGCATGATACAGGGATACCCTACATCTGAACAACTCCAGGACCGCCAATGCCCCCCAAACCCACATCTTAGTAAATGTGTCCCTGTGGTAATTGTCTTAGCATGATAGGCACGAGCCCTGCAACATCACAGTGTGCTGTCACCTCAGCGTTGGCAGTGAGCCTGGATGCGTAGCTACGCACGCATCCTCCTGCATGCACAACTGGCGTGTGCTGGTCTGGGGTTCACAGGTGAGTGCAGGGGTGTGCCTATCCGGCAAGGGGAACGGGGTGTCTCGGACATGTCCGTGTACAGGAAGTGCGGTAAGTGTGTCTCTGTGTTCTGGTGTGGCCTGCTACAAGAGCCGCAGCAGTTGATGTTGTAAACTAGCATGCACCACCTCCAAACGGCACTGTGATGTTGTAGTTGGAATGTAGCAGGACATGCGCAAATAGGCATTACAATGGTGTGCCGTCCGAGTGCACGAGATACAACAGCGCACCGTACAAAAGTGTGGGGGCTCATGGGAGGGAGGTGCAGCCGTTTGGCAACATAACACACAGTGAACTCGACCATGTGTGACATGCTGGGCATCTCATCCATGATGACCACAGTCGCAGACATCCCACAACACCAACGACTGGCCTTTGTACACATCCTGTATGAATGCAGCGTGGTTTTCACTTCTATGCTCGTTCAGTGGTGTGATGTTGGCGGGTTGTGTGACTTGTGCTGCTTGTTGGTGTGTTTCATTTTGGCCATGGTGTGAGAAGGTGTACTAATTTATCACATAGATGACATCATCAGTGATGTCATCAGTGATATCACTGACCATGTCATGAGTGATGTAATATGTGACGTCATCAGCAGTGCATTGCGGGGGCGCGAGTTATAGTTAGCTGAACTAACTATAACAGGGGAATTTCTAGGGTTTTGTACGAGGGAAATGTCCAGCTAACTATAACGCCCCTGAAACCTATGGTTTTTTCAGTGAATATATATATTATCTACTGGCGGTCGCCAGTAGATAGTTATAGTTAGGACCGTGTTTCCATAGGAAATATCAAAATTCTATTTTGAATAACTTTGGCGCCGGTTGACGAATCCTTGTGAAATTTTCAAATTAGGTGGGGCGCTCCGCTCGTACCCTAAAAGTCTCGGGGGGATTCATCAAGCGGGGGCCCAGAAAAAAGGGGGGTCCCAAAACGCATTTTCCCCATGCATTTTTCCATAGGGACCTTTAGTCCAAGGTACAGCCCGAACGGCTGAACAGAATTATTTGAAATTTGGCAAAGAGAAAGTCCTTAGGTCAGAGATGTGCCTTTTGAATTTCTGGAGTCAATCTGTTCAGTAGTTCCTGAGAAAATTGCAGTTAAATGTACATACATATCTATAGCCGCGCACCGTACGGGTACCGTACGCGCACGCTGCCGTGCGCGAGCGTATTTCTGATTGGTGGTTACATGACAGTAAACATTCCAGTCGGTCGAAATCAGGAAGTGTCGGCCGCCATTTTGTGTGTCTAGCAAAGAAAAACAAAGGTGAAGAACGTGAAAAGGGGGCAAGGTAGAGAGTTGCAGACCCCCTAGCCTTTGTCAGGGGGTCCAAGAAGGACCCAGAAGTGTGAAAAATACATTTTTAATTTTTTTTTTTAAATCGCGGGGTACGCGTACTGTGCGCGTACGGCGTTAAAAAAAATAAAAAAATATAGAATTAACAATCAAAATTAAATGTTTAGATGTTAGGTGGCTCTAAAAAGAGCCATTGTGATTATGAAGTGTTTTTTTGGTACCTACAAGTAAGTACCGATGCAGAGTCTAAAGTTCAAGAGGAAGACTCTGTTCCCTTCATCATTGAAATGTACACCGTCACCTCTATAAATGTCTTGCATGTTGTAACGCAAGTTGTTGTGGTATATAGAACCCATACCATAGTCTCTGAGGAAAGCAGAAACAGACTTATTGACGTGCTTTCTTTCTTTGTCAATCTGCGGACAAAATTGTTTGGACCAGTTCCACTTTTGCCTTTGGCATATATTAGAATATACAAAGGCAGTTTGTGGAAAAAGTGACATCAATTGCACAAAGGTGTCCTTAACAAGCATTTCCAGACCTACCCCAGTTAAGGTGCCTAGGTAATTTCCACCACAGTGCACAATAATAAGGTTAGACTGTGGGAGATGTAGAAAGGTTTTCACCAAAGGCATTAATTGGTGCCACTTTAACCCTCTCTGACCAATCCATTTAATGTCTACATTTGGCAAAGCAAGGTCTTTCACAATTCCTCTTTTTTCTGCAAACTTTTCACTCCAGAAGACATAACTATGACCTACAATCCACACTGTGAACATCTTTCAAGGAGATCTGGATGCACTCAGAAGGTGTCTTTCAGTAGAATGGCAATATGAAAAGAAAGATAGTTGTAAAATGGAGGCTAACATACTTTTTTTTTTTTTTTAAAAGAACAGATTGGCTGATTCAAACCATTTTACAGTTAAAACTAGGCTGTATGTTTAGATTTTTACAAGCATGTTTTGTATTGGTTCAGAAAAATGTGTACCCACAGAACATTACTTTGGATTTGCTGTTAGGTTTGAAAAGTCAAGCACTCTTGCTCTAAGGATTAGAAACATTGTGTGTTGAACTTATGACCTCTCTGCTCACACCAGTGTTCCATGACCTGTTGCTATGGTAGCAGGCAGAAGTCATGTTGGGGGAAGGGGTCATTTGGAAAGGGTTGAAATTTCCAACCAATAGAAATGTGTGTTTCCATTTGAAAAAATGTGGGAAGCACTGTGATTTGGAGTTAACATGTATATGTGTGAAAAAAGAGAGGGAAACTGCCATTAACTGGTTCTGGTGAGAGGAGAGAGGTGTACAGCTCAGAGATTGTTGCTGTGATAATCTGCTGTTTGAGTGCAACATTTCTTTCTGAACTAACTACTTTTAAAGGTGAGTTATGAATTTAGAGGGAATGTATGTGGTGCATTTTGATATAAATAATAGAAATGTGATTCTTCTTTTAAAGTTGTGTTTCACATTTTGTGTTTTGGGAGATATTTAGCTGTCTTGAACTTGTAAGATATTATTGAGTATGTCTTCACCATACGTTAAGGTGTACTGGTATCACCCAGGAATACTGTTTTCTGCCTAGAATCACACCCTGAGACAGTGTGCACACAGAAATTGTTATCAGAGATTTAATTTGTGTTGCTCTTACTCGGTTAGCCTTGCACTCGCAGGATAGGGGCAGTTTGTTTTCTTGAACTGTGATGGTTAGCATTCAGCAGAAATCACTTTCTCACAAATGAGAGGCAAATGCTAACACATTTGAAATTAACATGGAACATTTTCCTTCCACTTTTAAAGTTGCGTTTTATATTTTATGATAAGGAAGATATTTAAGTGCCTTGAACTTGTAAGATATTGTGGAGTATGTCTTCTCTAGAAGTTAAGGTGTACTGGTATCACCCAGGAATACTGTTTTCTGCCTAGAATCACACCATGAGTTTGTGTGCACAAAGGAATTGTTGTCAGAGATTTAATTTGTGTTGGTCTGGTTCTGTAAGAATGGCATTCGTAGGAAAGGGGCAGCTTGTTTTTTAGAACTGTGATGGTTTGTATTCAGCATAAAAAAGCTGTTTGGGCATGTGCTCTTTTCTATTTCTGAAAATGTCTTCTCTGGAAGTTAAGGTGTACTGGTATCACCCAGGAATATTGTTTTCTGCCTAGAATCACACCATGAGTCTGTGCACACACAGGAATTGTTGCCAGAGATTCAATTCGTGTTATTCTGGTTCTTTTAGAATTGCATTCGTAGGAAAGGGGCAGCTTGTTTTCTTGAACTGTGATGGCTAGCATTCAGCTCAAATTAATATGTCACAAATTAGAGGGCAATGCTAACACATTTGACATCAACATGGTAGATTTTCCTTCCACTCCTGCAATGGGTCATGTAGTTTGTACATGTTCAAAAGTCCTATTAACCCTTACCACACATGTAGTGTTACATACATGTATCCTGTGTTTATGCAGTTGTGCAAGCGTCCATGCAGATCTCTCTTGCACCTGACAGTAGACAGTCTCCAGAAGCACACTCTTAGCATAGAGCAAGCTGTTCCTCATGTACAGTCATGCTTACTATTCAGCGCTGTGTGGTGTTTCAGATAGCAGTGAGTAACGCTAATACATTGAACATCACCAAGGCTCATTTCTTTGCTAGAGTGTAGTACGTCATTCAGGTTGCACATGTTCATGGTCTCAAAAAGCTGTTTGGGCATGTGCTCTTTTCTGAAAAATATAATGAAAATGTGTCAGACTGTTAGAGTAATTATCACTTGCTCTACCACAGTAGTAAGTGTGCTTTCAAATTGCAAATCAAATTTCCTTTTCTGCCTAGAATCGCACCATGAGTCTGTGCGCACACAGGAATTGTTGTCAGAGATTCAATTCGTGTTGCTCTGGTTCTTTTAGAATTGCATTCGTAGGAAAGTGGAAGCTTGTTTTCTTGAACTGTGATGGCTAGCATTCAGCCCAAATTAATATGTCACAAATGAGAGGGCAATGCTAACACATTTGACATCAACATGGTAGATTTTCCTTCCACTCCTGCAATGGGTCATGTAGTTTGTACATGTTCAAAAGTCGTATTAACCCTTACCACACATGTAGTGTTACATGCATGTCTCCAGTGTTTATGCAGTTGTGCAAGCGTCCATGCAGATCTCTCTTGCACCTGACAGTAGACAGTCTCCAGAAGCACACTCTTAGCAGAGAGCAAGCTGTTTCTCATGTATAGTCATGCTTACTATTCAGCGCTGTGTGGTGTTTCAGATAGCAGTGAGTAACGCTAATACATTGTACATCATCAAGGCTCATTTCCTTTGCTAGAGTGTAGTATGTCATTCAGGTTGCACATGTTCATGGTCTCAAAAAGCTGTTTGGGCATGCGCTCTTTTCTATTTCTGAAAAATATAATGAAAATGTGTCAGACTGTTAGAGTAATTATCACTTGCTCTACCACAGTAGTAAGTGTGCTTTCAAATTGCAAATCAAATTTCGTTTTCTGCCTAGAATCACACCATGAGTCTGTGCACACACAGGAATTGTTGTCAGAGATTTAATTTGTGTTACTCTGGTTCTTTTAGAATTGCATTCGTAGGAAAGGGGAAGCTTTAATTCGTGTTGGTTTTCTTGTGTTTTTCACTTGTAGGAAAGGGGTAGATAGTATTATAAGATTTGAAAAGCTCAAAAAAATATAGTAATACATTTAAATTACATAAAGGTATTTTTTTTTAGTTTCTTTCAGGTATTGCTGACCAACAGTGAAATAAATTAAAGATGCCTATAAAATCAAGAAAGAGAAAAGAACAGAAAAAACATTTATATTTGAAGACAACTGGAGGACCCAAATTAGTTGAAGATCCTCATGTTGGAAAAAAGAAAAAGTCTTCTGGTAAGCAAACTAAGGATTTTTATTAAAAATATCTTCAAAAAAAAAAAGAACAAATTGAAAAATGTCCCCACTGCAAATAGTGTTTCAAGTAGAAAACAGGACAAAAGTGAGAAATTACAAAATGCTAATGTACAATCAGAAGCAATAAAGATTGACTTAAAAAGAAAAATAGCATTTAAAGACATTCGTAGAAAAATGTTCCAGAGAAGAGTGATGTCAAATTTGCTAAAGGATGTGAAAAAATATAAGAAGAAAGCGAAATTTTATAAGCGAAAGAAAGATATTGAATCAATTGTAGCTAAGGCTTTAGATTTGAAAAGAAAACTATTCATTTTAATTTTGAACAGGATCCGTACATTAGATAAAATGGTCAATGTAATTAAGTCACAAAGCAAAACGAAAAGAGTAGTGAAAAGAAATAACTTTTGTAAAGTGTTTTTAGGAGAATGGATGCATAGTTCAAGTACTGAACCATTTTTTAATGAAGAGAGTTATCTTCAAAGTAATAGTTTGCTGCATGCAGTTGACACCAGAGGTCGTGCTTATGAAGTGAAAGATGGTTGTGTAATGGAAAAGGAGAAAATGGTTCCAAGAAATGAGGAAGAAGTGATAGCTGATGAGGTTATGGGGAGACGTCCTAAAGCCCCAGTGTACACTTGGAATTGTAGTAGTATTTGTACTGTACGACAAGAATCTATTGATAAATTACGTGAGTTTCTAAGAGAATATAGTAAAAAAAGTGTTAAACAGAAGATTAAGGCGCTTCAAAGACTAGATCCATGTAGAGTGAGAGAGAATACTGGTTTGAAAGGACATTCTCTGGCTTGTCTTTCTAGGAAAGTTTGCCAAAGTGTTTTTCACCATTTTAGGATGCTGGCAGTTCATCATACTGAAATGAGAAAGTTTGTGAGAAGATTGTATTTTGCTAAAAGTCCAGCACAAAAGTTAAATGAGTTGAATAGGGCTCTGTTCCGTGGATCTGTATCAGATGTAGAGAAGGTTACTGATGAAATTCAGTTTTGTTACTTTGGTCCGGAACAAGAAAGTGCAGGTAATGATACAGTTATTGAAGAAAATGTGTAAGAGAATGTAGAACCCACTGTTAGTAAAAATTTTGAAGATCAAATGACAAAATTTACTATCATCTCTAATGAAAGACCAAATATTACTTGTATTTGTTGCCGGAGAAGCCATTACAAAATTCAAACAAGAAATGTTGATCTGTATAAAAAAAAGTGAAAATGAAGATAATTAGAAGTGGAAGGATTTTGCAACATATATATTTCTGGAAAATAGTTTTGATTTGGGTGAAGATCAGCGTATTTGTAAATACTGTTATAACAAGTTAGAAGAAAATAGAATGCCAGCCAGAGCTGTACATAATAATTTAGAATTGGTTGATATTCCTGCAGAACTTTCTGATTTAAATACGTATGAGTCTATACTCATTCAATGTGTCCATCCGTTTCAGACCATAGTGCGTATGGAGCCAAAAACAGGTAAATTACCTCCTTCGGATTTACAAAGAGGTTTAAAAGGAAGAGTTGTCTATTTGCCATTGGATTTGAAAAAAAATATGGAACCAATTGATGCAGATAGATTGGAAACTGAATCATTAGTTATTCTGGTTAATGGAGTACCAACAAAGAAAAAGAAAATTTGGCAGGAGCTGGTAGATGTACGAAAAGTACAAAGAGCAAATTTATATTTGAAAAGAAATAATAAATGGTATGAAACAATTTATATGGATGAAGATGAAGAAGTGAGTGTATGGGAGGAGAGTTTGGAAGCTCGTTGTTTTCCCCAGCTGTTTCCTACAGGAAAAGGTGGACGATATGATGAACGCCCAGTACAGATTCCTGCTTCTGAGTATCGGACTACAAGATTATATGCAGAAGATCCAAGATTTCGTCAAAGTATTCCTTATTTGTTCCATCTTTTATTTGAAAGTGACTTGTCAGCACTATCTTATGCATTAAATCACATTTTGAAAACTGGAGTACATCTACATAATGTGTCTGCAAAGGATTTTATGAACAAAGTGCAACAGCGAGATGATCATTTGGAATCTCAATTAATTAATCTAATGGCTTGTCAGCGTGGGACAAATGAATATTGGTACCGACGTCATGGAGAATTGAAATGTATGTTACAAAATTTAGGAACTCCTACATGGTTACTCACCCTAAGCTGTGCTGAGTACGCTTGGGATGATCTTCTGGATTTTCTTCGAGAGGCAAATTCAAATATTGAAAACATCCAATACAAGACAGCAGGAGAATTGTGCTCATTGGATCCGGTTAATGTTTGCAGATATTTCAATCATAGATTTGAGGCTATGATGTCCTTCATCTGCAATAAAAAAAAATCCACCTCTTGGAGAAGTTGTGGATTTCTTTTGGAGAAAAGAGTACCAAGCAAGAGGTGCTCCTCATATTTATATGCTGTTGTGGATCAAGGATGCCCCAAAATTTGGAACAGATTCTGATGATGCAGTTTTAAGTTTCATCGAAGAATATGCAACATGTGCTATACCTAAAAGCACAGAAGAGAAAAACTTAAAAGAGCAAGTTTTACGTTTCCAAAGTCATCGGTGTGGAAAATACTGTCGACGAAAGTATAAGAGTTAAGAACAATTCTACACAAAATGTCGATTTGGATTTCCACGACCTGTTCTTTCAAAAGGAAGAGTCAGCAGTTTTATGTCAGCTGTGCGACATACTATTACAAGAAAATCTCCCAAAAATACGTACAACCTAAGAAGAAAAGAAGAGTCAAAATATATAAATGACTACAACCCAGTCATTTTATCCATGTGGAATGCTAACATGGATATACAGTATGTTGCTGACAATTCTATTGCTGTTGCTCGGTATGTCACATCTTACATCACTAAATCTGAGAAAACGGAATTGAAGGAAATGTGGGAAGAGATTTCTCACGAGAAGACTGTCAGTAAGAAGCTATACAGTTTCAGTTTAAAGATTTTATCACATCGAGAAATTGGATCTTACGAATGCTCAGATAGGTCATCATCTGCAAGTCTGTACTCCAAATCCAGAAGAATAATTTGGGTAAGTTTAGGCCTTGCAGGAATGCGAAATCGGGTACTGAAATCTGTTGGAGAAATTGAATATTTGGCAGAGAACGACCCGGAAAGTACAGATATTTTGAAATCAAACATGTTGGACACATATTACCCAAAAAGAAGTCGTCATCTTGAGAACATGTGTCTCTATGAAGTGCTGCAGAACTACATTTTTACACGGAAAGCCACAGAAGACATCAACAATGGAAAACATAAAGTCATTGGTGAGGAAGGATGTTTGGTGAAGCAAACAAAAGGAAGTTTGATTAATCACAGGAAGCGGAGTTGCGACACTCCTGACAAAAAGGAATTTTACTACTTAGCACTTTTACAGCTGTTTAAACCATGGCGTTCAGAGGATGAATTACTTGGAGATTTTCACAGCTATGAAGATTCCTTTAATGCATGTAAAGATACGATTGAATGCAGTACTTTCACAAATTATGTACAAATGTTAAATGAAGAAATTGAACAGGAAGCTACAATTGCAGCTGAAGTAGCTAGAGACAGTTCTCAAGACAGCCAAAGTTCTGGAACGCTCAATCAAGATCACCTAGGACAACCAATCGTAGAAAATGAAGCAGCAATAGCAATGACTGAAGTGGAAACAGCTATGAATCAAGCTCAGGAAGATTTAATAGACTTACCAAATTTGGAACAGCAACTGAATGAAGAAGAAAAACACATTTATGAAGAAGTCACAAAAAAAATTGATCGTGGATTACTACATGAAAAGAAAGAGTGCTCATGCACATCATTTGAACCAATCAGGATGTATGTGAGTGGACAAGCTGGAACTGGAAAAAGTTTCTTAATTAAAGTCATCCGAAGCTACCTACAGCAAAAAACAGATTCAACTTTGTCTTGTGTTGTTACTGCTCCAACTGGGTTAGCAGCATAGAACATAAAAGGAATTACCTTACATCGCTTGCTAATGTTACCAGTGGAGCATGAGAACAAAATAGAATATCACAAGCTAACAGGAGAAACATGCTTCGAAGTTTCAAGAGTGTTGAAGAAGATGCAAGTTCTCATTATTGATGAGGTAAGCATGGTATCCAACTTAATGCTTGCCTTTGTGCATTTAAGAATGCAGCAAATTCTAAAGAGAGACTATGACGTGTTATTTGGAAGAAAACAAGTTATAGTTTTTGGGGATCTTCTGCAGCTCACTCCGGTTAAAGGACAACCAGTGTTTAATACTGTGACACGAAGAAGTCATTAGGAAGTATTGGTAATGCGAATATTTGGTCATTCTTTGAGTACAAAGAACTCACTACCAATATGAGGCAAGCAAACGAAGATTATGCAAGTATTCTGAAAGATATCAGAATTGGACTACTCACAGAAGTTGGCAGAGAAGCATTACAGAGTCGGTTGCTACATAATTTATTTCCAAGTGAAGAAATAGTTGCAGAGAAAATATACCAGAACATTGCAGAAAAAAAATACTGTAATCTGCTTAATGCCAACACTACGTGAATGCTCGATATTCAATGAGGAACTTTTGAAATTGGAAAAGGAAGAGATTAAGAAAATGGAAGCAGTGGACAAAATTCAGCATGAAGGAATTACTATTACATTAACAGGCAAATTTAAAAATAAATTGGATTCTCTAGAGAAGAACATTTCGAAAACAGCTGGATTAGAAAAAAATCTTTATGTTTGTATGAACTGTCGAGTATTTTTAAGAAGAAATTTGGATGTAGAAAAAGGTTTAGTGAATGGAGCTATGGGTAAAGTTGTGGGTTTTGTGAAATACCAGAAAAAAGATGGGATTGAATTTTTAAAAATAAAATTTGATCAGATTGAAGAGGTTAAAGACATTAGTCGTTGTTTAGTCCGTTTTTTGCTTGTAAAAGACTTATATGTACGTAGGAAGCAGTTTCCGTTTTCTCTAGCATATGCTGTAACTATTCACAAATCTCAAGGATTAACTGTAGATAGTGCTTTTGTAAACATTGGTTCTACTGTGTTCAAAGAAGGTATGGCATATGTTGCTTTGTCACGAGTGAAAACATTATCTGGTTTATTCATGATAGACTTTGATGACTCAAAAGTTAGTGCTGATGCAAATTGTGTAAAGGAGTATAATAGATTAAGAAGAACCTATGCTCCTCATTTAGGTCAGTATCCTGTGTTTGAAAAACGTGTTGTTTCTCGGAAAAGGAGAATTGAGAATATCTGTAATGAGGATGTACAGAAGAGAAAACAAAAGGAGAGTGATGGGATTGCAAGCAAAAAGAAAAAGGACCGTGTTCAAGAGGTTGTTGGTTGTCATTTTGAAAATAGCTCTGGTGTCAACTGCTACGCTAATGTAGTGCTGAAAGTTGTATTTTATCTTGAAAGTTTGCAAGAGCAGATAATACTAAAACATGAAAAAAGATTCTGTTCTCTGCTGAGTTTTCTTTTTGAGAAGCTGAGTAATGATAAAACTAAAATAGAAAGTGCTTCTGATGTTAGAAAACTTTTAGATGTATGTTCAGGAAGTATACAGTTTACTCAAAATGTCCAGCAAGATGCACAGGAATTCTTGATGTATATCCTTATGGTACTGGAAGAAGAAGGGGTAGAAATAGAAAATATGTTTGGTCTCTCTTATAAATGGGAACATAGTTGTGAAAACTGTTTCAACACATGCAGCTCTAATGTTGATTCAGAAAGGTTTATATATTTAACATTACCAGAGACTAAATCAGTGACTTTTAGTAAATTAGTTAAAGATGCCAATCACAACATGGAATGTTGTAAATGTAAATCAGACATGTTTTCAATGTTATTTTTAAAGAAATATGGACAGTATGTAATTTTAATGATGCAACGTTGTAGAGCTGATGGTTCAAAATTGGACACTTTAATAAAGAAGTTTACAGGACATCAATTATCAATATCTGGAAAAACTTTTGTTGCAGTTGCAATAATTTTCCATGATGGACCTTCTATAACTTCTGGTCATTACACAGTTTATCTTAAATGTGAAAAAGGCAGGACACAGTGTAATGATTCTCAATTGATTTTCAAGCAAAGTTTGCCTGCAGCATTACCAAATTCCTATTTAATTTTTCTGAAACCAAAATTTTAGATACAAATTGCAACATCTGAACAAATTATTTTTGCGACTTTATTGGATTACCATTGGATATTTCATCAAAAAAGAATTTAAAAATTACCATTTGGCCTCATGGAAAGGTAAAAATTTCTCTTGTGGACTTCGACAGATATTATTTTGGTGTATGTGCTTAAGCAACAAGAGTTACAGACGATATTTATTGCAAATATTTATTGTTTTTAGATGTTTTTATTAAATATGTTACATTTCTATAAAGGTATGTTTTACTGAGAAGAGATTCAGGGCTTTTTTTAAATAATCTTTCAGATTGTTAATTTTTTTGCCCGCTGTTAAGTGAAGAATGCAATTGGTTTCACGATTTACAGTGAAATTCAATATATTCTGAAAACAGCAAAAAAAGGCAAAAAATTGTTTTTTTAAATAAGAAAATGTGTACTGTATTCTAAAATGTATTGTTAAATATTAATACTTTTTTTCTTTTTTTACAGATTGAGAAAGAAAATTTAGGAAAATTAATACTTTTTTCTAGCAATGAAAAAAAAACCATTTATTTATAATTAAGTTTTTTTGTTGGTCAGGTAAGTTTGAAATATCTGTATTTATCACACATTTACTTTCATACTCCCTTTTTTTCACTTCTCCTCACTCTGCTTTTCTCATTTCCCTTGTGGTCCCTCAAGTACATCGAAGGGTGAAATAAATATATATCTTTTTTTTTTTTTTTAAACAATGGGTGCGCGCACGGTAAAAAAAAAAAAAAAGTGATTAAAAAAATAAAAAAAAATTGTGAGGTATGGTGGCTCTTAAAAGAGCCGTTGAGTTAATACAGGGACAGAGGAAGGAAAGAATGGCAATATTATGAGGTACCGCACTTGTGCTGCTCAATCTTATTGTCTATTAGAGGAATACTAGACTCCCCAAAAGCAATAAGAGAGAAGCAAGTATTGCACCTTATATGTACTCTCTGAAACCGAGGGTAAATGTCCAGAGGAGCAGAAGAGGGTGACGCTCCCACCGCAGAGGAAGTGCTCGGCTGAGCTGCCGAAGATGTACTCGGCTGAGCTTCTGAGTATGTGCTCGGCTGACTTACTGGAGGGGTTGCTTGAGTATGTCGAGCAAAAGTCTTGGGATGTACATCCCTAATGTGTCTGAACATAGTGAAAATTCCAAAAGAATACTTCTTTGGATTTCCTCTAGACAAGACACGCCCACAAAGTCTGCAGGTGACTAATGGAGCATTGACTTTTTTCTGCCCCTCTGGAAATGTAAAATATTGCCAGACAAAAGAATCCTTCTGTTTCCTCTTTCTCTGTCTGATAATGGTGTCCTGCTCACTCCCAGAAGAGGACTGCTGCTCTGCCATTGTATCCCAAAGACACTTCAGCTCCTTCTCCTAGGGAATCACAAGCAGTAATGAGGGGAATGGGTGTGGTGTTGGAAGTTTCTGGAAATGAAAGAAGTTTAAGCCAATGAAAAGTGTTGTTTCTGGATCACATGACCTACCGTGCGCGCTCCGTACGCTTACCGTACATGCACGGTAAAAGTACGCATGCGCGTATGTAAGACGCGCGCATGCGCATTAGAGGCGCACGCGGGTTCTGCGTAAGGTGCACGCGCGCATGCGCGTAGGAAGCAAGCGTATAAGCATCACATACGAAGTACGGATGCGTACGTAAATTGCGTACGCATGCGCACACGGAGCATAGATATTACGTACGTGCACCGTACTTATAATAGCGTCCCGTGCGCGAACCGTAAGC